>NC_139949.1:31161443-31208943 GCF_963454915.1 Gymnoscopelus microlampas
GCACGGTCCTATTGACACCCAGTGTCTCTAATTGTGGCAGTATTCTTCAAGGACAGCGCGGTGGGACAAGAAGGGTAGAAGACGACAGGAATAGAGGTGATGAAGAGGTCTGATGAAGAGGAAGAAGTGTGCTTAACACGGCTGGCCGAGACGCCGCCATGCAACGGCTTAAGGAAGGGAATTAAGTAGGGGTGCAACAGTTAAACCAATCGAATTAACCGATTATAAAAAAATAAATTACATTCAAAAATCAATTTGGGGGGCAAATGAGAAAATGCACTTTCTACTTTACAAAAGAATATATAGCTAAAATAGCCAATCGACAAGCTCACGTGACAAAACGTTGAAGAGAACAAAGGCAGCATTTCTGAAGGATTGACTGACGGACGGAACAAAACATTTTCTACATGGGTGAAGTCAGAGAAAGAGGGAGGAGGGGTGGAGGAAGAGCAGTGGAGGAAGAGGAGGAAAGGAGGTCAGTGATCCATAACACTGGGCAGACAGACAACAAGAGGTAATAGTTAGGTCAGACATGGAGCATTGTTGCACATCATCAGACTTCCATAACACACACGCACGCACGCATGCATGCATGCATCCATGCTTGTATTACTATATATGTGAGGACATCAAAGTCAATGTTACCATTTCTTCCTAAAGTTTAATTGCGTGCTGGTGTCAGACACCCAAAATAGCCGATCTACAAGCTCGTAGCTTGTAGATCACTATCTTGGGTGCACGACCGAAGTGCACAACCAAGTTGCCTAACCAAGCCTAACTGTAAAAATATTTTCTAAGCATAAAATAACCAACCTTGTGAAAATCACTATGTCTATTTCTCAAATTCTACTATACTTGTGGGAACTTGGGCCTCGCAAGTATAGTAATACTGTACAAGTACACACGCACACACGCACGCACGCACGCACGCACGCACGCACGCACACACGCGCGCACGCACGCACGCACGCACGCACGCACGCACGCACGCACGCACGCACGCACGCACGCACGCACGCACACACACACACACACACACGCGCACACGCACACACACACACAAAGCGTCCTACCTGGAACGATGGACACGGTGTCTCTCTCCCAGGACACCACACTGACGTACTCCTGCACAGCAGTGGGAATGAGGCACTTGAACACAGCTACGTTGCCCCTCATAGAACGCTGGTCTGCCACGCGCACTGTGTAGGGCTCCCTGAAAACTATACAAACATAATGGACAACACTGTAAGACTGTGCAGGGCTCCCTGAAAACTATACAAACATAATGGACAACACTGTAAGACTGTGCAGGGCTCCCTGAAAACTATACAAACATAATGGACAACACTGTAAGACTGTGCAGGGCTCCCTGAAAACTATACAAACATAATGGACAAAGCTGTAACACTGTGCAGGGCTCCCTGAAAACTATACAAACATAATGGACAACACTGTAACACTGTGCAGGGCTCCCTGAAAACTATACAAACATAATGGACAACGCTGTAACACTGTACGGCTCCCTGAAAACGTTACAACCATAATGGACAACACTGTAACCAGTTTTGAAAGAAGTACTCCGATTTCTTTTTTACTTAAAGGACCACCTTCCTATCTTCATATAATCGGTCCTCACTAACGCTATAATATGGTATCATTTTTGTCTACTCACTCTATGTCTCGGAGGAGGGCTGTAGTTAAGAAACCTGCTACCTATTTGATGTACTGCACAACTAGACGAGATGTGAAGATCCAGAAATAATAATGTAATTCTTCATAAAATTCAGTTGTCAGGAGTCACTTCATTTCGAAATGCTGAGGGTTACTTTAACTGGGTCTAGGAATTGACCCATAAGGGTCTTTGGTTGATTATGACTGGTTGATTTTCCTGTAACTTTAAAGCTTTTCAGTCATTTAGTAGTTCTCTGCCATGTCTTGACAAAATGCAGTTATTGTTGTCATTGAGGCAACATCACTTGGTTAACTCTTTGAAAATGACTGTTACATTGCATAAAAATGTCCATAGAAATAAAGGTATAGTATAATGGACATTTCCATTCATAGCAACACTGTGCTTCCTAGTCAAACATGGAAGAGCGGGCAATTAATCCATGGGGCATACATGATGCATTTGTTTGATATGAAGCTGAGTTGGTTATATATTTATATGTTACAGTAGGGAGGTTATGACCAATTTATTCTTTTATGGTTCCACCATACATTACGCAAGCCAATAGTACGCTGGATATTAAAAAGTTAAGTTATATTCTAGAATGACATCAGCATTACACACCAACCTATTGTTTCACGCACTACTTGATAAGAACGTAACATTCTGTTAAACAGGCACAACAGAGCTCATGCAAAAATAAAACAACGGGGTGCTGGTTCATGCATGCTCATGCAATATTTGACGCTGTTTTGAATGAGCTGGGACTCATTAGTGAAAACACATGAAGCTAGGACATATCCGAAGGTTGCTAAGAGACTGGTTTGGAACCCTTTCCCTGGTAACAGCCATGACAAGAACATGCAGTGCTATCTTCCTGCTGTAGGAAAGAAAAAAACACATCCTGGACTCCAAATATATGGAAATATTACATATTCAACACTTTCATATCTGGTCAGATTAACCACATGAACCCTAGCGTCCATATTCTGGGCATGTCATAATATGCAAAAACATTTGGCAAAAACAGAATAACATTCCATGTAAATAAAACTGCAGATCTACTGCAAAAACTGCAGATCTACAAGTTCACAACGTGTCAGCTATTTTTGCTGTTTGACATACAGTTACGTACTGTAGGGTGTAGGTGGTTACAGTAAAAGCCACCATGCATTAAAAGGCACAAAATACACACTGAGTGAGCAAAGCCGTGATATGACTGCTTATGTTTGGCCCGGGGACCCCCAGGGGTCCTTGAGGAGACCCCAGGGGGTCCCCAATAAAATTTTAGAATATAGCATCAAAATATAGCCTGAGTTGGTGAGCTTGTAGATCTTCTATTATTGAACAATTGTGACTAATCTTGAAAAAGTGTTAACTCCATAACAAAGCTTCTGTTATGGAGTGTACCTGGCACAAAATCTTTTCAGATGGGGGTTATGCGGCCAAGTACATATCAATTTGGAGGTCCTTGACAGAAAAATGTGTGAGAACCACTGCTGTGGCGTAACCGTCTGACCCTAACCTGCGGTACCAGAGATGCAGGGCCCAACAGAGGCCACTGACGGCAGGATGTTGGCGTCATGCTAATCCTTTGTCTCCTGTGGGCAGGCAGGCTTTTGGGTCATGTGGGAATGAAAGGCAGCAACCGGCTGGCATGCAGCTCAGGGCCCTGGCTCAAATCCGCAACTTGACGCTCGTATTAGTATTAGAATGAATATGAGTATTAGATCAGGTCGGTGTTGGGAGGCAGAATATGAAAACAGATGTTGACAGCAGGAGGGAAGGGGGAGGGTTCGGCTGGCCTGATGTGAATGAGGGGGGGGGGCGCATGGGGAGAAAGTGGGCAGGACGACAGAGGTGCCATTCAAACTGTCACATAGATGCATCATTGTTCTGACAAAAGATTGATATAAATCTACACATGGCAAATCCCCTGTTTACACATTCTCTATGTTTCTGTATCACTGGATTTTCAACCTTGAGGTATGAGACCTTCAACACACTATTTTCTTCAGATGAGGTACAGCTTAGTGAAACAGCCGCACATGCTCTAATCAATGGAATGCACCAATTAGGTTTGTTAATGAGAGATAATTAAAGAAGTGTGCTGTGGCTATATTTAGCCAAGCACAAGAGGACAGTGTGAAGAATGAGGGAGCAAGCAGGAGAAGGAAGTGAGAGAGGACAGAATAGAATACAGAACAAGATGGCAGTGGACGCAATTCAGGCACATTGCACTAAAAGTGAAATATATGTATTGGTTACTGACTTCCTACACTACTGCATCTATAAGGATGAATCTATAAAAATGTAAAGTAATTAATTTCATAATACTATGTAGATTGTATACAGTATGTGTTGTACAGTATACTATGTATACACACACACACACACACACACACACACACACACACACACACACACACACACACACACACACACACACACACACACACACACACACACACACACACACACACACACACACACACACACACACACACACACACACACACACACACATCAGCAACAGGGACATACTGACTGATTAACGGTGAAAGAATTCCTCTGCAACAACGGGATAAACACCAGTGTCGGACAATTCTATCTTTAAACATGGGTAGATCTATGTAATGGTAATAAGTTTAAAGACCACTGTTCTTCTGAACTAGGAGCTTATCTACTTTGTCTCCTTGTTCAAACTTGTAATAGGCGCTCAAGAGAATGGATTTTTGGACCTGTTTGAATGGTACAAATGTTATCAAAGAGGGAAGTGAGACATGCATTGTTTTCCCCCTTGTTTTGTTCTGTAAAATAGTAAACCTATTAGGGACGCTGCAGTAATCGTAACTTTGTTTTTGGTTATTGTACCCAAAATGTTATTGCACTTATTCTTATTTAACGCGATTATATAACTCAAGATAGGGATGGGAGGGAGAAATGTAGGATGCTGTCAACCTCAGATGGTGGATAATGACATGCATGGTGGTTACATGATGAAGTAGGCTACCTAGTGTTTTATTGCTATGCCAGTCCAGCAGGGGTGGGAGAGGGCAATGCCCTGGGTACTATGCAATGCAGATGTTCTCTCTGTAGACTGTGTTCTAGGTCAATCTGTGTTCAGGTCAGAGAGACCAGGGCTATTTTGGGGCAGGTGATTCTCTGTGTGGGTAGTGGGCTGGGCTAGATTGGCTTATTGCAGCTGTCAATCACATTTGCTCTACTTAATGCTTTTAAAATACTTCCTATTTTTATTCCCTCGCTTCCTGTGGCCATTCATTTGGTGAGCGGAGCGAGCGCCACACTCCCTCAGAACTCTCATTGTACTCGTGTTTGTTCCTTCCCCGCCATAACGTCTACCGCTCTCAGGCTCCGCCCGCATGGTCTTTAATCTCGCCTTAGCAACTCACCAGCTTTGATGCGGATGTTGGGGCTCCGGATCTTCCCAGCCTGGTTTTCGGCAGTGCAGAAGTAGTCGTTGTCGTGAATGTAGCTGTTGTAGGCGGACGGAGAGAACGGGTAGAGCTGGAGGGTGCCGTTGGCGTGCACGTGGCGGATGTGGGGCACATCGTAGATGTCGTCGCCGGTGGCCAGGTACCAGCGCAGGATGGAACTGGGGGTGCCCCCTGCAGGGCAGGGCAAGGACACCCCCACGGAGCTGGAGTAGGTCACCCTCTGCAGGGAAGCATTCACAAAGTACAGCCTGGTAGAGCCCACATCCTCACTGTGTACTGCCGGGGTAAAGAGACAACACAAAATCACACATAAGGCCAGGCGCAGGTGAGTGGGCAACAGCATGTGACACATAAACTGTGCACACATAATCAAAGTATGGACTAGTTCAGTGGTTCACAAACGTTTTTAATTTCAAGGACCCCATAACTCTGGGAGTGTACAAATGGAAACAAATTGACAACGCTCTCAGAGTTACACACCTGTAACGGTCCATTTGGAACCCCCAAGGAACCCTGAGGGTCCCTGGACCCCACTTTGAGAACCACACCAATGGACTAGTTATCCTTACAATCCTTATAATAATTCACCAAACCTCTGTCTGTCTGTCCCCAAAATCTCTTCTGCCCGGTTCTCCTGAGTGGCTGGAGCGACTGATCTGTATTTGCACACAGCCATTGACCATTAGCATGTGCACAGAACAGCGACACCCGTTTCTCACTTTCCCAAAATGTAAGCTGTTCATTAGCGTTTTTATGTAAAAGAATTCGGGCTATGGGAGCTATCATCAGCATGCTTACAGACGTCGCCATGGTTACAGCCCCCCAAGCTATGGGAGGACCCAAAGTCTAATGTAATGCACATTATTCAACAGATAGAAATATATAGCACTGAAAATAACAGCCATGACTTTGATGGACAACCGAATGGGGCAGAACAAGAATGTCCTTCAACTGCATGTAGCAAAATAATCATAACAAATGTATGTCAAATGTCCAGCTGCAAACATCAGTCATGTGATGCAGAAAGCCAGGGATTTGGTCTAAAGCCTTTGATGGTTTAGGTGGATGGGGAGGAGCCTCCTACCTCTGTGCAGTGCCTGTAGTGCATGTGCGCATGCATGTATACACAAACACAGAGAGAGAGAGAGAGAGAGAGAGAGAGAGAGAGAGAGAGAGAGAGAGAGAGAGAGAGAGAGAGAGAGAGACAACACACTGATAGGTTATGTGATTGGAATTTGTATGCCAGACGCAGAGATTTAAGTCTGTTTAATCTCCTTACATATTTAACACACACACACACACACACACACACACACACACACACACACACACACACACACACACACACACACACACACACACACACACACACACACACACACACACACACACACACACACAGGAGTATGCTTCCTAGGTACTCAGATTGGAAACAGACAGCAACGGAAAGGAAGGGAGAAGAGTTTGGAGGATGTAGGATGACAGGATCCCCAAATGTCCAGGTCAATATTAGAATATGGGGTGCTGCTACTGAATAGATGTAGAAAATTTTGACTTTGGGTTAGCCTGATTCAAACAAACACCACCACATGTTCATTCTGTCACATTTAATATTGTCCAGAAGGCACCCAAATTCCTATGCCAAATAGTACTTGTGGATAATCGAATAATGGTGACCAATGTGAGCGAAACATATCACTCAACGTACACTCAAAGTCAAATCAAATGTGCCAAGTCCAATAATATCTACAGTTTCTCCCTGCATCTCCAGGTAAACATCTGTCTGTGCTTCAGACCTAACATTCTATGGCCTCTAGCTGTCTTGTCTCTGCAGTTTAACCAAACAAGTTGGTAAATGAATTTGTTCTGTACAAACAAGAGTTGCCAAAGTCTTTACTCAATTACAAGTACTGCTAGTTTAAGGCTGACTGTCTGACTGACCTTTATTGATCCCACATTAAGAGAAATTCAGTTGTCATCATGGCAGTACCGCAGTAAGAAACACATGACAGATACAGGAAAAGACAAGAGACACAACTATTGTACAGTGTCGTCATAACTATGGACTGTAAATCTTCAGTGAGTAAAATGGGGTATGTACATCTGTCATGAGTCATTAATCTGAGGACAAGGCGGAATGCCTGGTGGTGGAATGTCCAGTGGTTTTATTGCTCAGCTTCATGGGTACCAGCACAAAGGACCAACCGAGTCTCCCTTGAGTCGGGGGAAGATTAATCTGTCACTGGTGCCTACTATCTACGTATGGAGGGGGTGGAATCAAGCATCAAGAGGGGTTTATTTGTCACTCATTCATACAGGTATAAGCAGCTAAATGCTGGAGGAACATGTTCCACCACCTGGTTCACCAGGATCGCCTCCAGCTTCCTCCTCATTCTCTACTCCACCACCACCTCCACACTGTCCAGTTTAACTCCAACAGCGGAGCCAGCCTGTCATCCAAAAAATTACTTGAGTGAGACTAAGAGAAAGTATCTACCGTAGTTAAGTGTGAAGTACTGAGACACTTCATACGATTTATTTATATTTTATTGTTATTACAATATGGTCTAAACCAGGCTTGACAAACTCATTTTGGGGTCTGGGCCGCATTGGTCAAAAAGTTGCTGTAAAGTGACTTTACACCACTGCTCGATTTGTGTTTTTTTCCCCTTGATAATTGCTCCACATTTGATCACCCATTTCCACTACAAGGCACTTGTTATTGTCTTTCTCGCTGTTGTATTCGCTGTTGTATTCAAATAAATCCCATATAGGACTTACACTTACTCCCGCTTACTCCCGACTTTTTTAACCATCGCCATAATCCCCAAGTAACGTGCTGCTCACAGTGAATGTAAACAACAAATGTAAGTGGAAGACTCGCCCCAAAACACGCTCGCAACCATTTATATATAATATACTTGAGTAAAAGTAAAAAGCAATGTATGTCACAATAAAACTACAAGTACAATTTATTCAAGAAGTCACTGTAACTGATTAAATTACCTAATTACTACGCACCTCTGACAGCATGTAATCAGAACGCTATGGGAGAGGGTTTGGTTTTCCTGTTTCTTTTTCCACAACATGGTGGCAAATATGAGCAATGTCTTTTGTCTGAGGATTCAACTTTCACGTCGTCGCGCTCGGACCACGTCGTCGTCACGCTCATGTCACTATGACTCAGCCATAAGCTAAGCCCAAATATGGATGTCTAACCTCAATGTGTCGTCATGGCATCAGGCGCAAACAAATCAGTCAGCTTGTATATGGGCACAAAAGGGGGCAGCCCATATATGGACAAGTACTGACAGATACAGAGATCTGGTTGTCCAGAGCCACAGATCCAACAGCTATGCCCTTATACGGTCATGTCATGTGCATGCATATATGGGACCGACCGACTTCAAACTGTGTGTGCCCACAATGGCGAGGACTGTCCAGAGCCGCCGATCCAACCAATATGCCACACACACACACACACACACACACACACACACACACACACACACACACACACACACAGTCAGAAAGACATCTCCATATATGGGCCCAAAGGGGACACAGACAGACGTGTATAAAATGGGTACTCTGACAAAGTCCCGACACTATGACTCAGACATATAGGTTAGATCGGTGGTGCGAGGTGTGAGGGCTGCGTAGTGGCCCCAACTCTAGATGTGAGGTCCGCGTAGTGGCTGAAACCTCTAGTTGTTAAAGCTTGCACAACTAGCTGTTCGGTTGACAGGAGATCATTTGTAGACCATTTAAAATCATGGTCCTTTTTCCATACATGATCTCCAATTAGATGTAGAATTCTTAAAAGGATCCCTGGCTAATAATAAGCCTTATATGCCTTAATACATGATAATTGCCCTCTATATAATTTAAAAACACCTTAAATATTTTATTTGTTTTAGAAATAGTTAATCTTTTACTCAAGGGGGACAACGCCCGTCGCAAGTTGTTGATGAAATGTGTGGTCCAGCCCTATAGAATGCATGGAATGCATGTGCTAACTAAAAAACTATAATACTAAGGTTAATATGAGCATCAAAACAATATTTTAAATATGTTTTTATTTGCACATGCATTCCATACATTCCATAGGGATGAACCACACCCTTTGAGTAAAAGATAAACTATTTCTAAAAGAAATAAAATGATGTTTTTAATGTTTTAATTTTGTTCTGGGGGTAATTATCATGTCTATTAAGGCATATAAGGCTTATTAGCCAGGGATCCTTTTAACCCGAAAACCTGTGTGATGGTCTACATTTCTATAGTGCTTTTACTCAAAGCGCTTTACAATGTGCGTTGCATTCATTCATCCATTCACACACACCAACGGCAGAGACAATCATGCAAGGAACCAACCTGCTCATCGGGAGCAATAGTGGTTCAATGCCTTGCTCAATGACACTTCAACACAAAGCCAAGTGATCGAACCAGGAATCATCTGGTTCCCGGGGGGTGCCCTACCTGCTGAGGCACCTGACCTGCACTCTGTGCACTCTGAGTCCCAGTCCAGTTGAAACATGCTTCACCCTTTAGACATTTGTAATAGCAAAACGTCAATACATAGGGCCTGGCTGACCTAATGAAAATCAACAATGTCAGACTCAGTACTGTATATTGCCACTGAGCACACTAGAGGATCCCATAAAGTCACAGTGACAGTTAATATTCCACCAAAAGGAATATAGTCAATTTCTTCCATACTTCCAGCATCCTTTCAAAGTCCATGGTTAAGAGTGGAGATTGATCAAGCTAGGCCACATGTTACAGATGGTATATGAATAGTGTCTGTCAGTTCTGTAGTGGGCTGTTGAAACCAGGTCAGGCTCCCTCCCCTCTGCAGATTACTGATAATGGCCCCTGAGCATAAAGCCCATATTAAAGATTGCAATATCTATAATCTCCCAATGGGGGGACAGGACTAAAGTGGAAAAGTGAAGGGGCTAAAGGCAGACGGGGGTCACCCTGAGAGCTTATGGGGGCTGGGCAGTAAGAGTACCTCTCATACAGTGGATTATATGGCCTGGGGGCCCAGTGCACTGGGGGGCTGAGGCCAACTGGGGCTGATGGAGAGAGAAGTGGAATAGAAAGGAGATCAGAGCAAACTCCCACCACTCAGAGCCTGTCTAAACCAGATGCACCACACACACACACACACACACACACACACACACACACACACACACACACACACACACACACACACACACACACACACACACACACACACACACACACACACACACACACACACACACACACACCATTTTGTCACTCACGCTGAGGTAAGATAGGGTTGCCATGGTGGAGCATTAAGAGCTCAGACCAAAACAACATACAACAATCAGCAATTAACCAGCATTTCACAATGAAAACGAATTGCAAATGTATATAACTGATTTTCTTTTCATATCGATAGACGAGTGGTTAGGGCGCGTACCACTTCGGCTTAATGCCTGACAGCAAGTCCCTGTTTCAATTCCTGGCTAGTCGGACCACCTACTCTCTCTCTGTGTTTTCTGTCTCGCTATACACTGTACCTATCAAATTAAAGCAGAGAAAAGCCCCCCCTCATGTTGCCCATATAGGGCCATGTTGCCCATAGGGCAGGAGCATATCCCCTGTACATTCCCAAACTATGATGTACAAGTACACCCTCTGGACATGACACTAGTATGTTGCAGGAACCCCCAATCCAACCGTTGAGTGCCAAGCAGGAAGGCATTGGTTCCAATTTTTTGTCTTTGGTCTTGAACCTCGACCTTCCAATCTCATGCCGGACACTCTAACCAAAAGGCCAATGAGCTGGAGTAACATATATACGGTGAAGCCTTAATTAGGGCTAAGGATAATCCTAACTCAAATAAAAAATAAGAATTGGCCTGCATAATCTTGAAAAAAAATAATATCAGCTGCATGGATCTGAACGTTTGGTTTGCTAGTAACTGCAAAATAAAAGAGCAAATATATAAATGTTCAAAATTGTGAAAGAAATAGTTCACCCAAAAAATTGCTTTAATTCTATCTTAATTTTACTCACCACGTGTGTGTTTGTCAGTTGCATGTTAGGTTTCGCTTTTGGTTTGCGTGTTGCAGTTAGGTTTCGCTTTCGGTTTGCATGCTGCAGTTAGGTTTCACTTTCGTTTAGCGCGTTGCCAAATCATGTGCGAGAAACAAGCACCGGTGTTGCAAGGAACGTCTATACGCTCTTCTGTCTCTGTCTCCGATGTGCGGGCCAGGCTACTAGACGGGAGGGCCGCATAGCGGCCCGACCCTAGTAACGTATACAATTGGGGTGGTTGTATTTTGCCTCCCTGCTTTTCTATTGAGACATTTAGATCATGTCAAAGGTCATGTCTCACCTAGACACAGGATCTAACACGAATTTTGACCTGATGGTCAAGATTCAATTTATCTCCTGAGCAAGCAGGCACACTCTATTAGCTCAATGGTAAAACACTTCAGCACTTGCACAGGAAACCGAGTTCAAATCTGGGGTAGAGGAAGAAAGTTACATAGTGCTGCTTTAACAGCAGCAGAAATCTGGTTATAAACGCCAAAACAATGCTCACAGTGTGATCCCAAGTGTCTTCTATACAGCCACAGAGTTTACCCTTCCAAAAATAACCAAACCAAATGCACTTTTTAAACTACTTCCAGGCTAAATTGTCTAACATACGAGCGAACAATGTGCCTGGGCATGCCTTTGGGGTTCAACGGGAGCTCATTCACACGCACGCCGAGTATCCAGGCGCGTGCGTAATTCGTGCCGAATATCCACCACTGGTGGATAGAAGACACTTGGGATTACACCGTGAGCGTTGTTTTGGAGTTTATAATCAGATTGTTTTATATAGTTTAGCCCCTGTTAATCTTGGCCCCAATTTACTTCAATTCATCAAGTATTTTCTTAATTTTTGGATTCTTCATTCAACATAAAGGAATGTTATACAAACAATAATTCTCCTTGTATTCAAGACATCACAGGGTGAGAAGACTTCAGAAATAAAGTATTTATTTTGGGTGAACTACTCCTTTAAGGAAAGGAAAGTGAGATCAGAGTAACAATTACCACTCAATGAACAAAAATGACTTTGCTGTCTAATTGAGCCAGGTGAATGAAAAAGCCAGAAGAGATGAAAACCAACAGCTCAGTCACATGAGGTCAGATATCATCTAATGAACTCATCACAGCATGACTAGATTATCAACAGGTAATCAGTCTAATGTTTAACCAAGTAAAATTTAGACCATTGTAAGAACCCTTCCAGGAATTGTGTGGTTCTTCCTTTTTTGTAGGAGGTTTTCAACTAATTTGTGTCACAGGCAAATATACCATGACCAAAGATGTTTGTAATACCGCCCTTTGACTTTGTACTTCAAAGTTGTGATTGCAGACTTGGCAGGCCTGATTTATACTTAGATACGTGCCGGTGTTGTGCACCAAAAATAGCAAATTTACAAGCTCACAATGTGTCCCGCTGTGATTCACTGTGAGCTTGTAAATTGGTTATTTTTGGTGTGCGACACTATGCACAACCAAGTATAACTCAGGCATTAGGAAAATATAGGTACAATACTGCCATAATGTCGTTCATGAACTGTAAAGGCAAGGTAGAAAACACTTTCAAACTAGATGTTGCCTGTGACTTTTGTCACATTTGTTCTTTGGAATTACAAAACAAGTACGAGAGATTATGAATTGTGTTGTTTTCTTTGCCAGGACGAAAGGCCATGAGGCAAAGATTGTTTTTGCCCTGTCCATGTGCGTGCGTGCGTGCGTGCGTGTGTGGTGCATCTGGTTTAGACAGGCTTTGAGTGGTGGGAGTTTGCTCTGATCTCCTGTGTGTGTGTGTGTGTGTGTGTGTGTGTGTGTGTGTGTGTGTGTGTGTGTGTGTGTGTGTGTGTGTGTGTGTGTGTGTGTGTGTGTGTGTGTGTGTGTGTGTGTGTGTGTGTGTGTGTGTGTGTGTGTGTGTGTGTCTTTGTGTGTGTCTGTGCACAAGCTAATCTTGGACACCGCTGGACCGATCAGCATAAAACTTTGCATGCACGCTCCCAGTAGGCCAAGTAAGACAGCTCGGCCTCATGGTGGTGCTATACTGTACCAGGCCGCTTTATGTTTTGACCAATAACTCTTGAACCACAGGTGCAAAAAGAATATTGGGTAATGATGCAACTCCCCCTTTAGCCACGCCCATTTCAGCTTAACAAGATGTTCTGCCATTTAGCTTTATAGCATGAACACAGTGTCCCATCTACCCCAAGTTTCAATCACACAATGATGGGCCTCTATACAACACAGAGCCAAAAAAAATCACTGAACCCCATAGGGGACACCATAAATGCTCCAAATGTCACTGTTGCTGAAATATAATTCCCCCCGCCCACACACACACCAAATTAGCTAAATATTATGTTGTGTCATGTGACAAACACAGTCAAACAGGGTTTTGATATTCCATAATATTTGCATGTAATTGCCTTCAATATTTGTAGGCGCCTAGGCGGGACGGTCGGGAAATATTTTGGACAAAAAAAAACACACATACTGTATCACGCAACATCCAATCAACCCCAAATTGGAATCGCATGTTATGGGACTTCTACCCATTTGGGGTGCCACAAATGCAAAGGTTACAAATGAATGTATATTGAAGAAATGCTACTTCCCCCAGCAAGCTTCCTCAAGTCCTGCCACCTGCACACACAACCGACACAACCCTGGGTAGGTCACCCTGCCTGGTGAAGACCTACGCTCTAAGGAGGACCCCTTTCTAGCTGCATCTAATTTTACTGCAGCTAATATAATTTATCAAGTAAGTAAGTAAGTTAGTAAGTAAGAAGTAAGTATTATAATTTAGGCCAATCCATACATTTTATCCATTGTGTTTGACCATTTATTGAAATTAACCACTCAAGCCCTACATATGTGGTACAATAAATAGGAATGTATATCTAAATCTACAAGCTCACAACACATTAAGACACAATGCAATGTGACCTTGTAGATCTATTTTTCACTATTTATATTTTTTTTACATAAAAATAAATTGACAACAAATTACAATTCATTTAGTTTTACCTATATGGCATGCCCAAAGTGGGAATCCCAGGTTGAAAGAGGTCAAGGTCATAATTTCGGTCATAAATCTAAGTGAAAGCAACATTGACATGTTGCTTTCGATAGGTAAATGAGTGTTAATAATTTGAGGTCCCTAATTCAAGAGTCTCCCAGTCACTCTGAGCGACATGGGATTCTTTAGACTGAAAACTGTGACATGTGTCCATGGGGCTTTAAACCCAACAAGCCTGCTGTGTAAAGAGACACCTTGCTCACCTGCACACATGTTGCTTCTGTCAGCTCGACTTGAATGTACAGACAAAAATGCAACACCATCCACTGCTCACTGAAAAGTGTTTTCATGGCTGAGCACTGAGGGCCAGTGATGGTGTTTCTTCAGCTGAGCCTGGGCTGTCAAGAGTCACAGCCACTATTTTATACATCCTGCCAGAGAGCCCGGGCATGAATATGTATGTCAGAAAGGCAGAAGTCATAACCTATGCAAGGCTTCATCATGCATAATGCAGGTGAGCTACGCCTCTCCAGTAGGCAAATGTGCACAGGAGCGTGTGCGTGTGCACAGTCCTGCACACCCACATACACACACACACACACACACACACACACACACACACACACACGTGCGCGCACACGCAACGCAACACACACACACACACACACACACACACACACACACACACACACACACACACACACACACACACACACACACACACACACACACACACACTCTTAGAAATGATGCACGATGCTCACAACTATATATGTGAGGTAAACAAATGCCAGCACCCCCCCCCACCCCACGATACACATTCTCACACCCAGTGCTCCCTGCACCCAACCAAATGCATGAGACCGCCAGAATTCCAGTTCTTCGTTTCGCAGCCTCTCCCCTCGTTCTCACTTTAACCCTGTGTGGCCATGTGCACACGCATCAGTGCTCATTGTTTTCCCATATCCACCCCCCTCCATCTCAAGTCACTCATAGGAATCAAACCCATGACACCACAAACGCATGTTACTGTACATTATGTATCACTCAGCCCACTGAGCTACTAGCCCCTCTGCATTCTGTCACAGAGCATCTTTTTTTACAATGTAACTCCAGTATTTTTGGGGTTGTTTTTTCCACTAAAGCAACCCCCTCACTTTTCCCTGTCTCCCTATTGGTTCATCGTCCAGGTCTCCATCTTTCACCTTTGTTTTGCAACCTAAAGTTTTTCCTTAAAGCTCCGAAGGAGAATTTCAAAGTTGTGAATGCCACTGCGTGCGCGCGCGTGCGTGCGTGCGTGCGTGTGTGTGTGTCTGTGCATGAGTGTGTTCCGTGCATGTGCATACTTCAGAAGACGGAAAAGTGGGAGAGCATGCACTACGGTGTGAATTGAATCTATAGGCTGGATGCACAGAGAGGGCAGGGTGCAGAGGCAGGGAGGAGATAGAGATAGGTGCAAGTTTATGAATAATACTTGTGGTCTGTTTGTGCGTGGGGTGGAGTGGGGGAAGGTTGTTGGGGTTACGACTAATCAAGGCAAGGGTATGCCCCCCACCTTCTGCCCCCACCCCCACACCCAAAAAAGACCCCCACCTCCACCCCCGGCCTGTGCTGTGTCAGTGAAAAAGTGTGCTACTTCAGCAGTCCCCTGGGACCTGCTACCCCTCACATCAAAGCAGCCAGTTTCTCTCTTAATGTGAATATCAAATCTGTGGATCACAAGTCCCAGCACAGTCTGCATAAACTGCCCCTCCCCCAACCTTTAATTCTGCCTAGTGATGAGGGAGAGAGAGGGAGGGGAGTTACTGTGAGAGGAGAGGAGAGGAGAGGAGGGAGGGACATGTAGAGAGAGAGAGAGAGAGAGAGAGAGAGAGAGAGAGAGAGCCCGAGTGAGAGTCAACCAAAACAACTACTTGCTTCTTTGACATTTGCCAACACACCGTCCAAATACCCCAAAATATGCAGATTCAAAACAATAGGCTACATTTGCAAGGAGGGCATGCTCAACTTGCACATCTGCACCAGATTTATTCAGAATGGCTTGCACAAGAACCTTGCCAATAAAATACGCATTTTTAATATGTAAAAGAGCATGCTTGCGTTCGCTTATACGTTTGTACTTTTCACAGTCTAATTGCCTTTGTAACAGATCACATTTCGTGATGTTTAACACACTGCAAAGTGCCTGAATCGGGAAGGAATGAGGAAAAAGAGGGACGGGGACTAATAGGAGAGCAGCAGTGCCAGTGACAGTGCTGTGACATCTCATTGGTGAGGTGGAACGCGTAAAAGCCTCATTTATGCTCCGTCGGCACGACGTGTCGCGCGCCATAAAATACCAGAGCTACAAGCTCACAACGCGTCGCAGACGCGACGTGTTGTGAGCTTGTAGCTCTGGTATTTTTTGGCGCGCGGCACCACCGTGCAACGACGCATGAATCGGGCTTTAATGAGCGCTCCGTTTCCCCGCGCGCGCCAAGCCCGTGTGCAACGCGCCACTCCTGCACTGGCACACTTTTTCTTTAACCGACGCTAGGCCACAATATTTGTTCTCCATTAAGGTGCACAAATTGACGTTTTGTCCTTGTAACCAATTGCAAATTGATTTTCCTCTTTTTTTTATGTTGAAGAACTGAACTGTGGGCAGCTCATTGTTGAGTGAGTCAATAAGTCCAGGGACTGTCTGTCAGGCTTGTTCTAAGAGGAATGGTATATAAGACATTAAAGAATAATTCCCTAGTGAATCGCAAATCTTCTAGAGACGACATTCTGAACTACGAGAGCCCCCCCCCCCCCCCCCCCCAAACAAAAAATAGAAATACAAAAATCGAATTGCACCAATAACAAGTTTCAACCCCAAAAAAACAGCGCTGCCTTGGACTCGATCAAAGATCATTTTCTTTCTTTTGTTTTTAGATGAGATACCAGTTTGAGAACACTTTCGGTAACGTGGTGCAACACGGGCACGCGTGCTGCTTGGCACCCTTCTGGACCCTATAGCTGTGTCATTGGGTGGTGCCTCAGATTGCAGCGCTAATTGTGCAGCCGAGAAAAAGGCAACATGGGGATTTGGACGAGAGCGGAAAGGAGGTGGGGAGGGGGGTGCTGGTGGAGGGGAGATCAATTTTGCATATTTCTATTTATGGTGGTTGCGGGGTGGAGAAGACGGCAGCTTGGCGCCGGAGAGGGATTGCCTTTTTTTTTTTTTTTTTTTTTTTTTTACCTTAGAGTCTAAATTTCCATTCAGATTTACAATACATAGAACATCAAGCCAATAAAATGTTTATTTTATTGGATGAACCATTGTTAACTTTAGCTCCAAAACAGGCATAGGCCTAATAGTCTACATTAAAAGTATGTTTTCTCGATACATGCAGGGTAATGGCCTTTAGTCTATCAAACCACGATTCAGTCAATATAGCTAAGTTGTAAATGTTGTTGTCCAAAAATAGATACATTAATAATGTTCGATGATACTTTCAAAAGATATAGGCCTACTGTTGATTTCAGATCACAAGAATAGTCAGGGAAAAGACACAAAATGATCTTTTCACTAATTGGTTATTAGCCTAAGCTTTCAACAGATAAAAAAAAAACCTCTTTAATTACCTTGATTGCCTTCTGGATAAAATTGAAGGCTTTGAATGTAACTAACGTAATTGGACATTTTTATTTCTTTTGTCCAGTAATAGTCGTCTGAGATTTAAAGTACAGACGTGGTTTTGTGAGAATAAATTGACTTCACATTATGTCATATTGGTCTAATGTAGGCTAGGCCTAAACGCTGTAGCAACCTAAAATTATTCCTAGCGAAATCAATCAAATTTAAATTTATGAACAACAAACGGGGGGGGGGGGGTGTCCCGTTACATCCCCTCCCGCGCGTGCCACTCACGCACTTAAACACACGCAATTACGAATTCACGCGTGCACGTACACAGGGTTCAGGTGCTCTATTAGAGGGAATCAGGACTGGGCTAGTCTATATGCACCCACGCACCTGGAGTTTCTAATTTAGTCAAATAAATTAAATCAATGTATTCTAAAAGACTGTTAGGCTACTCATGAACCACATATTTCCAATTTTATCAAGCTAAATCGGATCATATTTAACCACCTTTATTATTTTGAAGGTTTTAGAATAAACATAATGGAGACAGTGTGCATGGGCATATTTAGCATTAAAGGTGGCAGCAATTCTCCCTAGTTTTAAGCGACAATATTAAGTTTATTCTATATCTGAAAACGCAATAATTTAAAAGGCCTCATGAGTTGCATGCCTACAGCCAAAACCTATTGATAAACGGACGATTTTTTGCTTCAAAAGTAGATAGCCTAACATTTTGGCCTACAGTGCAGCCAATTCAATATCTGATATAGGCTACTTTGTGAGGAATAATGCTGCACTTTCTACAGGCCTCTGCCAAAAACGAAAGAATGAAGCCTAACTTGTAGTCAACATATATCATACATACATACATACATACATACATACATACATACATACATACATACATACATACATACATACATACATACATACATACATACATACATACATACATACATACATACATACATACATACATACATAAAGGGCATGGTAAACAAAGGGGTTGAAATTGCTTTGATGTAGAAATTGTGTTGAGTTTCTGTTATCTTTGCTGCAGATTTGTAAAGGATTATTATAATGCTCTGTAATAGCAGAAGATCAACTTGGTAATAAGGTCAGAGATTTGCTACATATTGAAAAAGAAAACGATTTTTATATTATAACACAAAAGTATCCATATATATTTATGAACAAAAATAAAGTCAGCAAAAATTGCGAAAAATGGCAATTTAATTACAAATTTGGGAAATGATCGGAATGCACTAATTGCGGGCTAGTGTTGGGTGTAGACTAGCCTATTTAATTTAGGCCTGTGTTAAATAGGCCCTTAATTTTTTTGATTACATTTCTATTATTCCAACACATTTTCATCGAACTGAACGGGACTTTGGTCCTAAATATGCCCTCGACATTATGTTCCCAAAAATAAGAGCATCCCTTTGGAATGGAGCGCTTGTTCCCATGCGCTCCATACAGTCCCACAAAACAGCTGCAATTAGCATAGGCTACACAATGCAAGCTTAAAAATATAACTAGGCGAACACAAAATCATAAGCATCCACTTGAAAACTGTACAGCATAGTGTCTATTCAAGTTATTTGGGTCTCAATTTAATCACTCTCAACAATTGGACTCATATTTCCATGTTCATTCCGCGCCTCTTTATTTTCACCTCATTCTCCCTATTCAGCCATTTTACATATTCATAACTGTAGTTGGTAATGCGAAAACAAACCGTGCTATCAGCACCATCTGTGGCATCACGGACCACTATATACCCACGACCACACAACGACCGGGAAACCACTTTTCGCCTTCACACCTAAAATATTTCCATAATGTTCTGCTCCAAAAGGCAAATACATGTTGATTTAAAACAATTATTCCACATTTCAATTGCTTATTGCATGGCTTCCCGTGATAGCCAACATCAAAGCGCAATACTGTGTGTGTGCATCTATAGGTTATTGCTGTCTTTTTTTAATATAGGCTACACTATAAATACTTTTGATTAAACTAAAATAAGTGACTCAATCAATGACCAACCAACTGTCGAGATATGATCAATTGCCAAGAAAAGATATTGCTTACCTTCTTGGAAAGAGTACAGCAGGAGTAAAGTTACAAGCCACATGCCATAAATAGCAGGTATATTTTTCAGGAATATTTGGCAATCCTGGCAAGTGTGCGGCACGGTTTTGGGCTGCCAGGCGGGTCTCCTCCGTGCTGGACTGGCGACTATGCTCCCTGGAGGTCTCTCCAGCCCTGCTGCCCCGCTCACCATCGCAGGGAAATGAGGAGCAACCACAGCCCCGCCCATGTCCCCTCCCTCCTCTCGGTATAAGTCTATCATGCATACCAATCCATCCTCCTGTATTCTAATGCAGTGGTTCTCCACCTTTTCAGGCCACGACCCCCCGAAATAAACATATTTGAACTGCCCCCCCCCACACCCCGATAAGCACTTGGAATTGTAGGAGTTGAGGCATTCAATTTAGTTTGACTCGGTTCCACAGATAAATATTGTGGAAATAGCAGATCTACAAGCTCACAAGCCTAATTCCACAATGTTTGCCTCTGAGATTATTTGACAATTTGGCCAATGTTTGACCATTTGTTGATTACTTTTGATGCAATAATGGTCCTTTCCTTTTCTATTCTTCTACCTTTTTTGAGGAATTAAAAATGTCTTAAAAGTCCTTACATTGTCACTTCACTGTCATCTAGGGACCCCCCCAAAAAAACAATAATAATGTGTGGAGTGGGGACCCCCCTGGAGGTCCCGAGCCTGTCCCGACCCACAGGTTGAGAACCACTGTTCTAATGACAAACACCGCGGAGCGATGCGTCACGGCATCATGGCACTGCCCATCATACACACCGAGGGTCGAGTTGAGTTTAACATTGGATTCTTAATTCATTTATGTCTAAATAGCAGTTATGCATCATGGTGGGAATGGGAGCGACACAGCCATATATCTTTTGGCACCTCGGGGAGCGCACCCACCTGTGCGCCCTAGAATGAATACACGTATTTGCCCAATGGATCTACAAGACCTAAAACAGGGGGGCTATACCACGGAGCTGCAAAATCTCATTAACCATACACGTTTAGAAGCTGGTTGGAGGGCCCTAGAGTCGCATTACAGAATAATTATTATTGCATTACGACGTTACGGACCATGCAAAGACATTTGTGCACATAAATGGGTTGCGCTCGCTCTCCGTGTGTGTGTGTGTGTGTGTGTGTGTGTGTGTGTGTGTGTGTGTGTGTGTGTGTGTGTGTGTGTGTGTGTGTGTGTGTGTGTGTGTGTGTGTGCAAGGTTGAGTGGCGTTGGGTGCGGGCCGTGGAGGCATGACACAATGTACACCCCCCCCCCACCAAAGAAAGAAAAGTAGCCTAAAGGAAGCAGAGTTGTTGACTTCTTGCGTCCTAATATATGTGTTCTTCACTCCAGTCCAGTAACAACTAGCGAATTCCCTATATAAACAGCTGGACAGCTAGTTGTTACAGCTTGGAGATCACTGATGTGGGAGAAAGTGAAATATCCAGTCACAAGTGTCAGTCAGTGTTGGTCGGATCGGAAGCCTATAGTTCATTAGGCCTACAGATAAATAGCGCCCAAAGCTGAGAAACACACTTTCCCATGTTGTCTCACATCAGCTAGGCTTATCTGCATCACACAGTAGGCCTGGCTTCTACGCCAGTAAAAATGTTATAGGCTACCATTGCATATTCTAAAGAAACATTATGCAGGCTAGCATCTGAAGACAATGGAAAAGGTGAACTACTATAGGCTTCAATCAACTGCTTATATAGCGGACCTTATAGCTTCCTTCACCAACAGGCTGAGTGTGCAATGATAGTAGAAATGTTTAACAAATTATGGATTTAGGAGGCCAGGCCACCTTTCCTTGTAGTTAATCAATTGGACGTCCACTGGTAAAAAAAATAAGGATATAGGCTATTATTTGAGAAACTCTCAAACATAACCAGGAACAGGTTCCACAGGTGGCGTGGGTGGGCCTGATTTAAACTATAGGTGTGAAATCTGAAATTCCTGTAGCCTATACACCGCATCTGAATGAAAACACAAATAGGCATATTAGGGTGATTGAAACTCGGCCCATGATAGGGAAATACCAAAGCCTACTACATACCATATCATATAGCTAAATATAAATAAAACAATATAGGCCACTGTCATATAGCTAAACATTTATAGTAGGCTATGTAGGACTAGTCTGTAAGCAAACTTACCCTGAACGCATCTCGTTGTAGCCCACTTAAACAGGTGGAAGTCAAGAAACTCCGCGAAAGGTTCTTCCTGCAACATCAGACAGCGTCGACTGGAGTTGATCTTCAGAAAGTTTCATCTTGAATAAATACGCAGAGCTTTGCTTCCACCTGCTGATTAAAAATAAAAGCAGCTGTAGTGAATAGCCTACGATATATGTTTTAACCTAACAAAAACACTATGCCTAACCCCACACTAACGTATCGGCGACTTTCTGCCAGAAAGCCCCCCCGCCTTGTTTGTTGTTTGTTGTTTGTTTAGAGATTGTTTAGCTGTGTCCCTGCCTGGACCCTTTGAAAACACTGCGTCCGCCATCTTCCCATCATTCAATAGAGTAACACCGCCCTCTAGTGGTGCTTGTAACAAAATTATTGGTTGAAGTTGGTTAGTACAGTTATCATGCACAGTGGAGTCCTCCTGATTCCTACCCATTGAAACATGCCCCTCAGCCTCAGATTTATGGGCTGCCCTTTTTTTTTAATTCTTCTTTTCTTTTACAGTCCTAATATATTCTGTATTATATTCAGTTACAATAATTTGATATCACGGTTCAAACATAATCTTCTTAGTTATGTCATAGATCATACCCCAAAAAGTCACACACCCACCCTGACCCTTTCCCTGTAGTATAATAAGTTCACTCAATGAACCATGGGTTCCATTTTAGAGGCAAACTCTTTCCAGTGATGAAATGGCAACTGAAGTAGCCTAATCAAAAAAGTCAACCAAAGAACAAGATTTTTGTACAGGATCTCCTCACTGGTCACTAAGAATACGTTAACACTCATCCAAAGTCACTTCGACTATCAATGCATGCACCTCATGGCACCATATAGCACCACAAAGGCCTTAAAAACAAGGCTCCACACATCCCAAAACAAACTGGTCAGGCTACTGCTTGGCCATACATCTGCAACTCATTTAACCCCTGCTCAGTTTGCTAGGGTCTTTTGCAAACTGCTAATAAAGTATTAAATTCAATCAATCAATCAATCAATCAATCAATCAATCAATCAATCAATGTAGGAGGAGATCCGGTCACAGCAGTATTTGTTGCCTATAAGCTAAGAGGTTAGTAGAGCATCAATCCCTTTTTCTAACATGTGAAAATAATGCAATTGATGATACACATTTTATTGCAACTGAGAAAAAAGCTGTGCAAGCTAGTAGTTAGCTAGTAGCAGGCAGTTCATTTTAGTAGGCTTAGCTACAGCCATCCCTCAATCTGTTGTTTAGCCTTCTACCTTGCTAGGTAGTTAGCAGTTCATTTCTTTTGATATGTTTGTATTGAATTTATGCTCCATAATCCTTTAGGGGTGAAGCAGACAGAATTGAGGTTCGGTGGCCTTCGGGCCATTATACGGCCCTCCCTCACACACCTACTAGGTGGCCACTACGTGGCCCTCACATATATGTCGCACCGCCGATATGACCGACAAGCCCATATATGGGGATCCCTGATGTCATCACTATATGCCCATATACTGTATGAGCATGGCCATATCTCTGATTGTTTGATCTGATGCCATGATGACACATTGAGGTTGGACAACACACTCCGTGTTTGGACGTAGCTGCATGGTAATTTCTTATATGGTTATGGCTGAGTCATAATGACATGAGCGTAGTGACGTGGTCCACCCACCGGCCCGCCCACCGGCCCTCCCATTAGCCAGTTTTAATGTAGAGTGAAGTCCTATAAATAAATATAACCCTCTGAAGCCTTACTGTGTAAAATGTCATGCAGAGGAAGTAATCAAAATTTAACTTTTGGGGACTTTCATTGTTAACTATGTCCCCATAATGACAACAGCTGCTCTAAAAGTGAAAAAAACAAATATGTTTTAATTTCACCTGTTTAAGTAGCCTACCGTCTGGGCTCACAATATTTCCATTGGGACCCCAAAAATACAAACAGAAACAGAATCATTACAGCACCACGGACAGCAACAGTGTGCTAGGCTTAGGCCTACTGCTTGTCACTCTAGGTTATTAATGAATAAATGCATATCCTCCTGAGCAGAATTTGCATATTTCAATTTAGGCTTTCAATTTTCTGTAGCCTATATTTGAAGATTGAAATAAAATATCTTTGTATTTACGATTTTATCGAAATATTTGTATTTATATATTTTTTAATTGCTATTATTTTATTATCATTATATTATTATTTTCTACTTCATTAGATTTTTGGTTTGTTTTTGTACATTGTCCTGACCTCCACTCTGATTTAGTGAATGTTAACATTTAGAGGTGGGAGTACCAGAGCCATGTGATCCCAACATGGAGCACCAACTTTAGGGTAGTGGTGGAAGGATTGAGGGGTGGTGGCTGTGGGGGCGGGATGTGTATGAGGAAGAGTGTAGCCAGGAATGGAGCACCATTACTGCCTAATTGTGGAAGTTTTGAACGGACCTCAACCTGGGAAGTTGTCAGCAAGGTACCACCCCCACACATGTGGTATCATTGGAAAGCCCAGGAGGTCCTCTTGAAATTGCAACAGAATTGACAGTTTTTGCTCAAATGAGATGCAAGAAAAGAGGACCATCTGGTTCTCAGGAGAATATTCCTGCTGTCGGTAAAAATGTTTCAAAATTTCATTCTCCTCCAGTTAATTTCCATTTGTCAGTAACAACTGAGAAATGCGTCCAAATGTCAGACCTCCCCTTGCTTTGCTTTTGTATTTGTAATAATTGCCAGCTTTGATCTTCTTGTTTGTGGACTCCATGCTGTGCTCCATGCTGCAACAGTGCTCCACCTACACGGTTGCATTGTTTCAGGTGTGCTACGTCCAGGTTATTGCAGTTTTTTTTATCGCCTATTCCCTCCCACAGCAATTTAAAAACGCTACTTGCTCTACTCGGAATTGCCACAGTCCTTGACCGATGGAATAGTCTTATGATATAGTACATCATATTTGAGGCTAGCACTTACCAGTACCTGCCGCAGAGATGTGTGTGTTCAGAGAGAGTGTGTTTAGAGTATTCTTAACAGAGAGGACGATGTCTTTAACCTGCGGTATACTGTGGTCCTCCAGGATCTTTGCATAAGGCATGGGGATGTCTACCCCCGTCACCCTGATTGCCGGAGCATCTAGGTAGTTGAAGGCAGGACCCTCCATGATCCGGGCACATATCTCTGCTCCAACTCCAAACTGTGGCCAACCACCCTCCACTGTCACCAGGTGGTTTGTCTTCATCACACTGGTCTCAATACACTCCACATCCAGAGGACGAATGGAACGCAAGTTTATCACCTCACATTCAATGCCCTCCTTGGCAAGAACAGTGGCTGCATCTAGACAGCGACCCACCATATGTGAGTGTGACACCAGGGTGATGTGACTTCCTTGTCTCTCTATCTTGGCCTTGCCAATGGGAACAGTGAAGTCCTTGGATTGAGCAGCCTCTGACATCTCAAAGGTAACACCATACATCAACTCATTCTCCAGAACTATGACAGGGTTGTCATCTCTGATGGCTGATTTGAGAAGACCCTTAGCGTCCTCAGCGCTCCATGGACTCAACACCTTGAGACCTGGACAGTGTCCATACCATGCAGCGAAGCACTGTGAGTGCTGAGCAGCGACACCAGCTGAGGCTCCGTTAGGTCCTCTGAAGACAATGGGAACCGATTGGAGACCAGCTGACATGTAATAAGTTTTAGCAGCAGAGTTAATAACCTGGTCAATGGCTTGCATGGAGAAGTTAAAGGTCATGAACTCACAAATGGGACGCAGACCAGCCATGGCGGTTCCCACAGCAACACCTGCAAAACCCATCTCTGTGATGGGAGTGTCCATGATGCGTCTGTCTCCGTACTTCTTCCACAGGCCCCTGCTCACCTTGTAAGCTCCATCATACTGAGCTACCTCCTCTCCTATCAAGAAGACTCTCTCATCTCGCTCCAGTTCCTCATCCATGGCCTGGTTCAATGCATCACGCACCGTCATCTGCACCGAGACCGGAGACGTTGTGTGAAGTTCCCGCCGCAGGGCAAGGGAGACAGCGGTCCTTCCAGAGTGAAAACATCTTAGCAATGCCATAACTAACCTGTCCTCTCTGGTAGAGTGGGAGGGTTCAGAAATTGTATGATAAAATGGGGTTTATGAGTCCGGGGTTTCAGTTTAGACCGGTATTAGAGTATAACGTCGTTGGTCTATAAAACCGAGGTTTATATATCGCTCCTACGGACTGTGATGGGTGTCTGTTTCTTGGATATTTTTCTGTTCCCTTTATAAACTCGTGCCATGATGTAGATGTCCATATTTGGATTGGAGGATGTGGATGTCCATATTTGGATATTCCCATATTTAGCCACTGCAGTGGAGGACATATGACATCATCAATTACGACAAGACCAAACTCAGAATCTTCTATTTATGAATCCAGGAATCTCTGTCTGTCTGTGTTCAATTCCTGCCCATATATGCAGATCCCGAACTCTCCCAAGTTGTTGCGTCATACTTACATGACAAACGTCATAGACTGGCCTCCAAGTACTCTGATAACATGCACTGCACTAAGTGCTCTGACAACGGGTACTGCACTAGTCACTAGTGCAGTACCCGTTGCAGTACAGTCATACATAGGTCACTAGTATAGTGACTAGTGACCTATGTATGACTCCATAGTTTGACAATGTTTCAGCCTGATCCGACCACTTTTCACTTCCATTATGATATTTGAATGCAAAATGGTGCAAAATCGTGTCAGGCAGAAATGGACGTGGCCTATATGGGAAGTTGCGCCATGAGCGGAAGTGTTTTTGATTGTACAGCATACGGTTCAAGAGTTATAGGCCAAAACGTGAAGCGGCCTTATATAATGCCACCATGAGGCTGATTTGAAACATTTGGGGCAGAAGTTCTTCCGTGGCCTACTGGGAGCGTGCATGCAATGTTTCATGTCGATTGGTCCAACTGTGCCTGTTCACTGACACGCGGACACACTCATGGACACACTCACTCTCTGACATGGGTGAAAACAGTCCTTGACCTTTGGTCGCTCTGGATATTGATACGTACTGTACATTCTTTACACAAATTCAGCAGATATTTTACTGACACATGGCATGTTCATCTCTGTACCATGTTTGAGGTTTGATATTTGCCCATTTCATTAAGATTTCATCATGACTTTTCAACTTTGCAACCTTCTCTTGATGAGTCTTATCTCTTGCTATAGTTCAATCAATCAATCTAAACCACTTGTTCGGTGTTATGGATTAATTTGGTTCACACTTTTGGACCATAATGGAAACAAGCCCTCATGGCTTTTTTGTGTTATCCTTTTAGAAAATATTGTATAACTGTACATCTGAACTGTTTGCAAACTGTTAATTAAGTATTCAATGAATCAATGAATCAATGAATCAATCAATCAATCAATCAATCAATCAATCAATCAATCAATCAATCAATCAATCAATCAAAAGTTCCTTTTGTACACAGTTAGTTTAGAGGATTTTGCAGTGTAGATTCCAGTACAGTTTAGTTCAGTGATTCTCAACCTTTTTAATTTGAAGGACCCCAGTTTGATATACAGTAGTCCATAGACCCCCATTTTATGCTCTGGGACCACCGTAAACATATTCTCCAGCAATCTTAATCCCAGAGCAAAACTGCAGCACAATTTTGAGACTGAACTCTTTATTTGGTATTACAGTTAATGTGATGTCCTTGCTGTCCAGAGATGTCAATCCTGCTATAGCCTACAACACCAAATAGGATGCAGAAAAGTGTTCAAAACAGTGAAATAATATGGAGCCTTTCAACAGTACGCTGAGCTGAAAGTAGGAACCCCCTACTTTGAAATTAGAAATGTGTTCTACACAGAGTTGAGGTAAACCTGAATATAATATGTTGACGTCCTCAAAACTAAACTAAAAACCTCACAGACAGTGACATCAAGTGGCCAAAGTGGACACAGCAGAATTAAAGCAAATAAAGAAGTGTATCGTGATTATTTTTGCCTGTTTAACCACTGGATTCAAACCCATGGGAAAACAAACATCTACCCACATTAAAGGGGAATCCCCAGCTGGCTAAGGGAGATAATAGTCAAGGGCTACTCTGCTTGCTTATGCATTAGTGCTGGTCATCTCATGGCTGGTGAATGCCATAGCACAGTATAACTGTCTGTCTTTTCAAAGTTCCTTTCACGTTCCTGACTTGTTTCTTCAAATTAAATGTGCTTACCCAAAAAGCTGACAGGTGACTCGTTTTATGTATTTTGTTCATACTGTATTTACTGAGAAAGTTGCAGAAAGGAAGTATTTCAATTGTCTAAGAGTGAATCTCTCCTCCTAAACCTTCATCATGAACATGAGTGATGTAGTCAATGTACAGTAAGTGAATTGCAGTATCTGTCAAAAGTCTGTAAGACAGTATACAAAATGACACCATTTGAGGATGCTTTTAAAAATTTTATTAGATTTTGTTTATTTTATAATAAAGAGAACTAGAGCTGATATGCATGGATGAAAGGTTGTCAATAGGGACATCATTTGAAGTTGACCTGGAACATAGCTTTAGATAGAGATTTGTGTGCAGAGCAGTAGCATGGTACCATGTGGTCAGTCGACACTAGGGCTGGGCAATTAACCGAAAATATATCAAAACCGATATTTAGAACCAATAACCAACCAATAACCGACTTATAACCGACTTATAAGCGATTAATCGAGAAGCAAGGCTTTTTATTTATTTATATTGTTTTCTTCATATATTCAACGAATTGACACAAAATCATTCTATTAGATTTTTTATAATGGTCTACACATCGATTAGTTTGATTAACCACTTATTCCTCGTTGTACAATAGTGGCATATTTACAGACAATTGCGAAAATAGCTGTACTAGCCGCTCACAACGCGGCATGATGCAACACGTTGTGAGCTTGTAAGATCTGCAATTTTCACTATATATATTTTTTTTTTGTTTATTAATCGTTCTGAATAATCGTGATATTGATTTGAAGTAATATCTCCCAGCCCTATAGTCTGCACTCTGCAGGGCTAAAGTACGGGGCTTCAGTCTACTCAATGCTCCAGTCCGGATGTTCCCCGTTCACCCTGCATCCCAATAGTTCAAATCCATTACCCAGGATCCAATCCCACATTGGTATTGCTTACAATAGCATTACAGTCAACTCCAAGGTGTTGAACTGTTATTTTCAATTCTACTGTAATTTGCATAGAATTGCTGATCATCTGAACATAAACCAGGCCCAATCCTTCTCAACCATATTTTGGACAATTGTTGGCATTAGCCTTGGGTTTTGCATGAAAATCCACTGCAAAACAGAACAAACAAAATAATAATAATAATTGTTGTGCTGTTATTCCACAGTGCATGAACATGTCATAAAGTTGGTACAAGAATGCAAATATTCAAGTATAATTTCATAATACGACACTTCCTGGGTCTCATTTCTGTTTGAGGGTATTTTCCATTTAGATAAGTTACATTTGCATCATGTACAGTAAGTTGGATGTTGTTATTCTTGTGAAATTCAATATGAACTACAGTATGAAACTACGTTAAAATGTCCCCCATAACGTACCACTCAGTTTGAAATCCCACCATTTACTCCCTTTGATGTGACAATGCACCAGTCAGATACGTACAGTATGTGAACAAAGACGCGAAACAGTGATGTCATCCAAATGTAAAATCAACTGCTGAGAAGGGGTTAAATCGGGAAACATACACCAGTCATTATGACAGCAGAAAGGGATTAAGGTACAATTGTATGGATATGGGAAATCAGTATAAAAACAATATAGGCAGCTAAAATACAGTGTCAATTTAATTCTGAGTCAGAGTTAAAATAATACATTTGGCTGTGTACGGATTGAAATGACCATCCAAGTTTAAATTATGCACACAATATATTAAATAAAAAGAGGAAAAATACTGATATATTCTGTCCATTGTTTTAACAAAAACATTAGTTTCTCAAACTTGTATAAAGCACCTGATTTAATTCTTGATGACATCACAGGGTTGAATCTCTGTTTCCTAATTTCTGGCTTTGGGAGTTAAATATTGATTTGAATACAATAGAAAATATTAATTATTTTACAATATTTCAATCAAAAATATTACACAGTGTAATTAGGAATTTGTTTGTTTGCACATTTTCCCCATGTACTCTAATTGATTAATTGCATTCCTCCGGTTTGGCCAAGCGACCATACAAATACAATACTCAATGTTCACTTGAAGGAAGCCAGGTGGGGAGGGCAATTTTTGTCGCTGCACCAGTGACTCCTACGGGCTGGGGCGGCACCTGTCAGCAGGGGGTGTTGAACAGCGAGGATTACTGTGTTTCTGCACACGTGCTGTGTCCTCCCGGTGGGGGCTCCTCAATGGCAGGTGAGCCAGTAGGGGTTAGCAGTGACAAGACTAGACAGAAATGAGTGGGGGATTCGGAAATTGGTATAATGACGTAATTGGGAGAAATAAGGGGGGATTGGCAACTCTAAATTTTGGGGGGCAAATTAAGAAGATTAATTGTATTTCCTTTTAAAACATACAGTACTGCACCTGCACCTTCGTACATGTGCTATATGGTTTCTATCCCTGTGACTTGTGATCAGGCACACCAACAGTGATTATAGATTACACATAAGTAGCTGATTTAAAAAAATAAATACATGTGTGCCTGCTTAAAGTGCCCAACAGACTCTCCCTTTACAGTATTGCTTCAAACCAGCGATTAAAGACTGGAGGCACATTTTTTGATGACATAACGATGAGTTGACGTTGACGACAACCACCCAAACCACTCACTCACTCACATTACAGTACTTTCATCTCATGTACAGTACATAAATACAAGGGAGGTACATTCATATGTTACAATATCATATGACTGGTACACCTTAGTGTCCCAGACACAGTGTTATCTGTCTCGCACTCCAGAGGTATTTTTTTAATTAGACATTCAGCGTCTTGCATGAGCAACGGTTGTGAATACAACATTGTATTTCATTGGTTGAATCATTGCTACAATAAGCATTAAGACAAAGATGAAAATGTGCATTCTTCTCCTGATAGGACGATGAATTGATTCTCAGGGATGATCCCAGTTTGGCACAGTCAGGGCTACAGAGTATCATCACTTATCCAAATCCATGCTTGGGCTACGACTGTCAAGTGAGCTGCAGCCCCCTACTCTACCTGCTATGTTAACTACTGACCCTATGCTATTTTAAATATGAGCTAATGGTCGATTTACAATATGCATGGGCTGAGGGCACCCATAATGGCTTTGACATGGATGGCTATGATAAAACTTTCTTTTTCACTGCACTGCAGCTGATAAAGATTACTTATTGCAAATATGAAATCTTTTGGTTAAATGGATTTACAGTATACTGTAGATTAGTGTTTTGGAGAAACTAGCCATCAGGGTTAGGTGGTACATAGCAAGATTACTGATCCCGGCTTGTCTGGGGGCATTTAGATCTACAGGACCAAAAAGTGCATAACCCTTGCCATGATTAGTTCAAGAGAAATTGGTATGATATACTGTAAGATGAGGATTTAACTAACCTCAGCATGACACGGATACTGTATATCAGACAAGTATTCAACAAGTGTTCCAAAAAGGAAACACATTAAAAGCACATGATTCTATTTTCAAGCTTTGTGTCTAAAATCTGGCCTGTGTTGCTTCACATGCTTAAAATGCATTGGTTATTATTTAGTCTTTAAAGCAGCATCACCGGGGGTGGGGGTAGGGGGGTCATTCGGTTTTCTAGGGGTCAGTGAGGGAGGTTGTTCAGGGGAATGTCTATCATTTCAGTTTAGTAGCGTGTATTATTTTTTGCATTTGCATTTGAGTTTTATAAACTGTTTTTTTGCGATATTAAATTTCCTCAATTAGAGAGGAATATAGAAGCTCTAACAGGCACCTGTGTTTTGCATCAAGCAAACAAACAAACAAAAAAAGGACCTGGGCTGAATCCTTCTAATATGCTTAAATCTAGAAACAAGGCATACACATTTATTTGCTGAAAATGTTACTCAAAAGTATGTAATGTACTGTTGGATTTTATTATATTACAAATAAAATCAAAATGAGTTTTTCAAAAATAGCTATTTGTTTTAGTTGGCCATTTGCTATAGGATGATGCAGGATTCAGCCCAGGTCAAAGTACTACTTACATTGCATTATTCCCTGTCTCAAGCATTCAAATGTTTGTTTTGACTTTGTATGAAAAAGAGTCCAAGCAGGTTTAAGTTTTTCATGCAGCCTGACTGTGGCCTGAAAATATTTTGTATATCAATGGCACAAACGAGCACTGTCATAAGACTATAGTGTCCCTGTTTTGGTTATTTCATCTTCACAATTCAATAACCTTGCCATAGTTTCACAAAATGTGCAAATATTTTCTGAAGTTGCACACAAAATAACAATGGATATTATTTTCAGATACTGTACAGACCATGCACCTTTACCATGTGCATCTGTACAGCTTAGTCAATTGGATTTAATCTAAACTAGCAAAAAACAAGTAAATAAAAACAAATTAAATATTTGTTTTAACTATCTACTGCACCAGAGACTATTTGGTTATTTATTGAAATAAACATACATGTCTTCAAACCCTCTCAACTGACAGAGAGCATGTTGAACAAAAGGCCATTCCTCAAATGTGTCCATCTCCACTTTCCACAGGATGAGCATGTCACACCTGAAACAGAGTGCCACCATTGTGAGTGGGCAGGCTAAGTGTGTGTGTGTGTGTGTGTGTGTGTGTGTGTGTGTGTGTGTGTGTGTGTGTGTGTGTGTGTGTGTGTGTGTGTGTGTGTGTGTGTGTGTGTGGGAGGGGGGGTGGCAGGATAAGACATCTCCCTTTTATACAAAACTGAAGTCTAAGTTGTCCTGGTGGTCAAGAATGGAAGGGAAGATTTAACCCTAAGCTTAGTGTAAATAGTCATTAGTCAATAGGCAGCCCTGAGATGTTTCACTTTTTGAGTAAAAAAATGTAAAGGTCAAGGTCTCCATCAAAGTCAAATTTAAAATGACACAATCAGTCATATCTGAAGAACAGAGAGACATTGAACAAGATATGAGATATGTTCATATGGGCAGGGGTTGCGTTTTCAATTTGCTTTTGTTTTGGGAAAGATCATAGCTGGGTTCATAAATAAGACAAAGGTTCTCTGGTAGCTGGAATTAATAATTACATAAAGTATTGTATTATTTTGTGTGCACTTGTACTTTACATTGCGTAATATGTACACACTTTACATAATATTTGCCTATTTTGTTTCTTGAGAACCCACCAGAGCATTTTGTGCAAATTGCATTTTGTTGACCTAACAAGAGAGGCCACAGCCAGGTGCCATACTTCCTTTTACATACTGTATATACTGTACCAACTTGAACATAATGGAGTTGCATGTGTACAAACACATGTGTATATACTGTACATACATGTGCGTAGATATATACAATATGAATAACCATATATGGATTTACATACATGCATGAACTCATTTCTTTTTTGGTGTCGGCTTTGAATCAGCTTTAGATCCTTTAGATGAGAGGCCATTTTCTGTGTTGTCATTCCCTGATGAGGATTGCCTGACAAGGAGCGCCTCCTCACTGCAGGTAAGAGAAAAAGAGATTAGATTATGAACTACAAATGTAACTATTAAGAGACAACTTGCAGGACACAATGTTTTTTATCACAAATCTCACTTGTTAGAAAATATTACACACTTGTACATTTACTTGAAATAGTGTAGTTGTTAAATGATTCTACAACACTGATATAATTAGAAATAGTACAAGTTTGCTACAGTCAAAGTTATTATTTATCCTGCCTCTCATCGTGACTCACTTTTTCTCCTCAATCGTTTTTAGTACGTAGAGAATGAAGTTCTTTATCAACATGACGGTCATCAACGTAGCGATGCCTCCACCCACCACCGAGGCTATGATGATGGTTAATGTGTTGTCTATTACCTTTACTGTAACAGAGAAAAACAGTCATGCCTACTTTATGCTCCATAGCACTGCAGTGTCGCACACCATATATAGCAAATCACATATGCGACGGGTTGTGAGCTTGTAGATCTGCTATTTTTGGCGTGCGACACTGTCATACGAAGAAGTATAAATTGGGCTTAACATGGGGGGTGAGGATTGAACACAGGACAATGGTTAGTTATAGTAGTAAGAAGTAGAAGTAGAGTATGGTGCATAAAATAAGATAGGAGAAAGTAATATTGTACAGGTTTACTCAGGCACATGAAAAAATGCATGGATGATTCCAATTCCCACAACCATTCTTTGACATCTTTTAAATATGTTAGGTATGACCCATGGTTCAAATTATGAGGATGACATACTGTACATGCAAGATTAGTACGTGCTGATCAATGTAGCCCGAGGTCCTCAGGCCAGGCTCTCCTAAAGGTCCCTAAATTACACCTTGTAACTAAGGGTGATCGGGCCTTCGCTGTCTGAGCTCTAGAATGCTCCACCCGAGGCATCTTTTAAATCACTCTTAAAAACGTATGTATAACATTAACATACTGGAACATATATGTTCCAGAAAGCATTCCTGTAAACCAGTGGTTCTCAAACTTTTTCCGGTTAAGGACCCCCCAAATTAACACTTATTAGCCTGCGGACCCCCATTTGAAAAGATATGCCAGGGACCCCCATAAGAGAAGATTTTTACTGCTCTAGCAGTGATTCTCAACCATTTTAATTTCAAGGACCCACAGTTTGACATGCATTAGGCTACGGACCCCCATTTAATGGCATTTCTATCTCTGGGACCCCAATTCATATTGTAAAATCAATGTTAATTTAACTCTGAGAGTTACAGACCCATAAGGGTCCATTTGGTTCCTATAAATCATTTAGCTGGGGACCCCCTGGTATCCCCTCAAGTACCCCTGGGGGTCCCCGGACCCCACTTTGAGAACGAACGCTGTAAACAACCTTTTCTTTGATTCATTATCTTTTTCTCTTGTTCAATTTGTATTAGCTCATTTTATTTTCACTTGTTTATTACCTTTGTGAAATTCTTGTTTTTATTGTGCATTCTGTCCTATGTTTGCGCAGCACTTTGTGACCGTGAGCTTTTGTTGAATTTATTTTCTGGATGTTTGATTCCACAGGAGGGATTTATGGTGCCACCAGACAATACACTGAAGGCCACTCACACTCGTCCACCACAATGAGGGTGAAGATGGCTGTGTGGTTCCTGCCCTTCTCTTTGGGGTTACGTCCAAAGCAGTGCCACTGGCCCATGTCTTCAAAGGTGATGTTCCAGATCCTGAGGGAGACGTTGTGGAGTTCGGGGACGCCAACATACTCCACTCTTTCTCTATACACTTGCAAACCTTCTGGGAATATTCCATCATCAGGAATCGTACCCTCACACACCTGAGTAGAAAAGCAAGCTGTCAATCACAAAACTGCTACTAAAAAAGAAAGATAACACAACAGATACACAGTAAAATCCTCAATGTTCATTTATCCACTTGTACGTTAAATCAACATTAATAACAATAAACAAAGATTTTACTGTGTACTTGACAACACTATACCAGTAAAGACATGTGTAAACCCTGCGCTAAACATGTACTTGGTTGCATGCGGGTGTTGACAATAAAGTCTGTTTTCCATACGCGACACGCATATTTAAAGGGATATTTCACTTTCAAACATGTTTGAAACATTTTAAGGTCTACTCTGGCTTTTGTGAGCACCCCAGACCATTTTGAAGTTGCTTGATTAAGTATATAGATATTTTATATTCATTTTATCAGACACGCCACCTTCCTATACAAACCCATTGTAACTTTAAACTCCATTTTAACCATGATAGATTCATCGAAAACAACCGTCCTTGGATCTGCGGTGACTGATATTGTCCTTCTAATACGCAAGGGGGCTGTGTTTTTTCAATTACTTTTTTCATTCATTCATATTCTTATTTAAGTAAAGGAAAAAGTAATTGAAAAAACACGGCCCTCTCATGCATTTGAAGGACAATATCAGTCACCAGAACCAAGGACGGGTGTTTTCGATTAATCTATTTCATGGTTAAAATGGAGTTTGAAGTTACAATGGGTTTGTATAGGAAGAGGGCGTGTCTGATAAAATGAATATGAAATATCTGAATATTGAATCAAGCAACTTAAAAACTGTCTGGGGTCCTCACAAAAGCCAGAGTAGACCTTAAAATGACCCCAAACTTAATTGAAAGTGAAATATCCCTTTAAGTATATCAAGCCTGTTCGAGACTGCGTGCATGCCTTGCCTTCTGCATGGTGCCATTGTCATTGAAGTGCCAGTTGAAGTACAGATTCTCGATGCCAATACAGCTGGCGTATGTACAGGGGATTAGGACTGTGCTCCCATTTATAGCCTCCAGGTAGGGGATCTTCCCAGTATTCATCTCAACGGCCTGAGTAGACCACACACCTGAGGAGAACAACATATCAGAAGATAAGGACCACTGGGCACAGTCAAAGAGACACATTCAGCATGCTGCAGCGTTGTACGGTGTGTGAATCCAGTGGGGTAGGTGTATTGTAATCACTAGACCGGTGGGCACCGGCCTACTCGGGAACGATGCAAGTCGGGAACAATGCAAGTTGTGAATGCATGCCCCACCCGGTTTTGTAATACCCGTCTGTCTGTCTGTCTGTGTCCCTTTTATGCCCATATATGGAGATCCCTGTATCTGTCTGCTTTTGTCCCTTTTATGCCCATATATGGAGATATGCCAAATATGCCTATACATGTATATGGGAATGTCAGATCGACGAAGCAAGTCGGGAACAATGCAAATCGTGAATGCATGCCCCAACTGATTATGCAATACCTGTTCTTTCTACCTCTCCTACACAGAGCAACGGACATATTTCAACCTAATAGGTCTTCCTCAGTCTCTGTCTGTCTGTCTGTCTGTCCCTTTTATGCCCATATAGAGATCTTTGTATCTGTCTGTCTGTCTGCCTGTTTTCCTTTTATGCCATGTGGAGATCCCTGATGCCATCAGTATATGCCCATATATGGGCATAACCATATATGGGCATTTCGGTTGGATCGGCAGTTCTGGACAACTGGATCTCCATACTTGACTATATATGGGCATATCGGTCGGGTCTATGCTGGGCACCGTACTTCCTTGAATCCTCGCCGATGCGCGCAGAGAGTTTGAAGTCGGTCAGTGCATCTATGCGCATAAAAATATATGGGCATTGCTGTCGGTTCCGTGGTTCTGGAAAACTGGATCTCCATAGACATGTATGCCAATATATGGGTGTAACGGTTAGATCGGCGGTTCTGGGCAACTGCCTATCTGACCAACTCAACGCCGTGCACTCAACTCCCTCGGGTCAGCAGCGACGTGCGTGCCGAGTTTGAAGTTGGTCGGTCGTACGGTTCTCGAGATACGTGAATAACAGACGGACATACATACAGAGATTCTGTGCATTTAATGTAAGATATGCGTCTGTCTGTCTATCTGTCTGTCTGTATCTATGTATTTCAAAGCAATAACTGTCAGTTTTCATCCAGATCTGGATCAAAATTGGCAGGTGAGTTGGAGGACCTGCACTATTGATTTCTTGCTTTTCAAGTCAATCAAATGATAATGCCACAGTGCAAGGTCAAAGTCTAGCCCGATGCGTATACTGTACACAGCAAGTGGCATAGGTGTAGTATCTCTACGAGTGTATTCCCAGTTACATTTCAACAGGTAAAATTACATTAAAATATTAAAACAGTTTAGATCTCATTCCAATCTCATTCTTTTGATCTTTCAAATTGGCCTCATGGTGGTGCCATAACAGGCTGATTCAGGTTTTGGCCTTTAGCTCTTGAACCGTAGGTCATACAATCAAAATTCCTTGGATCATTACGCAACTCCCCAAATAAGCCACGCCCATTTCCACTTGACACGTTTTCTGCCATGTTGAGTTTTCTTTGCAAAACACAGCTTTTGCTACCACTCCTACTGATTTTGTCCAAACCTCACCCAAATTGGTACACCTTATCTCTGTAGTCATGTGATCAGATTTTTTGGATTCTATTCCGATTGGCTACGATTGGCTTTCAAAGTTTGCTGGAGGGGCCCGTTTTTCACGACATGCACCGGACCGATTGGCGGGAAACGTTGCACGCACACTCCCAGTAGGCCAAGCCAAAAGAAATCTAATCAGCCCGTTATAGCGGCACCATGAGACAGATTTTTGCAAAACTCATTTTTTGTTATTACTACTTCAGATTTTCTATCAAGACGTATTTGTCACATTTCTCATATTCCATTCCGATTGGCTATGATTGGCTTACAAAGTTTGCGAGGGTCGCCCGTTTTGCAAGAAATGCCACATATCATGAATGCAGAGCCCAATTGTTAGGAACCTTTGCACGCACATTCCCACTAAGCCAAGGAAGAACCTCCATCCAAAAAAAAATCAAAGCTCCTCATGGTGGCGTTACAACAGCCCACTTCACGTTTTGGCCTATAACTCTTGAACCGTAGGTTGTAAAATCAACATATCCCTGGATCCCTTGGATCATGACACAACTGATAGGCCCTGTTTGTGCCAGATTACATTTTCTGCCATAGCGCGTTTTTTTGCTCCTACTCCTACAGATTATTTTCAAAACTAACACAAATCGGTACACATTATCTCTGGGGTCATGTGATCAAGATGTATTAGTCAGATTTTTCAGACCCGGCCTGGTGGAGACCAGTCCTCCAAGGAGCACACTTTTCGAGTTATTTATTGTATTGGACCCCAACGGAAACAAGTCCGCAAGGACCAACTGGTCGGACCTTTTAGAAAAAAGTATTATAAATGTAACTGTGTTGTTTTACATTCTTTTGCCTAATAAAAATGTCAATCAATCAATCAATCAATCAAAAAAAAATGTTGCAAAGGTATCAGTACTACTAAGTACATTTTGATTAGAATTCGGTGAGCCAAGGCAGATCTCTGTCACTTAATAAACATTAGAATCTTAGCTCTCCTGTTTCGAGGTATGGGAAAGACTTGTTCCATAGAGAATCCTGTCAGATAACACCTCCTCCGCTCAATACACCGCTACAGATTGTCAGCAACCCCACTTAAAGTTAAAACTAACTGGCACTAAAAAACGGTAATCTACTCAAAATATGTACATGTTGGACACATGCATTGCTTGTTGTCAATGTGTACTAAGACTTACAGTAGCCTATAGGAGTGCAGAGATTGTCTTCTGGCTTTTGTGTGTGTGTGTGTGTGTGTGTGTGTGTGTGTGTGTGTGTGTGTGTGTGTGTGTGTGTGTGTGTGTGTGTGTGTGTGTGTGTGTGTGTGTGTGTGTGTGTGTGTGTGTGTGTGTGTGTGTGTGTGTGTGTGTGTGTGTGTGTGTGTGTGTGTGTGTGTGGTTACATGCAGATGCCCATAGCAAAAACAACTACAACAGTCAGAAGTCCTATACACAATTCCCCGTTTTGCTCTCTCATCATACTCTGGGTTGGGGTTTCCCACCCCTGAACACTAGAATGACTAGAGCTTTCTCCAAACACGTTTCTATTTCAGCATCTTGAGGCCCATAGTTACTCATATAATTCAACAAACAACTTTCCTGACTTCTCTCCATCATCAGCACAGCATCATTAAAAACTGCCAAGCCAACGTGAGTTCCCTATATGAGAAACCATGTCACATAGTTTATTAGGCTATTAAATGTGCCACAGAAGTTGGACCATACTATGTATAAGCTATCCCCCTGCAGTTGACAGCTGTGACCCATGACTTACACAGCCCACGGAGCACCCCTTTCTATTAAAGTTTAGGCACTATTTGTTTTTGTATTGCCTGATGCTGTCTTTTTAACTATAGCCCCCTTTCATTTCATTTCTTGCATCAAATATGAACACGTGAAGTGGGGTAGGATTAAAACATACAATGCCACAACCTTTCTTCGCCCCTCCTGCTCCTTTTCCTCATTAACACTAGACTTGGAGCCTCTTCCTTCTCCTCATCTAAACCCAGAAAGAATCAAATAACACCGTCAAGTCAGTGACATCCGTTTGAAAATGCTGTCCTACTAGATTTACATTTTCTGGTCACTCAAAGTCAAAGATCTTGAACTTTATGCTGCCATCTAGTGTATAAATGTGTGAAGAACACGGTCTGGCACATGAGCAAACACGTAAACAACCCCTGAATATGAATGCATGAATTCTTTACCAGGCTGACAGGCATTGTGTGTGTGTGTGTGTGTGTGTGTGTGTGTGTGTGTGTGTGTGTGTGTGTGTGTGTGTGTGTGTGTGTGTGTGTGTGTGTGTGTGTGGGTGGGTGTGTGTGTGTGTGTGTGTGTGTGTGTGTGTGTGTGTGTGTGTGTGTGTGTGTGTGTGTGTGTGTGCGTGCGTGCGTGCGTGCGTGCGTGCGCGCGTGCGTGCGTGCGTGCGTGCGTGCACGCGTGCACGCGTGTGCACGTGCATATGAGCGTGCGTGCGGCCCTGCAGCTTCCTCATGTCCTGCCAGCTGCAACCCATGACTGACACAGTCCTGGGAAGGCTACCTAGTCTGGCAAAGACCTTTCTAGCTAAGGAATCAAATTCTCTCTTCCACTGATTTTTTCTTAAATTGTTTCCATCTGTATAATTCTCCCCTGCATAATCCCAGCTGTTTTACTTCATCACGTAGTCAAGGTCAAGCCCCACCACTGCAGTGAGGAGTGATATATTGCTTTGAACTCCAGAGAAGGACAAGCAGTGTTTTGTTGTAGTCCCATCTCCCTCTCTGTCCTTCCTTTCCTGTCACAATGCAGCACGGTGATCCCGCAGAAACTGCATCAGTATCAGAGACAGACAGACCAACAGTATCTTCACAGTGTCTGTCCCTCCCTTGATGCCTTTTGCTCTTTAAATCTCATTCTCAACTACTGTTCCTCTATAGCGACAGCGTGCGCTCGATCGAGGACACACACACACACACACACACACACACACACACACACACACACACACACACACACACACACACACACACACACACACACACACACACACACACACACACACACACACACACACACACACACAGTATTATTTTCTACTATTCTTTTCCCCACATTCTGCATTTTCATTCTGTTTTGTCTGTCCATTGACCTTCGGTTTTGTCCAGCTAAATGTCTGTTAAACGTTAGATTGCTCGGGTTGCACTGTAACTGGAGCCGCTAGACTAGATAATCGGGACAGTATAATACTAAGAGTCTAAAAGATCCATTCCTACCTATATGCATCTACTTATTAATAACCTACGTTATTAATAATTTCCCTACGTTTTAAATATTGCCACAAACTGAAATAAATTGCAGGAGCAGGCGGAAATTGGTCAGATACTGTATCCAGTGGGAGGAGAACTAAGAAAACAGTCCTGTGCAGGGCTCTACCATGGGGTCACCAAAATCTGTAGGGCTCATCTGCGATTGGCCTATTAGAACATATTGTGTGCTAAAGTTTGACATTTTGGCTTGAGGGTGCCGCTAGAGGCAAGCTCATGGAGTCACACAAATAGTTTGGGGTTGTCCATCATGCACATCAAGTGTGCTCTGCAAGTTTCATGGCAATCCGCCCATTGGATTTTGAGATACAGTAACTTCAACTGCAAGTGGACATTTTAGCCTCACCTAAAGGATTAAAGGAAAGGCCATGGGATCACCTAAATCAGTATGGTTCATCTTCTGTGGGGCATGCATGTGTTCAGCCGGTATCATGCCAATCCACCAAATTGATTTCAAGTGATCTTGTGTCTAAGTGAATCTTATGGCCTATGGTAGTGCTAGAAAGAAAACATGGGGTAGTTTTTGAGATATTGTTTGGGACCAAAGGTGTAGACGGACCAACCGATCCTCGAGCAAACTTTAAAACCATTCCGTGTTTTGTTTGAAAGTTTTGTCTGCAAAGCAAAGTAAACTATGCAGCTGAGACAAAAGTAGAACAGCGATGCTCCAATTTCTAGCCTACATTTGTCAGCTTCATGAGAGTGCTTCTAGCATGAACCTGGATTGGCTGACTATACTTGGGCTATTATATTTAGAATATCCAATAGGCAAAATAATAAATAAAATAAATAAAATAAATAAAATAAATAAAATAAATAAAATAAATAAAATAAATAAAATAAATAAAATAAATAAAATAAATAAAATAAATAAAATAAATAAAATAAATAAAATAAAATACATTGTTGCAAGACCTGCTGCTCATCATACAGTGGTACTAATTCTAGGCTGGGCATTCAGTAGATATACCATGACAGACAAACAGCCATTAACAGTAAATCTGAGACAAGCACACGTCCTATTGAGATACAATTTCATCTAGAAAAATATTGAATCAAATGTGTGATGTCATCAGGTGTAAAATCCAGAACTGCTCCACAGACAATCAGTGACGTTTTGTTTTTGGCACTCTGCATTAATCAATGCTGAGCTGCAAAATGTACTCTTATCCACAGAAAGATCACCTGCAGCTGCTCTCATAACAATCATCATCATGACATCGCAGGTTTTAGTCTGACTAACAAAATTGATACATTTGCCGTTGTATAGTAGAAGTTGATATCCTCCAGCCAATCAGAATAACAGTATTCACCCAGGCCACAGTGTAGATGCATGACATTGCATTAAAGCAGATGGTCCGGGCACCTGAGCTCATAAGTAGCCTGACAGCACACCGCGGGTTCGAGTCCCGTTCCCAACGGTCTTTGCTGCATGTCTCTCCCCATCTCTCCCCCGTTTCCTATCCATCTCTACTACAAACTGTAAATAAAGGCAGAAAGGTCCAAAAACATATCTTGCAGATAGATGGATGATATTACTAATCTCAATCTCACATCTGTATATACAACACTTACAGGCTATGACTATTACACATATACCGCCAAACATTCTTTACAGCCTGACTCTGGTGTTTATGAGTAAAATACGTCAATAAGCCTTCTAAAAGATATTGCACAGTCTTACAGTAATACCTTTGATTTAAAAAAAAAAAAGAAAGGTTATCAGATTTTTACTGGTTCTCGTTGCTCTGGATCACTTTGGTACATTAATAAAAAGAGGGAATATGTATCCAGGTCAACTAGCTTCCACTGACAATTTGCTAGGCTGAATCTAGACTGTCTAGACTTACAGTACATACCCGTTCGATCATTGGGCCACTTTCCTTTGCAGTCATTCGCTTATTGTGACATATTTTCTTTTAAACTATTGTGGTGGAAATCCATATCCAATCATCTATACCCACCTATATAGTTTGTATTTTGTATATATCCATGCGTATATGTAATGTATTTTGTTGACACACAGGATGTGTCATTCATACACAAGACATCACTATACGTACATACATTTATTTTGCTCCATAACATTGTTATCAATGTAGGCAGAATAAAAGGTTACTGTGTCCTCAATGACAGGACGCAATATCTCAATATTAACAGATTATATAATATTACAATACCAGATATGGAACCTTCTAGAGCAAATGTTGCACAACATTGCACAACTTTGGGACTGCTGACCGATGAGATTATCATATTGTTATGCCAAAAGGTATGGGCCAAGCAGTGTTGCCAGATTTAGTGAGAGAAATAAGCATCCAGGTTTAGGAAATAAAAGCCCAAAAGAAGCAACTATAGGCCACAGCGTTTTAAACCTAAGTAAATATACTGTATAGAACGGCTATTTGATTATTTATTTATTATCTACAAATCTTGAAATAAAATGTGGAATATTTGGAATATGTTTGAAACAGTCTAACAACACAAATTTGGTACAGGGCTGCCTGGCACCAAACATTTTCAGATGGGGGTTAGGGGGGGACAAATACATATTAATTTGGGGGTCCATGACATGAAAATATTTGAGAACCACTGGTTTAAATAATAATAAAAAACAATTAACTTTACAGAAAAAGAAGCCCAAAGTCGCTTATAATAAGCACACATGGCAACGCTGGGGCCAACGTGTACAAATATGAATGCTCAAACTGGGCTAATTCAGTTACTTTGTAAACATAACTCAGGTCTATATTACTTTAATAAAGGTCTACAACCCTTTGATGACTTTGCCTCCCAACATTTCTCACAGATGACACCAAATCTATTCAAATCAGCCACTTTAAATTACATGATTTCAAACAGTTCTTTGCTTTTATCTATAATCTAGAAAAGTGTTTCTCAATGTCAGGTCTGGGGTGAATGTGTCTATATAACTCGATTAAATAAACACTGAGGATTATCAAATGGGGGTCCGTGGTTTAATGCATTTCAAACTGGGAGTCCTTGACATTAAAAAGGTGGAGAATAACTTATCTAAGATCTTCACCATATATTGCTGAATAGAAACACAACCAATGTTCTGCAAAGGTGATTAATCACATGTACTACTCATGAAAAATATTTTTCACACAAACCATATTAGTCATCTGTTACCAAACTAACACAAAGCCTAATATGCAAATATATTCCTAAAATAAATGTCCAGAAGCACCACTGCAACAAAAAACAACACTCAGAGACAATAGGCGCTTGTTAATGCCCAAAGGTGTGTGTAGAATAACAAGTTTCAAAGTATATGTACTGTGTGTGTGTGTGTGTGTGTGTGTGTGTGTGTGTGTGTGTGTGTGTGTGTGTGTGTGTGTGTGTGTGTGTGTGTGTGTGTGTGTGTGTGTGTGTGTGTGTGTGTGTGTGTGTGTGTGTGTATGTGTATGTGTGTGTGTGTGTGTGTGTGTGTGTGTGTGTGTGTGTGTGTGTGTGTGTGTGTGTGTGTGTCAGTTGGAGCATAGTGCCTGTTAATCAACATTAAATCAAGCATTAAACAAGCAGAAGTAGGTGAAGTGAAGTAAGTGGTGGATCTTACCAAGCAGCATGGAGAAGACCAGGCTGGTAGCTGTGTGTGTGTGGAGCAGCCTTGTGGGCTCAATGATATTCCACTGGACCTCCATGGTGGTCCGCCGGATCCAGCCCGGGTTGTAATGTCCTTGTGTCTATCCGTTACCCCTTCTGTCAGTAACTGTAATCCTGTCTTGTCCGTCTGATATAGGATCTTACGATGCCCCGCAGAGGTGAATCCAAACGTAAAACCTTAATCGAGGTGCTTTGAACCTGCCTGCCAACACCCCCCACAGCACTCCTGTGAGAGACGCCGTAGGTTAGACAGAGGGCACCGAGTTGAAAAATAAAAGGGAAAAGAAGATCACGTTAATAAGCCACAACCCCAAATACATGAATAACAAAAACATAAGGAGAATCCATGAAAAAATTCAAAAAGTTACAATACATTGGAAAGTGCTACGTACAGTAGTTTGAGTGTGCATGTGCAGGCACGCATGTGAGTGCACATGCAGTGATACGCAAACTACATACAGAATGTGCTTCCTTTCCTCGAATGCAAGACATGTATGGCCGGCTGTGAGCGATGAGTCTCGTGGAGACGTTACAGCAAGCGGTGCAGAGTGCTGAACAGCACGGCAGAGGCTCAATGCGCACAGTCAAGGAGAATCCTGCCAGCCAGCTAGGCAGTGATTTCACTGCAGAGACCGGCACATTGCAGCGCCAAGGTAGGGCAGGAGACAGCCAGAAAGAGAGAGAGAGAGAGAGAGATACAGAGAGAAAGAGAAGAAGAAGAGAGTGAGAGAGAGAGAGAGCAAGAGAGAGAGATAGACCGAGAGAGAGAGAGAGAGACAGAAAGAGACAGAGAGAGACAGAGAGAGACAGAGAGACAGAGAGAGACAGGGACAGAGAGAGACAGAGAGAGAGAGAGACAGAGAGAGAGACAGATAGACAGATAGACAGATAGACAGAGAAAGACAGAGAAAGACAGACAGACAGACAGACACACAGACAGACACACAGACACAGACAGACAGACAGACAGACAGACAGACAGACAGACAGACAGACAGACAGACAGACAGACAGACAGACAGACAGACAGACAGACAGACAGACAGACAGACAGAGAGTACAGCAGCAGGTGACCTTACAGACAGGAGGCGGCCGCTTGTCTTCCTGGACAGCAGAGCCCCAAACGATGCTGACTCTTCCTCCTCCTCCGCATGTCCTTCTGGCTGTCTCTCAACTTTTCCCCGTCCCTTTCCTTTGGCTCTGTGCCACCGCTCTCTCCTCCCCCTCTCCTCTTCTCCTCTGCTACCCTCCCTCTCTCTTTCCCCTCGCCCCCAGCCCCTCCGTTTCTCCTCCATTACCCTGTTTCACTCCTCCTCCTCCTCCTCGTGGTCCCCCGCCTCTCGCCTGCCCCTTACAATCGACTCACTGGGGGTGTGTATGCAGACCCAGGCACTTTTGAGTGTTTGTGAGGATCAGAGAAAGTTCTGCAGTGCAGGCTGGGGAAGGGAGGTATAACACAGGCCCAGTGGCCCACAAGACATGCAGTCTCATACATAAACAGTGCATAAATATGTCGAGTACACTGGTCAAGTCTCAGTGTTAGGGCCTTTGAGAAGTCCCGCCACTCATTCTATCAGGTTTTGTAGCACAGCATTGCAGAATTCCACGTAAAGAGGGAAAAGTATCTCTGTTAGTTATTTTCCATATTCTCTCCGATAACTGAACGTGGGAGAACATGTTTCTGTTTCCCTGCAATGTGAATGTGACTTTGAAAGCTGTTCTTCATCACCACTATTCCAATTGCTTCCCTGTCACTCTGCACTTATCCTTCACTGTGATAGATACACGACTTCAGTATCCTGTGACTCTGCATTTCTCTCTCTCTCTCACTCTCTCTCCCTCTCTCTCTCTCTCTCTCTCTCTCGCGCGCGCTCTCATCCTCTCCCCTCTCCTCTCGGTTTTTACATTGCTGTGGTAGACAGGCAGACAAAGATTGTATCCCTGGCTTTTCCCTGAAAGGTGAGCTATAGCCAGAGTCATATTCTCCTAGCTAAGGGAAATCAACAGCCACAAGCCATAGGCAATCTGTACGTGTGTTTGTGTGTCTAGGTATGTGCGATACTGTATGTGAGACATGTGAGACAGAGGAAGGTCAAACTCAATAATAATCAAATATAATATACTCCCTTGTGATAAGCATGACACAGCTGGAGGAGACATTAACATAATTACATCGTAACACATCGTCATCCACAAAGACAATGTCCCATTTCCTTCCTGTTGTGTTATATCAAAGCATTAGTCAATAAATGCTGACTGTTACTGTCTGTGTTGTTTATCGAACACAAACATAACAAAGGAATTGCTTAGCTCAGTGTTCCTGGAATTTATCAGGTCCATTTAGCTCTGATTAGTTAAGAAACTTTAAAGGAACACTTCACCTCAGTACAACCTTTTCTCCATTTATCAGTCCTC
>NC_139949.1:31213943-31223943 GCF_963454915.1 Gymnoscopelus microlampas
ACTGTATGCAAACATAGTGAAAAATATAGCAACTGAGGGCAGACCAATTATTATAGCATATCACATAACGTGGTTAACCTGTTCATTAAAACAAGGTTATAAATGTAGTTGCCAGAAAAATACAACTATCCACCCGTTATGTTCAGCCCCTATGCTCATCACAGACTGGTCACAGTACCTTAGGCCAACATTTCAGCATCTGTTCATTCATTAACAGGGTTAACAGACTTTCTAATGCAGAATTGGGCACGCAGGCTCTCTCAGAGATACTTATACAGTCCAAGGTTGTCACAACTTTCCCATCAAATGAAGTATTTTGATGCACGCCGTTCGCAGACACAGTGTGTAATGACCTTGAGTGTACAAATGTTTTTAAATGGTCCCTTAACCCATTTAGACCTGAGGCCTTCTAAATCCTGGTTTTCTGAAAAACTTATTTTTTATATATATTCTTTTTATATATTTATTAAAAAATTACAAAACATGTATGTTGCCATATACTGTACAAAGCAACAACCCCAAAAGGGGTTCCCGTCTTGAAAGGTATAGTTACAAATAAGGGTTCCCGCCCTAAATAGGTCCATTTGGTTTCCATTTGTACAATCCAAATGGATACATTTACACAAAAGGATTTTTTATTGTCTAGGAGTGGCTTATGACATGATCAATACAGGATAGATACGTTCTTGTAATTTAAAAAAGAAACAAATAATTGTTTTATTAAAAGATATATGGTATATAAATATATATGTGAAACAGTTAAAAGACAATTTATAAAAACGTAACAATGCTTATTAAGGAAAATATGCACAAAATCTAATAAAATAATTTGCACAATCTATTGGTTTTCTGGTTAATACTACGCTGGTGGACCATTGATGACAATGGATAGGTTCATGGAGGGGATTAGGCAATAACATTTAAAAGGGCTGCACTGATTCTTACATTCTATTTCGACCAAGCCCCCTCACATACGTGTGTGCATGTGTGTGTGTGTGTGTGTGTGTGTGTGTGTGTGTGTGTGTGTGTGTGTAGTGTGAGTTGTATAATGTGGAAAAATGGGAATATGTGTATTAAAAGAAAAGGAAAAAAAATAAAAAATAAAAACTAACTGTGGTCCACCCTTATTTTTTAACTCTATGGGCCCACCTGCCCAGAACGGAAATTCATATTTCCAAATTTGGATCTGTTGAAAATTGACATCAACAAAACATCATAAGTGATGGCAGTGTTCTTGTTATCTCCCATAATAACTGAGACTCGCGTCGACCAGCATTCATAAAACTTTTGAAATCCATTGTCAGAGTTACATAAACCACTGAACTCATATGACATATACACAGTACATTCACATGCCTGACAAAATTTGAATAATGTTGTTGTCAGGCAGAAACCTTGCATGTCCAAAACTGTTACTTTTCAGGAAGAAAAACATGTGTTCCAAAGTATACAATGTACAGTCGTTTAGTCGAAGCTCTTGTTAATATTTTTCATTGGTTAAATATTTATAAAACCGACAGACAGACTTAACCACTTTCAACCCGGCATCCCTATTTTGGGCATGTCATATTTGCACATTTTCAATATAAAAATAATACTAAAGAATTCAAAAGTAGCATAGATAGCATCTATTAGCTCACAAATCGTCGCACCGCAACATGTGAGTTTGTAGATTACACTACATTTGTGTGACACTGTCATATGACAGTCTAGAATAGGGCATTAATTGTATGTTATAATGAATAGTGATATGACAGGAAAGGTTTATCCCATCAATGGAGTGAACCTGAATCAATTGTCATCATCTCCGCCGTCATCGTCGTCATCCTCCTCCTCCTCTTCTCCACCGTCTCCCTCTCCATCTCCACAGCTTGCTTCTGACTCTTCATCTGAACTTTCAACCTCTATCGCCTTCTCCACTGTTTTCAGATGAATTGCTTCTTCGGGTTTACTGATAAACCCCACACAAACACATGACATGCATAAACCCCCGCACACAGATGTTAACTGCTATTCTTTTCTTAACGATTATTCTATAGATTACATTTTTCAATTAATCGAATACCGGTAATCGATTTATAAAACATTTACGTAACAAATCGATGAACTATTTAGCCATTATTTTTCGCACAATGGGATCTTGCAAAAATAAGTTAAAATAGCCGATCTACAAGCTCAAAACATGTTGCATTGCAACACGTAATCTTGTCGATTGGCTAATTTAACAATTTTTTATGTATCTCTTTTTTTTTTTTACTTTTCGCCTATAACATGCCCAAAATAGGGATTGATTACTAATGGATAATTTAATTAAATTATTAATAATCGATTTTTTTTTTTACAATTGATTAAATCAATTAGTTTGACTTAACTCTTGCATCCCTAGATGGATATGCCATCCAAGATGTAACAAATGAACAACAAGACGTTAGTGTTAGTTTACCTCACCAAATGTCCAAAAGCAGAACAGAAAGAGAGAAGAAACCACGGAGAATCCAAAATCCAGACTTCTTGACTTGGAATGAACCCAGACTTAGTGTACAGTATCTTCCCTCCAGACCACCACAAAGAACTGATGCACTGCGTCCATCAGTGGACAAATGATTACTACAATATTACTTCATTTAACATATTCAAAAACTGTCGTAATAAAAAAAGATGAGTCCAAGTCACTCTTAACCCATTTAGGACGGGAAAGCCTATTTATAACGATACCTTTCAAGATGGGAACCCCTTTTGGGGTTGTTTGTTGCTATGTACAGTATATAGCAACATACATCTTTTTTTAAATTTTTATATATATTAGAAGTGTTTCAGAAAACGTAGGTCAGGATTTAGAAGGTGTTTTTAGAAGGCCTCAGGTCTAAATGGGTTAATAAAGTCAAAAAGCTTTAATACCAGGCTAGTTCATAATAAAGTATTCTGTGAGTGCCTTGGACTCATCTTTTTTTTTTTAGTATGGATGTTTTTCCCCTTTTTTGAACCAAAGAGACCATTCTAACAACTCTTCATCATAGGTCATAGTCACTGGCCTTGATGCGCTAATTTCTTCTTATAGTGTATGTTCACAGTTTAAGGTGGGGTTGTCTGTTATATTGAAAAAAATGTTATTTTGGCTGTTTTTTTTTTGTTTGTTTTTTGTGTGTGTAATGTAAGGAAAAGCTTTGCCTGCACAAGTCCTTTGCACTTAAAACATGTTAAAAAGTATAAAAACCCACAGACACAAGCATATTAGGCAAAATAATTGACCTGCCTCAATTCACATCAGAGTTAGAGAGTATTTTGCTTACTTTTAGGGAGAAATTTGCAGTGAAATTTGCACCAATTACATACTGTAGAATAGATAGATAAATACTATACATTTAAGTCATCCCATAAATGTGAGTAGATTTGCAAACGGATGATGACATAATGCTTTGATATTAACCCTTTGTAGGATTAATTTGTTGCTATGAGAGTGATTCAGTCATTTATAATAAAGGGATGACTAAAGCAGTGGTTCCCAAAGCTTTTAGCTCAAGACCCAAAAGAAAAGATTGATGTCTCCCCGGGACCCAAACTAGTGAAAATAGCAGATCTACAAGCTCACAACGCGTCGCTTCAAGCAGTATTGTAAAGCTTGTAGATCTGCTATTTTCACAACTTCTTAGAAATTTGTTTTCTAATTAACGATTGTTTCTAAAATAATAATAATGAAATAGAAAATGTAGGAAACAAAAAAATGAAGGGACTAATCCCAAAAAAATGCAGCCGCGACCCACAAATGGGTCCCGACCCAGTGTTTGGGAACTAGTGGTCTAAAGAGCCTCTACTTGTAGCTCTGCTGCTGTGAATTGAGGTCAGTGAACAAGCTTCAAGAACAGCACTTTTGTTAGAAAACTCCTCCCACCATATCCATGTCTGTACACTATGATTCAAAAACAATGATAAAACAATGACAATCAGTTGTAAGAACAGTAACTCTGCCTACAATCACTAATATGTTTTGGGGAAAAAGGTAAAATATCCAGTGTGCTTAAAAGACCTGCCTTTAAAAGTAAACAGTAAGTGCACTTTAACCCTAATACTGCTGTAAACTACAAGACTTCAGGGAGGTTCACAATAGAGGGGGGGGGGGGGTAGAAAAAAGGCCACTCCAAACACCCAACCAGTCTTTCCACAAAGTCAACCCCTGCAGACTCCACACCCATCAGTAGAAAAAAGGGGGGGGAGAAGAGCAGCTGCTCTCACCACACTGTGGGGTCTTTCCATTCCTGCTCCCGTGTATGCATCTCCACATCTGTGTCGGACTGTCTCTTCCTGTAGTACCTCACCCACACGAATATGCCCAAAAGGATTAGGATTAACCCACAGGCTCCTCCCACCGCTGCTGCCAGGATGCCCAAGTCAGAAAGGGCCACTGCACACAGAAGCAAAATACAGGCACAATTAGGGCTGAGGAATGTGACGTCAAATAATCATGATTATGTAAAATCTTTGCCTTGGTTACGATTAATGAATGGTTACTTTTTTACATGACGTGACGGTAGCAGAACTATAAACCCAGTGTGTTGTGAAGCGACATGTTGTGAGCTTGTAGATCAGTTATTTTCCGCTGTTTTTCCATGCCACTATTGTACGAAGAAGTATAAAACAGGCCAGACCAAGTCGATTTAGTCGATTACAAAAAACATCTATTAGAATTATTTTGTGTCAATTCGTTTTTTGACAATTTGTTGGCTAATTGCCCAGCCCTAGGTACAATCATAGTAGTGATTTGATGATGGAAAATTATTAACTCATAATATTTGCCTACAGTAGGTTTGGAGTAACTAAAGTATTCTATAGATACAATTGCTGTCAATTGGCAGGACTTGCAAACAGACCTTTGTTGACGACCTTAAGGTTGATCTCTCCATTTTTGCCGTGCACGTCTGGCTTGTTCTGCACCTGGCAGATGTAGGTGCCATTAAAGGTAGGCGGAACCTGATGCAGCGTGATGGAGGCGTCTTGCTTCGCGATGTCCCCTGACCACACGGCATGATCTTTAAAACGCCCCCCTGTGGGAGGATATGGTGTCTCCTGATAGTAGTACACCTAGCATACATGCACAAACAAACAAACAAACAAACAAAACACACACATTAACAACGTGCAGATGCAACACAGGCAAAATAGTGTGCTATATTAAAACCATGTGTGGGTTTCATAAAGATCACTGTTGTCACACACAGACTCCTCTGGTCCTGGGGTCAGGGGATGAAAGGTCCAGGATACAGTCACAGTGTTGGATGAAACAGGGTATTTCGACTTAAAGGTGCATTGCAGTCTGACATTCGTCCCGTTGACTGCTTCCACCTCACTTGTAGTGAAGATTTCTATCCCGTTGACCTGCAGCAGCCCTGTGCAACAAGCCAGTGAGAGAGAATGATAACATTAACGCCACAGAAATGCACAGAATAGCAAATATGCACTCTCTCAATGTGGCTGTCATGTCTGTCTGTGTGTCTGTTTCTGTCTGTCTCTCTCACACACACACACACACACACACACACACACACACACATACACACACACACAAAACTATCAGGAGAACATGACCGTAATGTAACTTCTCATTCAAAACAACAGCTCACTCCTTCCTCTGTTTACATAGCGAGGTGATGGAAAAAAAGCCCACAAAAGTCCTTGACTGTTGGGGGAAGTGCACGGCCTCATATCTCTGGTGTTCACTGATTCTTGTTGTATTTCTAAAACATGTCCCTGACAGTAAAATGGTGCCTAAAACTCAAGTGTTCATGACGTTGTTAAGCTCTTATTGCATTCAGTCCCCCTGAAAAGAAAGTTGGCTCCTGGAAACTAATTTGCCATTACTTTACACCAGGACGATGCAATCTAAAAGGCAGATAGATACAGGTGATGCCTGTGTTCATGAGGAAACATTGGTACTGTATGAATGCAGTTGCACAGCTTAATCATTAATGACAGTATTGAGCCCAGAGGGCGAAATGGAGCCTGAGTTAAGATGTCGACATCAGGAATGGAAATAGTAGATAAGTTGTCCAAACAAAGCGTCTTAGAATTTGTACATTCAGTCAGAGGATCATATGCCCACTTTCTAAACACAAAAGAAACATATTATCCTGATCCTATGCGTGGTTTATACAGGTGGTTCAATATCATTCATGGGTTGTTGAGACCATGGTGTTAGTGATTAATGGGTGTTGTGCCACTGTCTGACCACACAGACCCACTGTGAGATCCCAAAGTGACATTCCTGTTATGAGACTGCTTCTCAGGGGATTGGAAGACTGAAAGGACTACTGTCAACACACAAGCAGGACTATCCAACCACTCTTAACAAGGTGAAATTAGATTAAATCAATGCTATTATTAGCCTAGTCAGTTGCTACTCAAACTGAATAGTGCATATACTGTACATACACATGACTTCTCCATATCAACTAAAATATCTGATTTCAAAACAAAATGTTAAACCATTCCCAGTCACATTCCATCTTAGATCTGATAACATCCTGGCAACGAAGGCCTATACATTTTTAACACTTCAGCCAGAAAATCAAGACTCCTTGTTGAGTCCTCACCACCACACCCCGCCCACTGAAATGTAATTCAACAGTATCATTCACTCTAATAGTAATAGTATGCCTATATAAACAGCTCTTGATCTGAACTTGAAGACTACTCAAGCAGAAGCGAAGCACAACTAGCACAAGAAAACATCCCTTTAGATTCTTTGATATCTATAACAGATAGGCTGACAACTGTATTATTATTGCTACACGATTGTTTCCCAACAGCTATGAAGTACATCAATCCAAATAAAGACCGTTTAACTATATTAAGAGTTTAATTCGTGTATCTAGAAACTTACATTTAAGGACTTCTCAGCTTACTGAGAATACTACTCATGGGAGACACCACAACTCTCTCTCTCTCTCTCTCTCTGCTTGGCGATTGGAAATCATTGGTGTTACAGTGTGCTAATAACCTACTGTTGTGTTGATAAACACTTGTAAAAACATGAACAGATCCCACTATTGATCTATGATACATACAATCGCATATACCGATGAAGCACAAGTTGAAGGAAGTTGTTCAGACTCACCTGGCACCACAAGAACACACATCTGAATCCATACCTGATACATATAGGATTGTTGATTTATTCTGCCCTTTAATACTCCGGCAGGTAAAAAAAACCTTCTATTCAAGTCCCGGCATGTAAATAGGTTAGAGAGAGAATCATAAACGTGTTTCCGTGCAGAATGGCGAACAATAATCGGAAGTGTGTGGCAGGTTACGCATCTAGTGAAACAGTCACCCTGCTGTACACAGCACACCTTTCTGTCCTGCCCTGTGGACGGCAGTGTTGACATGTTTTGTGAGAGAAATAAGCAACCAGGTCTAGGAAAAAACAAGCCCAGAAGAAAGCCACAGTGGGAGACCATTGCACAGACAGTGGCCACACACAGTCCAGTGAGTCCACACTTTAAAACTATATCATGCATCGGCTATTTGAAAATAGCCGATCTACAAGCTCACTAACGCGTCGCATCGCGACGCGTTGTGAGCTTGTAGATCGACTATTTTCAAAAACTCTTGGAATATTTGGATTTTTTGGGGGGGAAACATTCTAACAACACAAATGCTCCCCTGGCCACAAAACATTTATGAAAATATTTGAGTACCACTGGTTTAAATTATAATTAAAACATTTGGAAGCAAATTAAAATTAAGTAAGCAAGCATTAGAAACAAGCCCAAAAAACCGCAGCCCGTAACATTTTCCAATATTTACAAACAACTTTAGAAAAATAAGCCCAAAGTCGCTTATAATAAGCCGACATGGCAACACTGATGGGCGGAAGTTTAGGGACCTGCATTCTGTAGAACCTGTTTCTGCAGGAGAACCTCACCATGTTTCACATTTCCTTGACTAGTGTAGACGTTAGCGGCACAGTTTGGAATAATAGTAGTAGTGATCGCATCATTAACGATTTGAATAAACTGCTGTATTATTTCCCCATATTAAGCTTAAACGAAGACGAGATAAAGTGTACTTGTCTTGTCGTAGGTAAATGTCAAGCAATCTCGACCCACTAGACTCTTTGCTGTCATCTCGCGGTCACAGTACCGCATTACAAGAATTACTTCTAAATGCAGTAGAGGCCCTCAGATTTTGAGAGGTACCCCTGACCCCTACCCAGCACTGCAGTGGTGTAAGCTAAGTACATTACTTAAGTACTGTACTTAAGTACAATTATGAGGTATGTTTTTACTTTACTTGAGTATTTCCAATTTTCAGTACTTTTACTTCTACTCCACTTCATCTCAGAGGCAAATATTATACTCCACTACAATTATTTGAAAACTTAAGTTACTAGTTACTTTGTAGATTGTGACTATTATTACAAAATATACATTAACCACACTTCATCCCTATATACATTTTAGCCGCAAGCAACTCTAGATCCATTTTTTTATATCTGGAATCTAGAGTTGCAATACTAACCCTTGACAGCCCATACATCCAAACAGAAAAGTCCTATCTGATTGTATTAAACGACGTTAAATTCACCAACATTGCAGCAGTACAGAAAGCTTGAATTATCCTTTTATCTGCAAAGTTTTTTTATAAGATCTCCAAGTTGTTCTTCTTAGCTGAGCAAATTATTTATCTGATGTCGTCCTTCCTTCAGAATTGGGCAGAATGGGCACAAAAAGTTTGAAAACCACTGCATTAAACACATAATTCCAACTCTGTTGTGACCAAGTTGTCTCTTTTGCAGCACACACGATTTTTACAGGAGTGTAAAGATGCTGAACCAGATGTGCTTTTCGTGGGAGACTCTATGATTCAGCGTATGCAGCAGTATGAGGTGAGAAGATGGGTCCATTTGGTTACATCTGTATACTCTAATACAAATAGATGAATTATTACCACTGACGTTTTTACTATTTGCTTTTGTGCAACACATCATTTGACTGATGGTGTGTGTGTGTGTGTGTGTGTGTGTGTGTGTGTGTGTGTGTGTGTGTGTGTGTGTGTGTGTGTGTGTGTGTGTGTGTGTGTGCGTGCGTGCGTGCGTGCGTGCGTGCGTGCGTGCGTGCGTGCGTGCGTGCGTGCGTGCGTGCGTGCGTGCGTGCGTGCGTGCGTGCGTGCGTGCGTGTGTGTGTGTCTGCTTGTGTACTTATGTGCTTTCACAGTATCAGAAGCAGGTTATCATACACGCATTTTAGAATTGTGATGCAACGGTCATGAATGAACATTGTATTATTATAATTTCTTTAATACTCTTTTTATTGGAAATTTAGTATACAACTATAAAATATAAAGAAAGAAAAGACAATGAGTTCAAATAAAATATATAACACCATCAAAAAACAGTTATACAAACATACAAACAAAAACAGAACAACAACAGTCACTCTTGTCCTCATACTCTCCCAGCACAAATCGTGCCCTATTTCCTTTACTTCCTCTGTCTCCTTAAACAACAGTATTACGTTTAATTTATCATACAATATGAGAGTTACAAACGTAACCTTTTTTTATTTATTATTATAATAAAATAGAAATGATGCATTTAGGCGGATACATTGTACTACAATCTAGAATCTAGTACTAGAATGCACATCAATCATAAAGCCAAATACAAAAAATATATAGGGATACATCAAATCAAAAAGACAAATAATAATACAAAAATAATCAGCGTGCGCTTATTGAAGTGGTCGATGAAGGGTTGCCAGGTCTTGTAAAATGTGTCTTCACTCCCTCTCAATTCAGACTTTATCTTTTCTAATTGCAAATAGTGCATATTAGTCTTTCATAAGTGCAGTATGAATTGGAACCTGCACTTGCATCCAAATTCAACAGTATCAGTCTTCGAGCCCGTAGTCACAAATGTTACCATGTTATATTGAAAACTAGACAGTTTGACATTGGGCCCTCTGACTCCCAGTACAGTGATTTAAATATATTTTGCCAATATGAT
>NC_139949.1:31228943-31633943 GCF_963454915.1 Gymnoscopelus microlampas
GCCTACTTGTCTTGTCGTTGGTAATGTTAAGCAATCTCGACCCACTAGACTCTTTGATGTCATCTCGTGGCCACAGTACCGCATTACAAGAATAGAGGGTTCTGGATTTAAATGTTGAATCTAAATGCAGCCTATCAGAGGCCCTCAGATTTTGAGGTACCCAGCAGTGGTGGAAAGTAACTACGTACATTTACTTAAGTACTGTACTTTAGCACGATTTTGAGATATTGTTTTTACTTGAGTATTTCCAATTTTCAGTACTTTTACTTATATTCCACTACATCTCAGAGGCAAATATCATACTTTTACTCAGCTACAACTATTTGAAAACTTAAGTTACCAGTTACTTTGTAGTTTGTAGATTTGGATTATTATTACAAAATATACATTAACCACACTTCATCCCCCCATTTGAAGATAGCAGATCTATAAACTCACAATGCATCGCGAAGCATGGTGAGCTTGTAGATCTGCTATTTTCAAAAGATTTGTATACATTTTATTCATTTGAAAACATGGCAAACGGTACATTCTGCATAATGAGTACTCCCTACGTTTGATACTTTTGTACTTGATCATACTTTTGTACTTTTACTGAAGACATTTTTTAATTCCAGACTTTTACTTGTAACAGAGTATTTCTACATTGCAGTATTGATACTTTTACATTTTCCACCACTGCTTCCCAGTTAGAACAAAACGCATGTTTTTCCTTATCTTCAGGGTCTCCCATTAATGAAATGGACTGTTGCGAATGGCCAATGGTTGTAGTGATTTATGAACAACAAATACTCTCCCGCCCATGTTGTGTCATGTCAAGGGGTTGTAGTTGTAGGACATACAGGACAGGACATCTTTTCCCTTAGGCTCTTTGATGTTGGCTCTGCTCAGTGTTGCCATGTCCGCTTATTATAAGGTCTGACCTTATAAGCTACTTTGGGCTTGTTTTTCTGTGAAGTAGCTTGTAATAATTGGTAGTTACGACTTGCGGGTTGCGTTTTTTTTGGGCTGGTTTCTAAAGTGTAGTTGCTTATTTGGGCTTGCTTCCTAATGTATTTTAAACAAGTGGTTCTCAAACATTTTCATCATCATGTCAAAGACCCGGGAGGCCGGGACCCCAAATTAATATGTATTTGTCCACGGACCTAGCCTGGCTCCAGTCCCTGAATCGCTAGCCTCGCATGGAGTGAGACGAAATGAAAAATCAGGCTACCACGGACCTAGCCCTAGAATGTCTGTGATCTTACATACATTTCATGTATTCCAAATATATACATGAAATGTATGTAAGATCACAGACATTCTAGGGCTACCACGGACCCCCATCTAAAATTATTTTGTGACCCCTGTACCATTGGTGTTGTTAAAATATTCAAAATGTTTAACTTTTTTTTCTAAGATTTTTATTGTTGAAAATAGCAGATCTACAAGCTCACAACGCGTTGAGCTTGTAGATCGGCTATTTTCAAATATCCGACGCTCATGTGGCCTATAATAACAATAGTCGCTTCTTGCTTATTTCTCGCGCAAGATCTGGCAACGCTGATCTTTTCCCTTTAGGCTCTTTGATGTTTGCTCCACTCCCCTGACCCTCCTTTTGTTGTCTCGTCTGCTCTCTGCACGGAGAGGAGAGGCTGTCCTGTCCTTTAGCGACCAGCTAACGTTAACGGTCGAGCATCACCGTTACATCACAGCACCGCTGGGACAGACATCAGGGAGGGAGTGACCGAGGACAGAAGTGCTGCCTCTTCCTTGGGCGTATAGTGTTTGTTCTGAAGCCAGAGGGGACGACAACTACCATCCTGCAGGTATTCTAGACAACTTGAACCATGAAACTATAAACTGCTACTAACTACACAGATGTTAGTTGATGGTCAGCAGAATGCAGCACTCTCCCTCTGGTCTGCAGCTTATTTTGAACCCTGCAGTGATTAGCTAGCATAGCAAGCTAAAAGTGTACATAATGGTACTGTTGTTACTGCACAGTATGCGACGTTACTGTACTGTCTGTACAGAACCTGCTGGTGTTGTTAAACACGTGCCATCTTGGTGTAACCGTCTGTATTTATGTATTTATGTAACTGTATTTATGTAACAGTAATATTAAGTCTAATTAACATTCTACATTGTATTTACCCCCATCTTTGCCTGCATGGTGCAACGGTTATCTTCACGGTTCAGTCGTACAAAAATAAATGGGTGTAATGTTAAAGGATGACTTCACCCATTTTCAACCAGTCTTCATACAGTATAATTGGTCATCACTATTACTAATGTTCATTATAATGTGGTACAATTTTTGTCTGCTTTGGTCTGTGTCTCAGAGAAGGGCTGTGGACAGTTCAGAAACGCGCCTACCAGTGACATCATCGATAGGGCAAAGCAGTGGCGGCCATTTTCTGGTTCCATCGTTCCAGACCCCATTCCTTTTTCCCAGAGATTTCCAAAAATATTTATATCAATTATTTTAAGCCTAGAATCAAGCCATCCTGGTAATTCATGACCATAAAACATTTGATTCTGTGAGAATTATTTTTTTCCTCCACAGTAGGCAGGTGCCTACGATGATGTCACTGGTAGGCGGATTGCTGAAGTATCCACAGCCCTCCTCTGAGACACAGACGAGTAGAAAAAACCCTGTAGAATAGTAGTACTAGTACTACTAGTACGAGTACTGTACTTAAGTACAATTTTGAGGTATTTTGTTACTTTACTGGAGTATTTCCAGTGTTCAGTACTTATACTTCTACTCCACTATATCTCAGAGGAAAATATTGTAGGCTACTTTTACTCCACTACAATTATTTGAAAACTTACTAGTTACTTTGTAGATTTGGATTATTATTACAAAACATACATTAACCACTTAAACGTTGGAAATTTGAAAATAGACGATCTACAAGCTCACAATAGCTTGTAGATCTGCTATTTTCAAAAGATGTTTATACATTTAGACATATGATAACTTGTGAAAAGGGACATTCTGCATAATGAGTACTTTCTACTTTTGGTACTATTTTGATACCAATACTTTTATACTTTTACTCAAGTAAATTTTGAATTCAGGACTTTTACTTGGAACAGAGAGTATTACTTTATTATAGAGTATTACTACATTGCAGTATTGATACTTTTACGTACTGTAAGTAAACATTTGAGTACTTTCTCCCTCACTGGTCGTTAGGATGAGTGACGATGACATGAATCCAGCTGCAGTGGCCCAGCCAGTGGAAGACGTGCCAGATGGACGCTGGATGGCACTGGTTGGTAGCTTGAATAGTTTGTCAATAATAAATCTTCACACTCAACAACTATTCCCTGTTTCATAAAACACAAAACAAATTACAATAGAAAACAAACTTAATTTAATTTAATTGTGCCGTTTCTAATGTTTAACCACCATAGTCTATATTTTGTAATGTCCTCTTAGGGATCGATTTAGCTTCTGACAACAGTGTTATCAGTTTGTTTATTATTCAAATAAACTCAATCCTATCAAATTAAAGCTCAGATGTGTGTGTGTGTGTGTGTGTGTGTGTGTGTGTGTGTGTGTGTGTGTGTGTGTGTGTGTGTGTGTGTGTGTGTGTGTGTGTGTGTGTGTGTGTGTGTGTGTGTGTGTGTGTGTGCATACGCACATACATATGTATGTATATTAGCTGTTTACCCTTATGCATATAGATATACACAGCTGTGAATGTCATTATTGTTTCATCCTAAAAGAGAGATATATATATATATATATATATATATATATATATATATATATATATATATATATATATATATACATATACACACACACACACACACACACACACACACACACACACACACACACACATACAGAGTGATAAAACATGTTAGGCTATTTTGCACAAATAAGAAATACAGGTACCTTGAGATTTTGACTTGCCCTATGGTGTGCCTTTGAAAACCACTGCATTAAACACATCATTTCAACACTGTTGTGACCAAGTTGTCTCTTTTGCAGCACACACGATTTGTACAGGAGTGTAAAGATGCTGAACCAGATGTGCTTTTCGTGGGAGACTCTATGATTCAGCTTATGCAGCAGTATGAGGTGAGAGAAGATGGGTCCATTTGGTTACATCTGTATACTCTAATACAAATAGATGAATTACCACTGAAGTTTTTCCAATTTGCCTTTGTGCAACACATCATTTGACTGATCACATGGTGTGTGTGTGTGTGTGTGTGTGTGTGTGTGTGTGTGTGTGTGTGTGTGTGTGTGTGTGTGTGTGTGTGTGTGTGTGTGTGTGTGTGTGTGTGTGTGTGTGAAATGTTCAGAAAGACCAAAGTAATATGACATCAGTACCAAAATGAGGGGACTCTTCTGAGATGGTGGAAAAAAGGGATATGATTACTTTTGTCATCACTCATTCTCACTAGTCCAGTACTGTATCTCTCAAATAGATATGACTTGCATTTGTGCTTTCACAGTATCAGAAGCAGGTTACCATACATACCAGAGCATGTGAGCGGAGTGGAGCGGGGTGAAATGCCGCTCCTCGCTCCAGGGGGTTGTTGTCACGCTCGCTATTTGCTCATGTCTTCCCCCCCTCGCTCCGTCGCTCACCTTCATTTGTGCACCAGTCGCTCCGCTCAGACCCGTCGCTCAGCAGCAAAGTATTTTTGCAAGTTCTTTTGCTGCGTGTCCGAAACACTTTTTCTTTTGGCACAAATGCGTCCCTATGAGCCTAGATGGACAGCTAGGCCTACTATGTTGCATAAGACAGTTTCCTTTTTATGTAGATTATTTTAATAAGGCGGTCCTCACTCCGAGTTCCGCTCCTACCTTTTTATAAACCCGCTCCCAACTATGTTAAAAATCGTCTCGCTCCGATCACATGCTCTGATACGTACTACATTTTAGAATTGTGAAGCAACGGTCATGAACATTGTATTATTTAACTAAACAGAGAGTGCATTATAGACTATCATATTGGAAGTTCGCTATCAATTATGTTCTGGCATTGTTTTTGTGCCATATCAGTGTGAATTGCTTCTCATTTCCACCTATGCATTTTAACGTTTAATACCCAAAAAATAAGATCATAGTGAGTGAATGTCTAAGCATTCCAGGTTGTGTGATAGTCTCACGTGGTCAGACGACCCATCACAAGTCAGCATTTCTGGGTTTTGCCTAGCTCTGGTCCATAGCGTTTCGAGTCTTTGCGCATACACCACAGGCTGCGCAGCCTCTCGTCTGTAGTAAAAATAAAAAATGCACTTTAGCTACTCACCAAAACAAAGACGGTTTTATGGAGTTGAAAGCCTACTCTACTAAGTGGGAACACTCTGAGCCCCCCACCTCACGTCTAAAATACAGGTTTTGACCAGAAAAGTAGAGTAGGCTTTCAACTCCATAAAACCGTCTTTGTTTTAGTGAGTAGCGAAAGTGTATTTTAAAATTTTTACTACAGATGAGAGGCTGCGCAGCCAGGGTGTGAGGGGAAAGGATCGAAAGTACTGTACCATAGCGTTAAGGAGAACTCATTCTAACGCTAGGTTTTGCTAGAGAAAAAAGCCTGGGAAGCTTCTGATTGGCTTACAAGGCTCTAGAAGGGACAGATATATCCCTGAGGAGGTTTATTTTGACTCTTGGAAGTGGCCACACAGTCCAGAGGTTCCATAAATGGTGTAGAAGAAGTCTGGAGCATAAGGTTAATTTAAGAAATGGTACAGTCTTTGTCAAAATGTTAGTTATTAAACCTTTTTGCCTATTAACCCTGTGCTCCAGACTTCTACTCAGTGTGGCTGTCCTGTCTGTATGAGGCGTTAGTTCTTAGTGGGTTGACGTTCTCTTATTCCCTTATTTTTGTTTCATAAATGGTGTTAGAATCATGCAATAATGTGGTATGTGTTGGCATTAATATTGCAGGCATTCCAATCCAACCCATGTGCAATATATTCTGCTGTCCATATAGGTCTGGAGAGAGTTATTCTCTCCTCTCCATGCTCTAAACTTTGGCATTGGGGGAGACACCACCTGTAATGTGCTGTGGAGGCTGCAGAATGGAGAGCTGGATAACATTAGGCCCAAGGTGAGAAAGAACACACTGTTCAGTGCAAGAAGGGACAAACTTGTACCAAGGAGAGGTAGAACTTGTGAAATATATAGTTCATAATATTAACTCTAAAAGACCATACCATACGGTCTGGCACATTTAGCCCATTGACTACCACTCATGGTACTCAATGTACTTGACAATATTGCTGACCATTCTCCTAAGTATACCGTGGTTTGTTAGATTTTTGTTAGAAGCCATTGGTTATGTTGAATCATTTCTTTATTCACTGTTAGGTAAGGCCTGACTGACTTTCAATTCACATGTACTATACTGACTGACTAGCATGTGCATGTGATGTGAGGGTGTCCTTCGTCCTTGGTCTGAAATATATTAGACTGAATACGACACTTCATGCTGACCTGGGACTGTATGACACCATTTTTTATGAGTAGAAGAAGAATCACACCATTCATAGAAATGTCATTTGGGTAACTTTTATTTAGTTAGCATTAGGAACAGAGAAGCATATGAACGCGGTTCGGCACAGCCGTCCTCAGCGTAGGGTTAGGGTTGACTACGCTGAGGAAGGCTGTGTGTGCTGCCCATGCCTAACTAATCGTGGTGTAAAGATGAACCTATACGAATCGGTAATGGATTTTATTTTTTAACACAAATTACTGCATCAATTCTCAAACCCCTAGATCGATCTAAATGTACCATGATGGTTTGGTTATAAAATGATTAATCTGTTCACAAAAGCTTTCTAGTTAATTCTACTTTTGTATTAACATTCTTTCTTATTCAGCTTTGACATTTCTTTTTTTTATGGAGCACTGGGAGGCCGATTTGAAACACCGTCAAATCTAACTTTTGAAGTTGTGGGCGGTAAGGAATGTGAATACTTTTTCCAGCCACAACTCTTCAAGGTCTAATATCTGATGTTATACTTAGTTGTGTGCCGGTGTCGCACACATAGGTCCCGCAGCTGAGGTACAAGATACCAAGTAGATAGTGTTTGCACCATCAAATGCATGCTAGTGTTGCATATCAAAGTTGAACAAAGTTCTGACTGACATAACAGTCTGGTTATTCATGCACGTTTGAAACTGCAGTCGTCAGCCCTGCATAAGGTAACGCCCCCTTCACTCAACACAATATCCATTATTCAGTGCATTGCAGCCTAATTTATAGTATGTTGCTCACGAAAAAGAACAGACATACAAGCTAACAACACATCACATCGAAGCCTTGTTTTAGCTTGTGTATCTGCACACTGTTTACTAGTTTCTGTCAGGACAACTCAATAGATAAAGACAACTCATGAAAGATATATTTATTGAATATAAAATGAGCAATATATTTATTATGGTTGGCAATGAATTGGATCTGCTTTTAGGTACTCTGATAAAGCTCCCAACCATAGGGACTCCGAATCCCCCGTACATAAACAGCAGATCCAAAACGACAGGTGGTAGCTGGGGTGGTGGAGGGTGAGCAGCAAGACAGCAGTGACAGCAATGACAGCAGCAGCAATAGCATGAGTGCAGCAAAAGCAAGCAGGATGAGAAGTGCAAACTCCCAGCTTAAATTGAGCGGTCTGAGAATGAAATGAGTGTGAGTGGATGTGGAGCTACGTGGAGCTGAGGCGGTCCAATGGTAGGCCACCAACAACTGCACTGAGTTCCCTGACAGAACTTGCTCTGCGCATGTCTGTGACAGGCGCGACGCTCATTAATCTAACTTAAGTTGTCTATAAAATTGATAACCACTTTTATAGAATTGGCTTATTAAAATGTATAATGTAAAGTTAAAGTCAACATTAAACAAAAACTGTTTTGGATTGCATCGTATCGCATTAAATCGCAGTCATTCTGTATTTGAATCAAATCGCACTGAATCATTCTTTTGAAATATATCGTCCCTGAATCGTATTGTAGCCCATGGGTCTACAGTAGATAAGTACTGTATCGTCTTATAAGGACGAGATGCACACCCCTTACTAACTAAATAAGATACCCAAAGGACATGTGTTAGTGCTGGCGATTCTTCTCCCACTTGGTACCGTACACCCGGTAAAGAAATTACTTGAAGAAATTTGAGTTGTGCTAGCATTCTCTTAAAGGTACGGTAAGTGATTTACTTTGGTTAAAATAAGTGTTAAATAGCTCTATATTCTGATAGTACTCATTGCTATAGAGTGTTTGTTCAGTAAAAGGAGTCTCCCCTCTCTCCAGCTCTTTATTAAACAGAAAATGCATTTTCAGTGCTCTCTCCTTATTGGCTTAAACTTTGTCACCTACCTGAAAATGTACTATATTCTGTTTACTAAAGAGCTGGAGAGACCCCTGTGACCGAACAAACGCTCTGTAGCAATGATTATTATCGGAATATAGTACCTTTTTAACAAAAAAAAACAAAAAAAACAAAAATATCACTTACTCTACCTTTAAGTTAACCTATATATTGTCCTGAATACAGCTTGTGACTGTAACATAAGGTTCCGCTATTTTTGTGTATAAATATGGTCAGGTCTCATCCGTCTGCCTCAGCAGAGAAGTGCTCGACCTACAATCTGTATGTTTGATGTACTTCTCCCTTGACATCATTCAATACACAACTACAACTTAGGTAAGGAGGAATTCTCAAGTTGAGTGAAGACTCCTTCAGCCTCAGCATCCTGATTGATCTAGAAATCCAGAATTCCTGGACAGTTATGTTAATGTAACATTTGTATGCATTTCAAATCGCGTGCGAAAGGTCTAGACAAAAATAGTCCTTGCAAACAGGAAGGGTTGATTTTCAAATTACATTCAAACGTCCATGACTAACTGCACAGGGATTTTTTTGCCAACCTTTACTAAATATCAGTAATGTTCTCATGACTTTGGACAAAATGGAAACAAACGGAAACTCTAAAAAATAAAGCCATTAACGGGAATGGTTTGTTTATGTATGATTTATGGCCAAAGCTGTGACAGTGACATGGATTGATACCAGTATGTGCAATTTTAAAGACTGCATTCAGCAGGAATGAACTCCTTCAAATCAAGCCTGCCTCAAATGCAGTCAATGGCTATACAAATAAACCTGAGTTTATTAGTTATATCCTCAATAACAGCAACAGGTCTTGGACTGACTAGGAATTACTGGCGAAGGCTGACCAGCCTGGTTGCTATCTTTACCCTGGTGACCTATGACCAACAGATTCGAGAGTCATTTAAATGTTTCTGTTTGTCATCCGGTGCAGGTGGTGGTGCTGTGGGTAGGAACCAACAATCATGCACACACTGCTGAGCAAGTTGCAGGGGGTGTTCTTTCCATTGCAGAGCTACTCACCTCTCGCTTTCCCAAGGCAAAAGTAGTTGTACTGGTAAGTTGAGTTATTTACTTGATGTCATACATCTCTGTAGAGTTAAAGGGATGTGCAAGGAAAGTTTGACTGGTAAATTATATACAGTGGCTATGAAAAAAAAAGTATTCACACCAATGACGTTTACATTGTAATGTGCAACAAAGTTAATTGCGGGCACATTTTAATGTGCTACAAAGTTAATTGCGGGCACACCTACATTTCAACAAATTGTCCCTAATTTCCTTTTTGTTGTTTTTGAGGCAAGACAAGGCAAGTTTATTTATATAGCACCTGTCAACATGGCAATTCAAAATAGTTTACATAAGTGGTTGGATGTGTGTGAGTGGATGTGCGTGTTGTGTTTGTTTGTCCATTTTAATACAAAAAAGTAAGTGGAAATAAGAATAAAATTACAATGCAGAGGATATTATAAAGATAATCTCAGTAAAAGGCAGTGGCAAAAAAAGGTCTACAACAAGCTCACAAGCTTGTATATATGCTATTTTTGCTACTCTTAAAAATAAGTGAAATATTTGTATTTTAGGGATACCAGGGTCAATGCGGTTAACATTATTGGAAGCATTCTATGGTGCCAAGGCCTCTTTAACGTCTGTAAGGTGACAGCAGGGTGTGCAGTAGCTAGTAGTAGTAGTCCCCAGAGACAGCAAGCACATTGAGAGTCCAACAATCAATCACATAAATACTTTGTGTAAAATAATCATACGAATGTTCCCTCGGCCATTTGCATGCTTCTCAACTGCTGATGTTCGTTCTGTCTGTTACATTTATGTTAATTGTGGTAAAATTACACATCCACATCAGTCGTCATGGTTGCCAGGTTAATTCCTCCATATTTACTAACCAAGCCTTCATCCAGTAATCCATCATTACTTTCAGGGTTTGCTGCCAAGGGGGGAGCTGCCCAACCCGCTGCGAGAAAAGAATGCTGCTGTGAACGGGTTTCTCCGTTCCTGGCTGCCACGACTGCACCAGGCTCAGTTCCTGGATGTAGGAGCATGGTTTGTGCACTCTGACGGAGCCATCAGCACCAGGGACATGTTTGACTTCCTGCACCTGACACAAGCGGGCTACCGTACCATATCCAAGCCTCTCTGCGACCTTCTGCTGCAGGTACTGGAGGAGACGCCCGAGGAGAGAAGGCCTTCGCTGGTTTGAGGGACTGAAGCCGAGGAAGACACTCAGCCAGAGGCATGCCTCACCTACTGCTGTGGAGGAAGGTGCAGGGAGGCATGCCCCTGGCTTCTCGAGGGGGAAAGGGCTTGCTCATAAGAGGGGGCCGTGATGAAGACAGAGAGAAGAGAGAACAGGCCCCCTGGTATGGGTGAGCCCACACAGAGGAGAGTGGGAACGCATGCATGTGTATAGAGTCAGGGTATGGCGTGAAGAGGTGCACAAAAGAAAGAGACTACATTACTGATTTAGAGCCTGTGACTGCAGTAGTGGCACTAGTGCAAGAGGACAGTCTGAAACACTGTCAAATATGCTGAGACAATGGAAGACTACAATGACACACGTGCATATAAATAATACACAGTCCTTGGGACAGAGGGAGAGCTATTCATAGACCCTATGTAGATGCACTTAATGTATAGCCTCCTTTCATTTGTGAAGAAAATTAGAAGTTCCTTTCTCATGTACAGCATTAGCACAATGTAGCAAATGAAAAAGCAAAATACCGTTAACACAAACATTTATTCAAATCCACATTTAGCGAAGTCCACTTTCTTTTACGACACATGACCAGTGAAAGAAGCGGACTGCAGAAAATATGGAACAGTGGGTAGCATGTATAAAGACTTAAATAAGTCTACAATGTGGTGTAATGCACAAATGCATTACAAATGCACAATCGTGCATTAAAGTAATTGGCAAGGAAAACCACATAACCAAATTGACCATAATCAGTGTAAATTCTTAGGTACAAGGTAGTCCAATACTGGCCACTCAAACACCTTGCATTTTTGAAAGTTTGGGGCTATTGTTTCAGTCTAAGAAGACAGGGTCAACTAGCTTTCATCTAGAAATGGATGTCATGCTACAAATGCCTTGCATGTTAACCAAGTCCTCATAATTAAAGAGTTGCATATATATTTTCTTTAGATGTATACAGGATCAGTCAGAGCAACCAGGTTTAATCCCCGAAGTTGTTAATATAGTAGTTAACGTAGTTGTCCTTAGTGTACCTATCAAAACTCTGCAGCCACCATGTTTGTGTAAACCCTAAGCACTAAGAGCAACAGGGCATATACTACATCAGGTAGCTAAAGATGGTACCAGCTTTACAAGTTCTTCTCTTCCACTTATTATCTGTTGAGCGTGACTCACATAGTCAAAGGCTCCCCTTTGACAATGTGTTCGCTGCCTCCCATCACCAAGTTGTGATGCTGAGGCTGCGTGTGCATTTGGGGTTCAGCAGTGCACCAGTTTTGTTTCAACAACTAAAATACAAATGAAAGACAAAGATATGCTTTATTATTTTCTGATAGCCAGTGACATACCTTTGAAATACATTGTGTCTTTTTGACATTTTTGTCAACAAGACAAAATGCAAGCCGGTATAGTAAATCCGGCTTGCATTCCCATCAGTTTGAAATACTAATATATCCTAATATAGTATAATGTTAAACAGAAAGCAGCTTAAGGAGTTTCCATTACAGGCACTTTCCCACTCCTTCATACATTCAGTAGATATTTTAATCCAATAATCTTTCTTGCATACCTAAGCACCTGCTCTTCCTGTCTTATTCCCACTTAATGACCCTCTCCGTGATACGTCATGCGTCTAGTAGTTGATTCCCATGCAGCCCTGCCCTCAAAGCACTTGCGTTTTGAGTACATAACGTTGGTGTATATTTTTTAATGTGAAGGTAGCATAATGCTTCGCTACAGACAGAGATCTATATTGTCAATGTCACAGTAAATGTTACCACAGGTCATAGTAAAAAGAAATTGTTTGTGAGCTTATACTTGTTTCTTTTTTTGTTTTTCTTTCCCCTCCCCCCTATGGCAGTCTTACTTTGTATTGAATAACTGTTACAGTGTATGTGTGTGTGTGCCTTAAGTGTTGCTGGAAAAGGTGTGTGTGTGCCACTTTTAAGGAAGTGACCATTTGTATATAATACATGTTGAAGCTTGAGTAGATGACTGTGGGTTCTGAGTGATATTATATGTGTGGGAGTTCAGATAGTGGGAGCCTGTATGTGGTGCAATATTTGCACTTTTTTTGTTCTTGTTAAGTGCAACTAAGGTAAAGCATTCCAATAAAACGTGATAATTTATTGGGGGTAAACCCTTATTTCATTAATTTCACAGATGAAACTAGAAAACTGCGATTCTCGGAGCGCAGATCCTCACCAGGCCTGGTTGCCTACGCAGGGCTGTGACCTGTTATAGCGCCACCTTGAAGCTGATTTGAAACATTTGGGGTGGCAGTTCTTCCTTACACTACTGGGAGTGTGTGCAAAGTTTCACTCCAATTGGACACCGTTTTCATGATTTATGGCATTTTGGGCAAAACCGACCCGTCCCGCAACCTTTGAAAGCCCATCGGAATGGCATCTGAAAAATCTGACATATCTGTCAGATATGTCTTGATCACATGACTACAGAGATGATGTGTACAGATGTTTGGACAAAATCTGTAGGAGTGGTATATCAGCCTCATGGTGGTGAACATCATCATCAGGTCTCTTGCTCGGCGGCGGGAAAGCCAGCGACAAGCCCATTTGGTGTAGGTCCCTGGTGATGGCATCAATCCATCGAGTGCGGGTTCGTTACCGCAGCTTGATGTTGGAGAGCCTTTCTTGCCATTTTATCCCCTCTATTGAGCGCAGCGCTCTGGTGTCAAAGCCATCGACTCTTGTCAGCCAGGGTCTGCTCCATAGAGAAGGATGGAGAGGACTGAGGTGTTGTAAATCCTTAATTTGGTCTCTCTTGATATGGAGTGGTATCTCCACAGCGGCTTCCAGAGTGTTTTCATGACACTGGCTGCAAGGGCATGTCTCCGATTTATTTCTGGTGATATAAAGCCATTGTTAGTGATGATGGACCAGACCAATTTGAAAAATGGGTTCTTCCTTGACCACCTGCAGTCTGCGTGTAAAAGTTTCACTCTAATCGGTCCAGCTGTGCCTGTGATTAGCTAACAGACAAATGGACAGACAGACTCACAGGAGTGAAAACATGTAAACATCCCTGATCCCTCTCCTTCTGGCCTGGTGGGGATCATTAATCTCTAGGGGGGATTAAAGAATAGAATGTAAAAAAAAGAAAGGAAGATTGAGCATTGGATAATCTCTCACCAAGAGAGGGAGCCATTTCATCATGAAAACTTAACAGCATAAAGGCTTCCTGATTGTTCCACCAGTTCCTTCTCCACATGGAGATGGCCAGTAAATGTGTGCTATTTGGTAGTAGCATATTTTACCTTTCTGAATGTAAGAGTAATGCTAACTCACAAGCACAATTTCAAAGTAACCAACAACTTCAAAGTCTTCCATAGGCTTCTAGTTCTTTATTATTGCTGTTGAATTGGATTAAGTCCTAACTATGCTGATCTTTAGTTCATTTAATACTGATCCTTTACTATCCAAAACTGCAGGCTGAAAATAACCTGGGTTGAGTTGATTTCTCTAAAAGCTACAAAATGTGTAGCTAACATTTATTAAATAAGTACTAGTAACCACAGCACATTACACTCATAATGCAACCATCAGCAGCAGTCAATGATGGTGGCCAAATGGTTCATTTATGTGGCTTTCATACTGTAAATGGAAAGTTATGTAAACATCACAGTTATAATGAGGTAGTATAGTCAAAATGTATGCTAACAAGTAGGCTCTGTGCCTATCAAAGGGGAATTGGATCTAAATTTAGTTACTTAGGAAAATGATATGTTATCCTACAACTGCCCAAGATTTTCACCAGCTTGATGAATTTGAGTTAAAAACTAGAAAGGGGCGATCCGCAGAGCGCATATCTCTGCCAGGATATACGGATATATCATGAACCAATCAACCCCAAATTGGAATCGTATGTTGAACGGCCCCTATAGAGCGCACCTCCAAGTGTTTTCTCTTCTCCAATATGGTGTGCCACAAATGCAAAAAGGTGAACCGCATGTCGTAGAAATGCTATTTTCCCCTGCAGCTTCCTCGCGTCCTGCCAGCTGCAACCCAGAACGTACACAGCCCTGGGTTGGCCACCCAGCCTGGCGAAGTGCTCCGACTGCCCTTTTCTAGTTGAAAATGTTCTGCACTTACAAGTAAAGTAAACTTTGAGTTGTTGAAAATATTAAGAACTATGGAAAAACAAGAATTATGGAGGAAAAACACTTCACTACATACTTGCCAACAGCTAGTAGACTTTCATTCAAAGGATTTTAGATTCTCACTCAGTCAACCTAAGTAGCGACTACAAGTTTCTTCACTGTAGGGGAGAATAAAAAGTTTGGTTGAACCCCAGCGTCCCAATTCTGGGGGGAACATGCAAAATATAGCAGATCTACAAGCTCACAATGCTTCGCAGAATTTGGTGTACTGTAGATAGAAAAAAGCGGTCCAAGTACAGTTGTAACTCATGTCCGTTTTTTTGATAATAGAGGGTTTAAGTAGTTAAATGGAAGAGACAAATGGAAAGGTTAATGAGAACATCTAGTTTTTGTTGGTTTCTAGCTCAGTTAAGTGTTACATCATCATGTTTATGATTGCACTTAAGTTTTAAAGAGATTCATGTTGCAACATGCAACTGCTTTTTGTGTCATGCTTTGTTTTTACAGCCCATGCTATACTGTATCAGCCCAATTTGCCAGCTTGTAGACGTTTGGTAGTGCCGGGTATGATAAACATGTGTGAAAAGATAGAAAATGCTTGCATTCCATCTGGCTATGATGTGCTAGAACCTACCAAAGGTCACATTTTACGTAAGCCTGGAGGGTCAGGGTTTGCAACACGTTGCCTAATTAGTATGTTGCTTGGGTTACAACATACAATGAAGTGTTGGCATCTATCTCATATCTTATCTACAGCCTGAGGTTGCACAGTATCTAATAACACTGCACAACATTAGAAAGAGAACCTAAACAGGTCATATGCTATGCTCACTGACCTCCTTTTGTTGTTGGCTCCACACGCACTATCATGTGTTTGACTGACTGGCTTATCAAAAGAAAAATACACCACTGAGAAGCTGAGAGTGGATGTCCAGTTTTTTTGTCCAGTTTTTCTTTTTCTTTTTTTCTTTTACTATTATTAGTAAAGACCAACAGTAATGTTGTAAGGAATATTGTGGAAGTCACTACCTTGGTTGTCTTTGGTCCTGTCTCCAATCTAAATAATAACACAACATACAGGTTATGGTTCAGAGTCAACATTTAGACATTGGAGTGTTTCTTATGGTTGAAGCACTTTCACCATAGTCTATGTCCAGTATATGAGAGCTTTGTTTTGGTATGACAGTATCTTTGAGATGCTATCAATGCATCAGCAACATGACCCATACATTCCTGTTGGTGCAAGTGATATCAAGATAATATTTATGGTTACGTTGACACTATCGGTTTCACTGAACTATGTTAACCCTCTGCCAAAAGGCTCTACATTATGCTTGCTGTTTTACATCAACAATGGCTAATTCCAAACTCCTGCTGTGCATCTACATCTGTGCAGCTGCAACAGTAGAATACTACAGTATATCCTTAACCTCTCACCTCAGCAGTAGTATCTTGCTTTTTGGGGGAATCATTCAGTCTCTATCTATAGATACAAGGCAGACTTACAGTGGTGGAAAAAGTTCTGACATTTTTTACTTACGTAAAAGTATCAATACCACAATCTAGAAATACTCAGTTACAAGTCTGGTATTTAAAATTTACTTGAGAAAAAGTACAAAAGTATTGGCATCAAAATATACTTAAAGTACCAAAAGTAAAAGTACTCATTTTGCAGAATGTCCCATTTCACAAGTTCAACATGTATACAAATATTTTGAAATTTGCCGATCTACAAGCTCACAACGCATCGCGCCGCGTTGTGATCTTGTAGATCGGCTATTTTCAAATAGCCTAAGTATATATAAGGCTAAAGTGGTTAATGCATATTTTGTAATGATAATAATCAAAATCTACAAAGTAACTAGTAAGTAAAGTTTTAAAATAATTGTATAAATAAAGAGTAAAAATAAAGAGTAAAAAGCGCAATATTTGCCTCTGAGATGTAGTGGAGTAGAAGTAAGTAAGTATAGAAAATTTGAAATACACCAGTAAAGTAAAAAATACCCAAAATTGTACTTAAGTACAGTACTTGAGTACTTGGTTACTTTCCACCACTGCAGACTTATTCTACAGTTTTACCTAATCCTCAAATTCTTTGATCACCCTGTCATCAGTTGCTAAAAAGAAATTGATCAATGTGTTGATTCTACCTGAAGCTCAGTCAAGTAATTTGGTGATCACTGTAAATTCTCCTGATAAAAGTGTTATCTTTGTTGGTGAGTTAACCCCAACGGAGAACATGGATTTAAAATGGAAGAAGAAATGATGACACATCTCTATTCTGTATTAGCCGTTATGTTTTTAAGGCCATGCAGTAACTTACATAGGTATACGTCTTTAATTTTGGTCAAAAGATAAACTATTGTTGAGTAATTCTAATCTTGCAAGTCAATAACATTTGTCCAGCTAACTAAAACAAATATTCACAAATATTCAGGATTTGGCACATATACTGTATCCTCCGATGTAAAACGCAACTTTTTTAGTTGCTAGATTTTTTTAGTTGCTAGATTTTTTTAGATACTATATTATAAATGTACTGTACCACTTGCAAGGATGACGCGTTTGGTTGTGTCATCTGTTAAAATGGACTTTGGTAAGATTATTGAGGGTGTGTGCAGTTGGTATTTACAACTTAAGATAAAGCTCCACACATCTGCAGTGTCCTAGCCTCAGTCATAATAATTCTGAAACCTGCCTATTTCCTCAGTTAATGACCCTTGATCTAGTCCTGACAAGGTGCTGAGGGGCTGAGGTCCACCTTTAGGGCAACACATCCACACTCACAGACCTATAAAAGACATCCAGCCTTGTGGATCGTCCTCAACCTCACGGAGCAGCAACCCCCCAGGTAAGACACAGCCACAGAGAGAAGATGCTTAACATGGTGGTCGATTGAAAAATACTTTGGAGGAATTAAAGCTGCAGTTGCATGAAAGACAGTTTCCAAGGATGTTTTTTAACTACGGGATTTAATGTATGAATTCAAGTTCTGATGTCAGAAATAGAATAATTTGAATGCCTGTTCATTGTCATTCTCAGGGATTCATCATGAAACTTCTGGCTTGTGCATTGACCCTCTTGTTCGCTGTCGGTTAGTATCCATTTAATCCACTTCTATTACTCCTACTTCAGTGTCAAAGCGTCTTGTGTGGTTTCTGCCTGTCCTTTACAGTAGCTCAATTATCTGCCTTTTGTATGATGCCATCTCCATGCAGGCTCCCAAGCCACAGATGTACAGAGTGATGCTCCCTCTCAGCTTGAGCACGTCCAGGCTGCTGTCATGATGTACCTGAACCAGGTGAAGGACAGTGCCCAGGGGGCCTTGGACCACCTCGATGGAACCGAGTACGCTGAGTACAAGTAAGAGACCAATATGGTTCAGCAATCTTTCATGCAGAATTCTTTTATTTTTTCATTATTATCTTATTTATTTGTTTGTCTTTTTAAGACCAATCTCCTGTTTGTGACATTGTGTTTTTTCATCTTCCCTGTACCTACCTTCCATCCTATCCTTTCTCTTCCATCTCTCTCTCTCAGGGTGAAGCTGTCTCAGAGCATGGACAAGCTTCAAGAGTATGCCCAGACCCTGACCCCTTACAGCGAGACCTTCTCAACCCAGTTCTTGGAGTCCACCAAGCAGATGCGCGAGAGGGTGATGGCTGACGTCGAGGACCTGCGCACTCAGCTCGAGCCCAAGCGTCAGGAGCTTCATGAGGTTCTGCAGAGGCACACCGAAGAATACCGCGCTAAGCTGGAGCCTGTCATCCAGGAGTATATGACCCAGAGCCAGAAAGAAGTGGATTCTCTGAGAGCTAAGCTGCAGCCGGTCATGGATGAGATGCGCACCAAGATGGAGGCTAACGTGGAGGAAACCAAGACCAAGCTTGTGCCAATGATCGAGGCTGTCCGCGCCAAGCTGACCGATCGTCTGGAGGAGCTGAAGAACATGGCCACTCCCTATGTTGAGGAGTACAAGGAGCAGCTGACCAAGGCCGTCGGAGAGGTTAAGGACAAAATCACCCCACATACCCAGGACATGCAGACCAAGCTGGAGCCCTACATGGAGGACCTGAAGGCCAGGTTCATGTCCCTCTACGAGACCATCAGCAAGGCCGTCCAGGTCTAAGCTGACCGCTGCGAAACCACTCCGCTCCATTCAACTAATGCACACAAACAAGAAGCCAGTTGATGCTAGTGATTTGAAACCCTGCTGAGGCACATAAGAACTGCTCCATTCAGTGGCTACATGAATATCAGAATGAAGTCACATGTCACCTCCTGCCATACCTCTGATATACTGTATCTGTTGATGCTTTGTATACATTTTGGTTTACAATTCTCTGCTTTACACATGACAAACAGCAAATAAAACATCTCAGAAATACAGTGATGTTATCCAAAGTATTGCATTTTTAGAAGACACCGGAATACAATATTTTATATACATATTTTTTGTTCTTAAAATGTGTGGAATGTGGAATATTCGAGTAGTAGAACTGTGTGTGTGTGTGTGTGTGTGTGTGTGTGTGTGTGTGTGTGTGTGTGTGTGTGTGTGTGTGTGTGTGTGTGTGTGTGTGTGTGTGTGTGTGTGTGTGTGTGTGTGTGGGTGGGGGGGGGGGGGGGGGGGTGGATTGATGGATGGATGGATGGATGTACATGTATCATCTGAAGACTAAGGATGCAATTCCTAGCGGGACAATTGCCAGTGCTGTCCTTACTAAATAGAAAGTAGCCTATACAAGAAAGAAAGAAAGAAACAACGTTTCCTTCATTAAAGACAATTTGATCACTTATGTGGAAGTTGCATAATGCAAACAAGCCAGGGTCTAATGCAGGCGTGGCTTCCTTGTGCAATCTGTAGCTATGGATACTGGCAAGTTACTACTTACTATTAGTGTGTCATGGCGTCATCAATATGTCATTCTTGTAAACATGGAGAACAGACATACTGACCTCCAAGTATGGCTCCAGGCTGGCCATAGACTGGAGCGATGGTGGATCGGAGGTTATAAATTCACAGATATCATTTTATGCTGATCAGTGTAGTGGTTTGCGAGATTAGCCATAGACTGACACACACATTTTGGCAAAAGTAACAGGGGGCAAAAGTAACACACTCAATAATTCTAATTAGAAATAAGCTAGAGGCGTGAGACTTCTTGTGCACATGCTCAGTAGTGTCCTCTCTCTGCCTATGGAAGGATAGAATGATCATTTCATCTCAGCAGAAGTTTTCAACAAAAAACATATTTTGAGGTGTAAACGTAAATATTTTAGTGTACGGTATTTTCCTTCTGCTGTCTAAAGATAAGATGTCAGCTAATTTAAACTTAGATGAATTGTTATTGGTCACAAATTAACGTCAGCAGCCTATGTGTTTCTAGCTAGAATATGGGATTTTATCATGGTTGCCCCATTGGGGGCAATTTTAACACAGTGACCGGGGTCCTTTGTAACAATGTGTTTTCAATGCAAGCAGATGTTTTGTCTGGGATTACATACTTTTATGTTATTAAATGAACATATTTCACTAAATGTCACTACATTTCAAAGTAAAAATACATTTACATAAAAAATAGACATACATTTGAAAAAAACGAAATTGAAAAATAAAATAATTCGAATAAAAATACAAAATAATTGTAATTATGTATACAAAACATTCGTAAGTAAAAATGTTAAATTATAAAAAATACATATTACTTAGTGATGTGCTTTCATTTGAGATAAAGTGTGTTAATATCACTTATTTTTACAGTGTTACAATTGCCCCAACCACTGTTACAACTGCCCCCGTCACGGGGGCAATTTTAACACTGTGACTCATTGCATTCAAATTAATATTTTAGTTTTGTCCTTATTAGTGAAAGCTTAAAAATGGTATTATTAATTGTATATATATATATATATATATATATATATATATATATATATATATATATATATATATATATATATATATATATATATATATATATATATATATATATATATATATACTGTATATGTTTCTTATAGCAAAAGATGACTAGGATATTTCAAGTAGTCTGTGAATTATGAAGGCAAATACAAAAAGGGTTACTTTTGTCCCCGGTCTCCCTACATACAGGGGATGAATGCAAGCAAACTGGGCACTTTTGCGGGTTGTGCCTGCGGAGAATTTGGTTGTGGACTGAATGGTGGTGCACTGAACTGAAACAGACACACAAAACTTTAGGGGACATACTGGCACTAGGCACTGTTGTGACGTTCATCCAACTGAACAGTCTTTCACACATTCAGAGGAACGAATGAGTGATTAGAAATGAGGTTTAAAATTAAAACAGGTCCAGTTATAAAAAGTACAGTTAAAAAATAAATGAAGAAAACTCCTGGACATGTCTTTATGTCTCTCTATTCTTGAGAAATGTCATCTTGACCAAATAGCTTATGATCTCGTCATAGAAGCCTACTGATCATTTGCATCAATTTTCATGAAGCTCCACACATCCGTTTGATTCTCAAGTTATTTTGTTTACAGTCAGACTAAGCGATTACAGCACATTGAGTACAATACCCTGCCATGTGTTGCTGTGGGCTGGCTAATTAGGTTTTAAGGCCACAGAGGGTAGAAGTCCAGATGAGCTCCATCTCAGCACCCTTTCACATGTGGCTTTAGGTATGCACTGCCTGTAGTGCTCTTATCAGGCTCTGGATGGAGCCAACAGGGAACATAGCAGTTATTGAGCGCAATTGACCATTTTCAACTTCATCCGGACTGGGTGCCCCCTTCAATGCCCTTATCTCCTTACAGTTCTGAATATTTGAATTAATGTGGCATATTCCATGTATTACTGTGACATACAGTCAGTATACATAGTATGTGTATAGTGTATTCAGTAATTACTAAATTAATGATATATGACCACAAAGGATGTTAATATCCTTTGAATTAAGCTACCCAAACATTATATTCACATTGGGTTGGACTGGTTACATGTTGCATATCAATATCAAATAAAACAAAGTCCACTGCCAGTCTATTTTTCACATTATATACTGTACATCTTGTACTCAGAAATATTAAGTTTGCATCAAAAGCAACTCCCCCAATAGTTGTACTCAGGGTGCGGGAACACTCACCCATTACGGTTTAATTTGTACACTCTCAGAGTTGATTGATTAACTGTTTCTACAGTAAGTAACATAAGGAGAGAGGGAGGGAGTCCTTACGTATACATTATTATGCCCTCCCTCTGCCACGATCAGTCCTTTTTTGGAAATGTGCTCTGATTTCCCCAAGCTCTAAGTACCATGTTAAACATCTGTTAACCTACACTCCTTCCATCAGAAGATCTATTTGCACGGCTCCCCCCGTCTGCCTGTTCCCTTTTCTTTATAGTAACTTTCTGTCACCAGAACCTTCCTTCCTCCGCCTGCTATTTTTGTTGCACACTTCTCTTCCTGCTTTTCTTCTGTGTTCCCTGGCCTGTTTCTATGTCACCTCATGCTGAACAGCTTAGTCAGAGCTCAGGCACAAACACAAGAGTAAACAAAAAGTCTCCCAGATAAAGAGAGAGAAACTCCACTCCACTGAACCCTGCTTGTTTCTGTTGTTCCATGCAACCAGCCAAACCCAGCCAGGGAAAATCCAGCCAGGCAGTTTCCCCACCCTTTGTCCTCCCCCGCCCCTCTTTTTTGTCTTTCCCCTCCCTCCCACCCTCGATTTCTTTCTCTCTCTCTCTCTCCCTCTCTCTCTTTCTCTCTCTCTCTCTCTCTCTCTCTGTTGGGAAATTTTCCAAATTTTCTTGCAGCAGTCCCTCTTTTATATTACATATCCATAACTCCATTAATGTGGACTGCAGTAAGGCGCCAGGAAAGACCCCAAAACTTCAACTCTGTCTCGAACAGTCTCTTCAAAAGTACAAAGGGTGCATTTCAGTCTACATTGTGAATTCCTCACAAGTATTATCTGTAGAAATAAAACAAAAGAATCATACACAATCACATTTCCAATGGTCTTGTTTTGATGCGAAGAACAAGAGGCTTCTTTAAAATTAATTGAACTTTATTTCAGAATCATTAATTCTCAATCAATTTAAGTTGTTTATAAAAAATACTGAGCTTTGGAAAATATGCCAAACATATTGATTTGACATGTGGACTTAGCAACATTTCACGACAGCTTACCAAATATGCTAGTAGAAACTATTCTAAAACCATCACCCACATTATTGCATAACGCGTGTTATAGCCAGCAACATGGAATGTATTTAAATGGAATGTATTTAAATGGAATGTTTTTTTTCTGCTGAACTGAAATGAATTGTCTCTGTGTGTGTGTGTGTGTGTGTGTGTGTGTGTGTGTGTGTGTGTGTGTGTGTGTGTGTGTGTGTGTGTGTGTGTGTGTGTGTGTGTGTGTGTGTGTGTGTGTGTGTGTGTGTGTGTGTGTGTGTGTGTGTGTGTGTGTGTGTGTGTGTGTGTGTGTGGGGGGCATATGAAACGTGTGCAAAAGTGTGTTGCTAATGTGTGTACATTTTCTATTCCTTGGTCCCCCAGTTTGGTCCAGTTTGTTCACATTTCTTGTCTTTGGTCGAGTGAATAGACAGACAGTTCTCCATCATCAGTGACTGGTCTATAGAGGGGAGATGTATGAGTGTCACAGGTTTGGGACCAGAGGGTTGCAGGCTGCCTGGCTCAAGGGTTGTTGTTAGGGTTGTTGAGGATCTGCCTGGGTCTCCCGTACCCGGTCATACCTGCCTGAGATGCCCCCTTATTTGTTCCCATCTGCAGGCCAATGACACATTTGCCCTCATTCAGCTGTTCATCTGAGAATTCCCTCTTGTTTTCTTGTGACTTCCTGCACACAAACACACAAACAGACCAAAATCAAGTTCCTCAAGTGCACTGACATATTTACGGTGGGACAGCAGAGAGGGACAGACAGAGGGAATAGTTAAGTGCTAGGAGGAGGGAGAAAAGTTCAAAACTCACTTGTGGAACAAGTTGGGATCGCCACGGTAATTGCCATCATCCTTGGTGACAGCTATACTCCCCAGAGCCATCAGAGTCCTCTGGACCGCGGCCAGATCTTTCCCTGTCACACAGACATCGGTCTCGTATTAACAGAGTGCCCCCCAAGGAAGAGAACAATAACTTTTTCTAATACTGCGGCTGACTGCAGTTCGATAATATGCTAGTGTAATGAGCAAATATTTCCTTCCTCATATGTGGCACAGTCTGACAAATTAGCGTGACAAATGCTGATATTACATTTGGCCACAGTGTATTGCTACAGACGGGGCTCTAATGTGTGTCACTGTCTTACCCTCCCAGAGGTCAACTGTTTGGAACAAGTCAGCCTTGGTGACGCCGTATTTCTCTGCAGCATTGAGGAACTGGGAGATTTGCTCCATCTGCTTGAATGCCATGGTGGAGCTCTGGACCTTCCTGATTGGCTTATTATCCCCATATAGACTGTTTATAAGTTCAGACAGAAGCTAGAGACAGAGGGGCAGGAGTAAATGAGTTTAATTAGACAAGCAGTTGGAGAAACAGATTCCCGTAAACATATTATAAACACACATACGATCACAGACATGCAACCTCTGATGGGACAGTGAAACAGATGGCACTTACACAGCCATCCTTAAGCCAGTTCTGGAACTCGGTCTTGCCAGCTTCAGGCCTGGCCGCTCCAGAGCCACACTGAGCTATGATCCAGTCAGCCAGCCTCTCCTCCAGATCCTGGTCGTACTTCTTATCGATCTTGCTTTGTACCTCACGGCTCAGACCATAGGATGGACCTTTGTTTGCCATGGCTGATCCTGTTGGAAGGGGAGAGTTAGCAAACTTTGCAAACTTTGCAAACTCCCCTATCTGTGTTTGCCATTATTCAGCGCAGATATTTAAAACAACATCATTCACTTTTAGGTTCCTGCCCTGCACACACCCACAGTACTGGCCCGCATTCAAGACAAATATGATTCTTCAGATTTCTCTCTGTGCTCTAAAGTGCCTGGTGTTCTATAGTGCTGTGTGTCTCAGCATGTCCTTATCTCATTCTCTGTGGACGGCATCGGGCTGTGCATAAATTCAGCTGATATGACATGCACAGGCTCCTTCATGACTACCCGGTAAACAACAGCAAACAAAGTGCATCCGCGTGCTCACATTAACCCTGTGTAGGTCAAAACCATGGACTAACACTGTGATATATCACTTAGAACAGAGGTAGGCAACTTTGATGATGGAGAGGGCCACTATATTTCCACACTCACTCCAGAGGGCCACATTGCACATACTGTCGGGCCATTCTGTCACACATAAAAAAAAATCAGGATCCCAATTCAAAAATAGCAAAAATAGCCGATCTACAAACTCAAAACGTGTCGCACTGTGACACGTTTTGAGCTTGTAGATCTGCTATTTTTATGAACGTAAATACTTTATGAACTTAAATACAAAATTACAAATACATTGGACATAAAAAAGACACTAGAATTTTAATACTAGTCATTAAGCTATTAAGCTATTAATATAGAAGTAATTCAAGCGCGTCATGTTTGCAATTGTAACAGCTGAAATCAATAATATATCAGTATTCCGATAATAACCTGCGGGCCGCATTAAGTGAAGGCTGCATGTGGCCCCCGGGCCGACAGTTGCCCATGTATCTCGTTTCAAGGATTTTTCTTGGAAAAATCAAAGTGATTACCTGACAGGTGAAAGCATGGCAACAAAGGTGTTCAAAGGAGTAAACCAGAGAACCAGATTTATGGGCAGAGTTTCCTCTTTTGTCAACCCTCAGGCACTCAGGACCCTCTCAGGGGCCCTGATTCAGCCCCTTTTTGACTATGCTAGCTCCTCTTGGTACTCCAACACCTCAGTGTCACTGAAGACTAAGCTTCAAACCTCCCAAAACAAACTGATTCGACTACTTCTCGGACTGGGGCCCATGACCCACCTCTCTCCCACTCACTTTGCCAGCCTAGGCTGGCTCAGGGTGGAAGACAGGGTTATACAATTAAAAATGGGACTGGTCTTCAAAATTGTAAATGCAGATTTGCCCGAAATGCCCCCTATACCTGCATATCTGTATAAGTACCTCGAAAAAGTTAGTGACACCCACAGTCACAAAACTAGAGGGAGCGTAAACAACAATCTGGTAACACCCACCCATAAAACAAACATGGGCAAATTCTCCTTCTATAGCACTGCCACCAAGGAATGGAATAGTCTAACCCCATCCCTCAAAAAATGCAGTTCGCTGGGCTCATTCAAAACAGCCCTAAAAACTCATCTTTCTGGAGGCCTAAAGAGGAGCTAGTACCAGTTTCCCTGTAGACAGACGACCCCCCCCCTCCCCCTTTTTTGTACACATTTTTTTTTTTTTTTTTTTTTACTTTGATCATGTTTTGTTTTGTATATATTTCTTTTTTTCCCATGACCTTTTTTGTACATAATGGTATATATTTTTTTTCCCCTCTGTATTCTTATGTTGTTTTTTGAACTGTTTGGTTGCTACTATATATGTCTATGAAATTAATTCAAGGACCCCAATGGAAACAAGCCCGCAAGGACTTTTTTGGCCGGACCTTTTAGACAAAAGCATTATAAATGTAACTGTGTTGTTTTACATTCTTTTTGCCTAATAAAAATTTCAATCAATCAATTTCTCTGAGTCGTTCGGCCTGGTTGCTCAATCTCTCTTATTAATACTGCAGGAACTAACTTCCTGCCGGCCTCTACAGACCCACCCCACTCCTTGCATCCTGTTTGCACATTGAGCTGTCACTTCCTTCCTTCCTCCCTCACAGAGGTAAGCTATGTGTATACACTACTATACTAAAGCAAGATAACCAGATGGCACACTGCTGTGTGATCCAACCTACCCTGCAACAGCAACATAACACTAGCATACAGTAGAGGAAGTATGGTGAATGACTAATGTATAATGCCTGTAAAGCTCAGACTGTATTTGGTCTTTTAAATCAAAGTGATACTATATCTCCATAGTAAATGGAAGATGATGTATGAAGATGTTTAACAGTCAATAGTAAAACAAAACAGAGTCTAATAACGTTGTCGCTTCCATGTGGATCTCAGACTTCAAATGGTCAGCTATTCAGTCATTCATGAATTATGACATATACCAGTATCTATAACATATGACTCGAAACACACACACACACACACACACACACACACACACACACACACACACACACACACACACACACACACACACACACACACACACACACACACACACACACACACACACACACACACACACACACACACACACACACACACATACAGACCCTCTTCTAGGCGCCGTAAAAAGGGCACTTCAGTGGTTATAGGCAGGGGTGTGCCGATATATCGTCCCGCGATATATCGCGATACGTTTTCGCGACGATATGTATCGTTTTTGAAAAAAAAAATATCGTTTTTGATTTTTTTTTTTTTTTTTTTTTTTTTTTTACAAACATAATAATCAGGCATGCAAACGGCCCCGAAGTGAAAAGAGTGACAACATGTTTTTTTTTCGGGTCAGGTGTCATACTATTTGGATTCAAAACGGCTATTGTAGCTGAAAAGCTACAAGTTTGCATGTCTGAATAATGCAAAAACAGAATTATTTGTTTGCATTTTCTTTTTTTCTCCTCCATATATTTTCATAATAAAAAAAGTGCGTATCGTATCGTATCGAAATCGTATCGAAGTTGTGAGCCAAATATCGTATCGTATCGTTTCGTGAAATTAGTGTATCGGCACACCCCTAGTTATAGGGGTATGCGAAGGAGGGGATTGTTCTCTGTCAGCCAAGATATGCCACAGACAGAGCAACCATTGTAAATACCATTGGCAAGTACAAATTCTGCTCTCACCATCATTTATAATGTCTCTTTCTCAATTAAAGAGTGTTTTCCCTTTGGGGTGTCCCGTCTGACACACCCAAGAAACAACAACACAGGCTTCATGCAGGGACACATCATCTCCGCATGGATGCCTTTGAATGGATAATGAGGGATATGAGGTCTGAAGGGTTAGTCTATTAGATTACCTCTGTCCTTAACCCATATCCAGACCTGTGTACTGTATACAGGCTCCACACGCAAACTGCTAATTAGGGGGTTACAAGATTAGACCATGCCTATATGACTCTTTGATTAAGAATACCCTACAATTGCACTGTGTGTGTGTGTGTGTGTGTGTGTGTGTGTGTGTGTGTGTGTGTGTGTGTGTGTGTGTGTGTGTGTGTGTGTGTGTGTGTGTGTGTGTGTGTGTGTGTGTGTGTGTGTGTGTGTGTGTGTGTGTTGTGTGTGTTAGGAGATATGGGCCGGTACAGGACAGGTCAGTACAAGTTGAGTCGGCAGTAAAGCGGCCTTGTGTTTAGAAAGACCATGTCATTATCACAAGGTCAATGGTCTGATCCCCACAACAGCTTGTGTCTATCAACTGGTATGTCTATTGTTCAAGTGTCCTGGAATAAAACAACGTGGTGCAAGCCACCGAGGGGAACAAGTTGCAGCTGGTAATCTTGGCAACAGCGTGTCAAGCATCATTTGACATGTCCCCAATCTTGAGAGTACAAACAATCTAGCAGGTCCCTCTTGCAAGTTTGATATTAATCTGTAAATATGCAAAATGAGCATTAAAAGAGATCTAGCATCCATATAAGTGTAACTTCAGTAAAGGAGTCCAAAGTTTTAACAGTAACTAAACAATACTTTTGTGATTGTACCTTAAAGGTGTTGTAAGTGATTGTTTTGTTAATACAAGTGTTAAATAGCTCTTCTGTATATTCTGATAGCAGTCATTCATTGCTAGTATAGAGTGTTTGTCCAATAACAGGGTTCTCCCCGTCTCTCCATCTCTTTAGTCAACCGGCCAGGATACCAATTGTCTTCCAATGAGTAGGCAGCACTCATACAGGATACAAGATAAACAAGTAAAATTGGAAGTGATGAAACAAATATATGAGCAGACATTCCAGACAATATTTGGAACTGGAACACAAGCTGAAATGATCTTTTTGGGGTTCTCTCTTCTGATTTGATGTAACCCACACAAATATATTTTGTCTTTACTAAAGAGCTGGAGAGGGGAGGAGACCCCTGTTACTGAACAATCTATACAATGATTACTATCAGAATATAGAGCTGTAACTTTTTGACCAAAATATCACTTACAGCACCTTTAAATATTAGTTTTCTTATTTGGTAAAGATAACCATTGCAGTTTTAACTACAATAGTGTATATAGCATTACCTGTATAGGTAATTATAGGTCATGTAGGTCTGTGTGTTGCTACATTTATCTCCAACTACACTATCTATTATCATGTTATAGTTCTAACCATGGAACGATGCTTACAAGGCTAGCATTCTAACAAAAAAAGTTGTATTAACAATTACAACCATGAATCACACTTCTTTATTTGATGTAATTATTATTATATTAATTCATAATAATATAATAATATAACATGATTATGATGATGATTTCCTATTTATTTAGCTACGGTATATACAGGCTGAGTAACCTACCTCATGCTTTGCAATGCCCTACTTTGTATTCATACAAAAACATATAAGTAGGGAGGTGCCACCACAAATTACCTCTTTGTGGGAAGGTTGCTGATGTCATTAACTTCCTCCACCCAAATTTTCCCTGCCAATTATATCAATATTTTAGCCAATTAGAGTTTCCAATTATTTTCTTTTTAATTGCAGTCTCCTACAAACAATATGGGACTCACAAAGAAAACAGTCTCTAACAAATGTAAAGTTCTGAGAAAGCTTTTAGAAATGTTCTTCCAATTAACAAAGCCATTGTAATGTTGACATTAGGGATCGTCAAAGATAACATGTCTGAGCTGTTTCATTATTTTGTTGTAGTGTACCGGCCCATATCTCCCTATAGCATGCAGTGGCAGCTGCTACAGGGACCAGCCCAGCTCTATCTGTGTACTCTGCACTGTGTGTACAAGTGGAGCCAAATGGGTCCATTCTCTCAGAGTTAAATTACACAGGATTTTACAGTGTGTTCTTTGATATCACATACGAGAGTAAGAGTGTAATGCAGAATGTAAAGTGCTTTGGATAAAGGTTCTGTATAAATGCGCCATTTACTGTTTTACAGAAACATAAACCTGTGTTTTCACAAATAGGTATACATACAGAGACAACCTATGTTCTGACAAGAAGATATAGTGTACCTACAGAGATATAAACCAATGTTCTGACAAGTAGATATAGTGTACCTACAGAGACATTAACCTATGTTCTGACAAGTAGATATAATGCACACCTACAGAGACATAAACCTATGTCCTGACAAGTAGATATAGTGCACCTACAGAGACATAAACCTATGTTCTGACAAGTAGATATACACCTACAGAGACATAATAAACCTCTGACAAGCAGACACACACAGCTACATGTAAATGTTTAATTGAACTCTTTGGTGTAAAATTGACTTGTATAACGCTCCCAAGAGTTAAACTAACACTGGATTTCAGTGTACCAACATACATGTACAGTAGGTCCCACAATCCCTAAAGCATGGACAATTTTACTACTACCGTTATGCTTTACTGCAGCCTAGTGCGTAGTGTACTGTATGTCATATTAGGAGTGGCCATATATTACACAACTACAACCCGTTGACACGGCTTGTCTCTAATAAGAGATTTATAATGGCCTGTTCGTGCCAACTTAACATGGAACTATAAAGTTTGCTGGGCCTTGGGATTTTTACTGTGCATACAAAGCGAAGCATGTTGAGATCAGTAGATAAGGAACAAGATTTGATAAGGCATGACCTGATTGACACGTGGTTCCATTCAGGGGTGAACAGGAACTCAATGGATGTAGAGAAAATGGTATGTAATGATGAAAAGGCTTATGAAGTGTATGCTTTGGGTAATTAGATTCAAGTCATGCAACATTTGAATAAAGCAATGCGTGAGAAAGAGTGTGTGAGGGCATACATGATATAGACTAAGACTTCTACATTCTAAATATGTGCTAAAGTAGATACTCCCCACAGGATAGAAAAATACAACATTCTGACAACTGCTGACAAACCAGAAAACTGTTTGGAAATGGAGAAAGTTATTAGGGCGGAGCAAAGTAGAGGACTATGTACTTACAGTGGTTGAATTCGGTAGCTGTTGACTGAGGTGAATGCAGGTGGTTTCAGTCCTGTCTGTGTTGCCGTTTCCTCAAAAAGCTCCTCTCCGTTACAACACAGTTACAGACTACAGTATTCTGAGAGGGAGTGTCTATGTTACAACACAGTTACAGACTGCACTGAGGGAGTGTCTATGTTACGAAAAAGTATAAAATAGCAAACACACTATTCAGAAATGACTTCACCACATTCAAGAGAAAAAGAGAGAGAGAGAGAGAGAGAGAGAGAGAGAGAGAGAGCAAGACAGATACGCCTATATCATTCTCTGGCCCAGCCCCTTTTATCTGCTTCTCTTTTTTCCCCTAACACACACTCAAATTGTACCTCCTTATTTAGGAGAACGGCAGGGAGAAAAGAAGATCATGTGACCAAAGACTTTGGTGTGGTCCCTGAAAAGAATTCTCCACATTGCTCCCTCCACCACCGCTCAACAGACTGGACGAGGAAGTGAAGGAGGAGTAAGTTAGTCATAAACTACTAAAGCCCACTAGCCCAGAGCACTATGGGGAGGAAATGATGGTAATTAGAGAGCATTGAATCTCTTGTACAAGATGATTTATTGCTTCAATATGAATTTATGCTCGCTGCGGTCTTTTGAAATCTTCTCAAAAACTGAAACCCCCAACCAGCCGTGGAATGTCACTTCACCCAATCACAGAGGAAGAGTACTGCGAGGCAAACCGAAGCAGAGGAAACATGTCATAACACGTCATGACACTTTGCTTTAAGGTTGTCAGTGAAAATGTAAATACTGAGAGCATTCCTGAGTCATGTGTTTTGGTTTACTCTCCTCCTGCTTTGTTTTTACTTCACCTCATGAATGCGAAAGACATACATATACATCCCCCACATTCTTAAGGAGATGTATGACATAATTGAAGGACACACCCTTGCCTTGGAGGCAAGTAAATGAAACGTGCAAATCGTGACATGGGAGGTCTCAGAGATTAAACGCTGACATGGGTTGTGACAACATTGTGAGGCACTGGCAACCTGTGAAGTCATCGCCCAAGCCCATGGGTCACTTAAATCAACGTCTTGAGCTTGTTGGCTCATATTAACCCATCTGTCAGTCTCCTTGTTCCTGTCACGTGTTTTATGTCAGTGGTCTTTGTTGCTCTTAAACTCCAGGATACCCAACGCGGTGTGTCATATTTTGAAACTCCCAGGTCAAGGGCAAGGTTAATTACACTCAGGCTGTTGAGGTGATATTTCACCATGGTAAACAATCGTCACTTTTTGGCACGTACTCCTCTAGCAACCTCCTTAAAATCAGAAGCAGTAACCTAACTCCTACACTTAAGATCCTCAGGCAAGGCTCTGTTGGTCGCTCCTACAGCAAACCTTGTTACCCGGGGTGAGCGGGCTTTTTCAATCCGGGCCCCTGGGCTATGGAACGCCCTCCCCGAGAAGCTGAGGCTGGCACAATCGGTGCTTTCTTTTAAATCTCTCCTGAAAACACACTTGTATGCTAAATGTTTTTCTTAAGTCTATTTGTTGTTAATTTCTATTGCTGTATATTGTTGTTGTGTGTTGTTACTACTGCTTGGTTGTTTTTATTACTTGTTTTGACATGTCTGTAAAGCACTTTGGAACTTTGTTTAGAAAAGCGCTATACAAATAAAATCATTATCATTATCATTACACTGAGTCCATGGTCAACCACCAATCAGGATTTATTTCCCCCTCTCACAACAATTTGTCAAATGCAAGAGGTAAAAAGGTTTGTGGTTAGAAAAGTAATATATATTACGATCTATCAAATAATAATAATTGCTATAAAGTGTTTGTTCAGTAACAGGGGTCTCCCCATCCCTCCACCTTTAGTAAACAGAACGTTTCAGGCGGTTTACAAATTCCATCCAATCAGGAGAGAACCACACAAATATTGTTTATTGGCTTGTGTTTCAGTTCTAATTTTGTCTGCCTATTTATTTGTTTAATCACATCCGATTTCACTTGTTTATCCTGTAGGCCTATCCTGTGTGAGTTCTCTCTCCTGATTGGACGAAATTGGTATCCCTATGTATTTATTTGCTAAAGAAAGAAATATCACTTGGAGCAACTTTAAAGCATAATTAATAATATTAATTATATTAATAACACTAAACATTCTACCACACAATGAGTGAAATATAAATAGGTTTTACATTAGGTTAAATTTGTGGTTTATTTAAGCATTTATAGATTAGGCCTACTTACCAGTTAAAACCTACGAACATACTTAGTTGACTGTGTTCCCACAGGGGTCTATATGCACCTTTTTTGATCTACTATTTTCACAGAATGTTCGCCTATTATGACATGCCCAGAAAAGCGATGCTAGGCGTCTTGTGGTTAAAGCATTGAGTGATGGAAACAGAAGAATGTCCAGGTAGGTGAGAAAGAAGTGGACTGTTTACATGGCAAACCTTATCCAGCTGACATGTAAATGGTCAAAATACACACTGTGTGATAAATTCCACATAAGGAAGAGCTTTAAGAAAGGGGACAGATAGAGCAATCTTTTTTTGTTCCATTGCACATTTCTACACTACTGATATTAATTTATTCTTGCTGATACAGCATTGACTGATGCAATGACAATTATCATCAATCTAGAATAGATGACCAATCTCCCACAGGTCAAGGATAATGTTTATTTATTTTCTCAGTAATAATGTCATTTCTCTTAATTGGAACAAGATTTTGTGATGTTTTTTTCTCTCCCCTTTGAGATGAGACCAACACTATGATACTACTGTAGTAATAGTACTTCACAATCAGCTTATATAAATAGAGTATTTAATCTATATAAAATACATAAGTAATTGCATGTTACTTATTCTGTAGCTGTTTCTGATGTGCTACTGTACAAAGAGCTCATAGAAGGTTACTATTTCTGTCATAGTGCATCGAGTACAGAGGGGACCCAACCAAAGGAGTCATATTGCCGGTTATATTTTCTTTGTTTGAGCCAGAATTTCTGAAATTCCTCAGTATCCTCCAGGCCCAGTGAGTCACAAGAACTAGTGACTGCACTCTAGCAACATCTAAAGACTGAAGCGGTTAGTGGTAGCATATCGAGAGCAGATGGCATCCAACCATGCATTAGTGCAGGCTTTGAAAGAACCAGTGAATTGTCCCTAGTCAGTCTGGATAATATAATTTTTGTTAGCTACTGACATGATCTCCATCTATCAGCACAGTGGCAGCAAGAAGCGATTCAGCAACCTCTGCAAACATCTGCAATAATCAATCATCAAACTGCTCCCCCAAGCATGTCATGATGCAAAGCAGCTAATAACCTTTCTCTTGGGTAACAGTTTTATTGATTGTAGGCCTACTGTGCATGACTGTGTTGATCTTTCAACTTTCACTTTAGATGACTAACACACCTACTTCAAATTACGCAAGTAGCTTTAAATGTGATGAATGATTAATATGCTTAGTGATTTTCATAAAATGAGAAATAATTTACAAAAGTTAGTGTTTGAGTCATACATCTACTTTATAGGCTATAACAAGGAAAAGAAAGTTCAAAGCAACCCAGTGTCTTGAATCTGCATATAACAAGACTTTACACTTAGTTTCAAATTGCATGCAATACAATGCATAATGTTCTTAAAATATAGTTCTACTTACCAGGATCTTGGTAGCTATAGTGAAGTTGAGATGGAGGAACTGCATGCATGTAGGCTACCAACTGTGTTTAGAAGTGAAAAATAAGATAAACCACATTAGACCAATTACTTTCAAACTCTTGCAGTAAACATCTCACACAATCTTGAGGTCCAGTTATAATAATATGAATGAATAAAAATGTGAACATTTGGGGATTTTGGTGAATACGTAATATAAAGTAGGCCTATCTGTATAAAATTATAATCAGTAATATATTTACGTATTAGTTGAAAACGGGCTGACAGAACACATGGCTTTACTGGGCGCCATCTTGGTTCATCCTCCAGGCTCCAGCCAGAAAATGCAGAGCTGTAACTTGTGATTTGAGGAGCAGGAGCCAGTTGCACCACGTCAAGCTAAATTCAAACTTAGCCTAGTTATAGCTTAAACACATTCAATCCGGGAAAGTATCTGTGTCATTTTAGACTTCTTTGGCTATTCAAAAATAGCAGATATACAAGCTCATAGCGCAGCACCGAGTGCCGCGCTATGAGCTTGTAGATCTGCTATTTTTTGAAAATGAGTGCAAATCTTTGAATATATATTTAAAAAAAAAGATATATATATATTTAAAGATGTGCACAAATTTTCAAATAACTAGGCTTGAACTTAGTGTGAGGTGGTGCAACCACCATGGTGCAGGCCCCATGCAGGTGTGGAGGGCTGACCACGCAAGACTTCGATGCACTAATGATGAGAGAGCACACAGCTGTGTGTGTGATGTGCACATATGTCTTTTATGATGCTGCTATATCGTGTTTTTTTTCTGGCTGATGGCGATTGCAAGTAAATTGCAGTAAGGTCTCAAGAAGAACCATTAACAACCATGAAGGAAGGACACATTAGCTTAGTCTGCTAGCATGCATACAATATTACGGTTACATGTCGCCTTTCGGAGTAGTGAGATGTCGGAATGGAAGGCGGTTACCCAATATTACATAATTTGACAAACAACGGTGGTGGTACCAGCAGGAGAGACGACAGGCCCAGCAGCAGGAGAGAGAGACAACAGACAGGCCACAAGTCCATGGTACCAGCAGAAGATTGACTACAGGCAGAGGTGTAAAGTAACTTAAGTATATTTCCTCAAGTACTTATACTTAAGTGCAATTTTGAGGTATTTCTACTTTACTGAAGTATTTCCAATTTTCAACACTTTCACTTCTACTCCATTGCATCTCAGAGGCAAATATTGTACTTTTACTCCATTACAATTATTTGAAACCTTTGTAGATTTAGATTATTATTACAGAACATGCATCAGCCCTTTACATTTCGGCCATTTGAAAATAGCCGATCTACTTGCAATGCAACCCATTGAAAGCTTGTAGATCTGCTATTTTAATATGATTTTTATACATTTCATATTTGAAAACGTGTGAAATGGGACATTCAATTTCTGCCTATTGAGTACTTCCTACTTTTGGTACTTTAAGTACATTTTGATACCAATACTTTTGTACTTTTTACTCAAGTACATTTTGAATTCCATACTTTTACTTAACTTACCTAACAGAGTATTTCTATGTTGCAGTATTGATACTTTTACTTCAATAAAAAACGTGAGTACTTTTTCCACCACTGACAGGCCACAGGTGAGTTTCTAAAAGTGTTACATTTTGAGATAGGCTGTATTGTTTGGGGCACATTGAGAGAGTCATTATTATTAGTAATACTGTAGGTCTACTCAGCATATTTTATTTTCCCCTTATGTTATGCTGTTGCTCAGAGAAGCTATTTAGAGGATATTTACAAATACAAATAAAAACATGGATAGGCCTACACAACAACAATCTCACGATAAAATGTTGAGTTGTAGTTATAAAATGACCTTATTTGTTGCACATTGTCACACGTTTCAAGTCATCTACAGTACCCTCCTCTCAGAGAGGAGAGAGCAAGAGAATTTGAGAGTATGTGTGTGTGTGTGTGTGTGTGTGTGTGTGTGTGTGTGTGTGTGTGTGTGTGTGTGTGTGTGTGTGCGCGCGCGCGCGCGTGCATGCTTGCTTGCTTAAGTGTGTATCCGTGTGTCTGTTATACTGTGCATGCAGCTCTGCAAGGGGAAGAGGCTCTGCTAGGGGAAAAGAGGCTCTGCAAGCGAGCCAAGTCCTCTCCTGTTCTGCAGTTTGAGTTGGTTGCACAGGAGTCAGGACTGATGGATGTCAGCCGGCTGGTAGATATTTTTGAAACAAAGCGTGTATATGTGTGTGTGTGTGTGTGTGTGTGTGTGTGTGTGTGTGTGTGTGTGTGTGTGTGTGTGTGTGTGTGTGGGGGGGGGGGTCCCTGGCACAAAATATGTTCAGATGGGGAGGGGGGTCTGCGGACAAATGCATAATCTGGAGGGGTCTGCGGACACATGCATATTAATCCTTATTAAGTCCTTGCCATGAAAATGTTTAAGAACCACTGGTTTAAACAGGAAACAAGTCCCAAATAAGCAACTACACTTTAGAAACAAGCCCAAAAAAACACCAATATTTACAAGCAACTTTACAGAAAAACAAGCCCAAAGTCGCTTATAATAAGCAGACATGGCAACACTGATGTCAGCAATATATGCTGTCAGGTGCAATGAAGGTAATTGATAGAAGAAGGTAGGGTGACATGCATGGGATCCAAAACTTAATCCGGAAGTTCGGTGAAACACATTGGAGTCAATGAGAGACTATTTCTGAACGATTGGGACCTTTGTCAGTTAATTGGTTCAGTAATATAAAAGAAGACAGATTGTTTTCCAATCACTTGTTTTTTGACACACTGTATAAGCCATCTAAACAGCGGCTTGCATCGTTTCTGTCTCGGCAGTATCGCAAGATTTGGTTGTCAGGCTGTCAATTATGGACAGTCTAGCGATACTTTGACACGTTCAGAAGCTTACTTTGTGCTCTTTAGATACCTCAATAAGATGTACACATCGAAAAACAACACAGCCGAAAGCAATGTGTGATATGTCTTCTTTTATTATCCTGGGCCGAGTATTTCACAAAGGTCGCAGTCATTCAGAATCAGAAATAGTGTTTGTTCTAAGCTGGTCCACCTGGCCCTCATTGACTCCAATCTATTCCACAGCTGCAGTTTGCCTCCCAGTTCGACGAATCTGCTGCCTGGAATTGCTGGATACGATAGCGAAGATGACCGTAGCTTCTTTTTATTTACCTTGGGTGCAATCAAGAAATACGATTTGCCTTGCACTTAATTTATGCAGCCTCTGTGTATTGATTTGGTGTGGCAGATGTGTACTTGTGGGGGATGGGCAGGGAGCTGCTCGACTAAGAGGGGAAAAGAACATTTCTCTCAGCCAGCAGCCCATGGACAGGCCTGTGTGTGTGTGTGTACTGAATACTTTATTGTGTGTCTTACCAAGGATGAGGCCCAGGAGCAGAGATTAACCTGAGTGCCCTTCATAGCAGGTGTAGAGAGGCGAACAGACTGCCTCAGCAGGGGGGGTCATGGTTTCGTTTCTCCTATATGCTGGAGGGTGTATCTCTGTAAAATGTGCTGGGTGTGCTCTTCTATTGACCATATTCCCACAGCGGCCATTTTGCTCTTATGTCATACATGGGGGTGGGAAACCCCACCCCGTCGGGGGGTGCACGTAGGATATCCTTCCTCTGTCCTCTTTCCACTATAAAGTCAACCTCTCATTTTATCAGATGATGTAGATGTAGTCAAATGAGGCTTTGCTTTCTTTTGGAATTTACAGTGGTCAACTTACTGGAGTGATGGTAGAATGGCTCGTTGGGAAATATCTGCATCATTTTTGTATGAATGTGACAAATGGGAGGGGTACCGGTATTCACGTCCTTGTCATAATTGTTTTAGTTTGTTATGTGTGGGCCACTGGGGCGGATATGAGAGGTTTTAAGGCATGGTAGTATTTATCTACAGGTATAATCTAGACCGAATCAGTCAAGAGTAATAATATCATTAGATGTCCCTGGCCTCAGAGTCTGTGTGGGAGCTTTACTGGACATCTTGGGAATGTCGTTGAGTCAGGATGATGGAGTCCAACTGAAAGGCTGCCAGTTCATGTTATCTCTGGCCGTGCAGGGAGCTGGCCTATTAACAGAATGCACTAAACTTGCCAATGGCTCTTTCCTCTGGCTCTAAATCACAATCTGAGGAGATCGTGCACCTGTGAGGGAGGGCAGACATCTCCTGTGGTCCCCACACGCAGGTAGAGGAGGAATGACAGATTGATGTCACCCGTACTCACTTAGTTTTTTTACATTTTCAAAAAATTGCAAAAGTAGATCTACAAGATTGCAACATAATTAACAAATGTAAATTATACATTTTCTTCCTCAAGTGCATCAAATTCTCTGTTAAACAAACACCCCCACCTATTACTTAAATAATAGAAGAAAACAAATCAAAGAAAAATAAATTACTAATTTCTTCACATTGATGGTACAATTATATTATTTTACAATTAAACATGAAATTAGGTCTCATAATACACTGTTCAGATAAAAATCTTTGGGGGGGGGGGCTCAGATTATCATCCTTATCTAATACAATAAATGTGATTAGAAGGCAAATGTCAAACAGCCGGTTTGGTGTTAATTCTTTAAAGTTATAGGGGAGCACAGTTTTATGTGTAGCCTATATGTGTCCATTTAAAATGTTCAACTTTTCACGAATATTTTAATTTTGCTTTGGAGAGATTGCTCGAGCCTGGAAACCAAACGAATCTAGGGTTGCTCTGAAAAATAGATCACTGAAATACTACCACCACTGGGAGGCGCCCTAGGAAAACATCGAGTGGAAAAGTGGAAAATTGAAGATGTGGAGAATAGTTAAAAACTGGAAAGAACCGCTGGCCACAATGAATATGTTTGGTGGAGAAATGGATGTTAAGTGGAGACTAAGGCTATCTAGGAAAACTCAACATGAGACTCAATAGGATGACCTCTTGCACCCTTGTTTTACTGTGGGTTTTCATTAAAACCTCTGATGTGCTTTAAAGACAATTACATGGCTCATGTTCTCCTGTAATGCTAATCATGCCAGGACATGCTGCAGAGAGACAGGCTCCAGAGAGCTGGATGCAAGCCGGGGGGGTGGGGGGTGGGGGGAAGGTGTTTAGAGGGTAGTAGCCCCCTCTGATGGACAAAAGAGAGGTGCAGCATTGTGCCTGCATGAGTGTGGTGTCAAAGGAGATGCACAATGTACTGGAGGCTGCGCTAGGTTGTACACACGCGCACACACGCACGCACGCACGCACGCGCACACACACACACACACACACACACACACACACACACACACACACACACACACACACACACACACACACACACACACACACACACACATCCCCAAGTATGATGTAAGAGCAAAATGGCCGCCCTTGAACACTAGCATCCATATTCTGGTTGTATTAGTATTTGTTTACCAAGTATAGAGGGTTTAGTCTAAGTAACCACTTAGACTCTAAGTGGTAACTTAAAGGAAGTTTTATCTTACATTATGTTGAATTTCAGCATGATGTTACTTTAGCAGCTGAGACAGCGGTACAGGAGCAGAGAGAGTAGAAAGGCAGCAGAGTTGGCTGTTGTTTGTATCAACATGTCAAAATAAATACTGAAAGAATCAAATCGTCTTGAGCTCTGTGTTTATAGAGATTTGTCTTTGTGGTGAAATGTGATCACCAGTGGTTTGAACTTGGAGAAAAACGGGAAGTTGAATCCCCAAGTTACTGCTTTGATGTCCCTGTTCCTGTCTCACATCATTATCCTTACACACTCCCAGTAAAGAAACCTAAAGAGGGGTTGTGCATTTATAGAGAGTTTGCAGTTTTTTGGTGAAATGTTTTTGTAATATTCCTCTGCAATATTCCCACTGGCAAACGTGTTCTCTACCTCAAAGACATTCCTACTGCAGTGCTGATACTAATGAGGGTTAATGCATTCCTTAATCCACCTCAGTGGAAATTATTTGAGCTGAAGCCAACATATGGCACTTCAGCTGGGCTGGACCTGGCTGCCCAGCCATATCTATCAGTCAACAGATACTCTTGCCTGTTTTAAAATGGATAGCTTGGAAGGCAAGTCAGAGTGCCACCTCGTTAAATCTGTGTTGTTTATGAGGATTTCTCTGCTCTTTTCTGTCGTGCCAGCTTCATAATCGTGTTGAATTAATCTCCCTTCATTTGAGATGAGCACAGTGCGCTGAAATTCTCTTGTGACTCCACACTGGGATAAACAATTGCTTTACATGCTTTAATGCATGAAGTTAGCATTACTCTACTGGCTTTTGTTTTTGTGCATGCATGTGCATTGTTACGTGTGCACACATAGTGGGAGAATGTGCATTAAGCCATAGCAGGGTTTGAAATCATTATCTGTACCTATGGAAAGATTACTGTGCTCCTGCGAGCCACAGCCGACATAAAACATATTGTACAGCTCTGCAGAATTCTACTGGGGCAGAAAATAGGTTTGAGAGACCCACTGTAGCACAATACATGTTTTCACAATGCTAAGGACCCTGCACGCAATAACATGTTAAGTCAATGAGAGGGAAGGGGAGAGAGGGGTGGGAAGGTTGAACTGCAATATTGATTTACTGCACCAATACATCCACATACTGTAGTTTTGCCCGACTCTTTGGATCTTGTTTGCATGTATTACAACAGAGCTATATCCATGAAATGTGGGTTTCAATTTAAAAAAGGAAAAAACAAAGAGGCAAAGTTATTAATCTGCAATAAGTTAAACGTATTGCAGCTTAATTAATTAATATGGATATATTTAGATACAGTACAATGTGTAGAGTTGTAAATTGTTGTTAATCAAGGACACATTCAAAAAAGCAACACATATAATGGTCATGCAAGTTGTTTCTACCAGTAATGTAAGATTGTTTATTACTGTATGTGAACTATTTGATACCAAATATGAGGGCTCTTGTAAAATGTGTGCAACTAAGGCGTGCGTGCGTGGCATGCGTGTGTGCGTATGTATGTATATATGTGTGCCAGCTTGCATTACCATTAACAATTCAATATTATTACAGATAGTACGTTTTAAATGATATCGCTATTACATCAGGAACAACTAACAAAATCAGATATTATTTTGGTTTCTTGCATCTTATAAGATTATTATATGAGCTGCATAGTTATTGAAATGAGACTGACTATAGGCCTATGTGTGTATGTCACTCTGTCTGCCCATTTGTACACCAGAGGATGCTGAAAACCCCAAGACAAACTGTGGCTGAAATACATTACTATACAGTACATGTCTAAAGCGCCATTCACACGTCCAGACTGAAGAACGATAATGTTATGTAACCAGTGCATTAAACACGCACTGCACAGTCCACACGGAGGGAGAGAGGGGGATGGAGAGATCTCCGCCTCCGTTGGAGGTGAGCCTACCTGAGGTAAGGCCAGCTAGCGTTAACTACTCATAATTGTCTCCTCATCTCCGTTAATAAATAAAAAACGTTCTGAGGGTCAGTGAGACCGACTGCATGTCAGATGTCCTTCTGATGGATTTTGAAGGCTGTCAATGTTTGTGTCAATCATTCATAAAATCGCACTGAAAGTGATCCAAACGATATCATCCACGACTATAGTTTCAGTTATAGTTGTGGTGTGGACGCTGCCATCCATTTGAGTTAGAGCGATTTTTTAAACGACATATTTATAGTTATCGTGATCGTTATCGAGCTTGGTGTGAATGGACCTGTAGTTGCCTTGTAGACATAAATTACCTAATTTCCAATGAGGTAATTCATTTCCTCAATTAAATTGCATCGTCTGATCAACCTCAAATTTGAGTCACATATATATATATATATATATATATATATATATATATATATATATATATTATATATATTGAAGTGCTTCTAAACAACGCTGTCGCAGTGACAAAAGCGATTTCACCTCAATCCATAGGGGTGCCAAAATGAGAAAACTTTCACCGTTTGTTGCAGAAAAGTTTATGTTTTGGGGCCATCCAGCCTGGCGTAGATATGTGCTCCACGGTGCACGCCATTCTCATCTTGTAATTTGTTCATATAAATTCTGTCATATTATTCCGGTTATCACACCACACTGTTGTACTGCATTAAGTTAAAATGTATTTTCAGTGGGAGGTAACACCATGGTGATAACAAATAAATTTAGTGCAATGTTTCTCCAGGCAGGGCTTCCTTAACATTTTCATCTTGAAAATAGCAGATCTACAAGCTGTTTCTGGAAAGTATTTCAGATTATTTTTTCTTTAGGAAATTTCTGAAAGTCTTTTGAAAAAATTAGATTCGTTTTTTCTTTGAGAAACAAACAAACCAAAAACCTGAACATTTACGATGTTTGGGAAGCGCTGGTCTGGACTTTGAGTGAGGATGAAGTTAAAGTAGTGCTGTACTGTAGGCCAGTGGTTCTCAAAGTGGGGTCCGGGGACCCCCGGGGTTCCTTGAGGATAGATAGATATCTTTATTAAATATATCTGTTTACCCTTAGGATGTTCCAGGGGGTCCCCAACAAAATAATTTAATATTGCATCAAATTTTATTCTAATTTATGCTGCACATTTACAAGCTCACAACGTGTCGCATCGCCAACACGCTGTGAGCTTGCTCGGCTCTCTCTTTTTCATTTTGACAAATACTAATAATTATGGTATTAGTATTTAGTATTTTCAGATGGGTGTATCCGGCCAAATAGATTCCTATAGAATCCTTGACATGGAAAAGTTTCAGAAGCACTGCTGTAGACCTGATGGTTTGGAGTGGCAGCAATAGAAGTGCTGCAGTGCTGTGTGTCTCTGCAGGCTGTCAGTATACTGTAGTCTCTGTGGTGCTTAACATCATTACCACCCTGCTGTCACCACAGCAACCAGTCAGCCACATCCTCAGCAATGCTTTTGTTTTAGTTATTTATTGATGATGCTGTGTGTGTGTGTGTGTGTGTGTGTGTGTGTGTATGTGTGTGTGTGTGTGTGTGTGTGTGTGTGTGTGTGTGTGTGTGTGTGTGTGTGTGTGTGTATGTGTGTGTGTGTGTGTGTGTGTGTGTGTGTGTGTGTGTGTGTGTGTGTGTGTGTGTGTGTGTGTGTGTGTGTGTGTGTGTGTGTGTGCGTGCGTGCGTGCGTGCGAGCGAGCGAGTGAGTGTGTGTGCGCGTGTGTGCGCGTGCATGCGTGCACATACAGTACCTGTACTTGCCTCTTCATTTAGGGCTGGGCAGTAAATCAATATACTGTAATATTGATATCGTGATATGAGACTATATTCCTGGGATTTTGCATGTCATAATATTGTTGTGACAACAATATTAGGTGACAATATTATTGTTACATTGATATTATCATCACAAAATGTGGGTATTTGGTCAAAAATATTGTGATATATGATTTTGTTTATATCGCCCAGCCCCACTCATGCAATTTACAATTTAGGCATTTAGCAGATGCTCTTAATCCAGAGCGAAGGTAAACACAAGGTAATACATCAAATGCATGGAAATAGTAGGATCATAGGTAAACCAAGAACCTATCATCAGTCTTAACAGTATAATATCAACAAAAAATAATCTGTACATTGAAACTATACTTTAACTATTGGATCCCAGGTCTACAAATAAACCTGGCATCTGTCTACATACAGTAACATGCTATCTATGCGCATGCAAGAGTGTGTTTGTTGTTAAGAATGTATATCACACTCATGCCTGACTCAATCACTGCTATCCACATGTCAATAAGTACAGAGCATGGCCTTTAAGTGAATGAATAACCCTAAATTCATTACTCTACATCCTATCAGGCATCAACTTTATTACACAAGCATCCCTCAGCCCACCCCCTCTATTCCCCCCTTTGCTTTCAGTGTCCCCCCAGGACTAAAGCCACACGCTGCGTCTTCTGACTGAAGGTTTAATACCACTAAAAGGTTCACCACCCCCACACCACTCTCCTCCCCAGTAACCTTTCTTGTGGCTCTTTTGGGTCTGTGATCATTGCTGTTTTCATCTCCTACTGTACAGAAAACACAACCCAAGGCAGAGAAACCATAGCATTATCATTAGATCATTCAAAGATAATGAACATCAAAATGTTTGGTGTTTGATTTCATAAATATTTATGTAAAGTAAACCCCATTGTTCTATTGTGAAGGAGAAAAATTAGACGTAACTTAACACCTCCCAGTGTGGTACAGTATGTGGTCCAGCCTATGCAAAATGACACGCTTCAACGCATTGAACCTAGGCTGCCGTTGATTTTACAGCTCTCTGCACACAACATGCACGGGGAAGTGTTGTGTCTGATTTTCACATGTCCTCCTCACAATGGAACGCTAGGAATCACGTCAAATAGTTCCCCGAAGTTGCCCTTCAACCCATTTAGACCTGAGGCCGATTCTAAAAATGCTGTCTAAATCCTAACCTCTGTTTTTGGAAAAACTTACATTTTTTATTCAAATTATTATTATTGAATCATGTTGCTATATATTGTTGTTGTTGGGTGGAAACCTCATATGTCCAAAACCGTTTTGGAAAGCCTTATTTATTATAATTTTAAAAAACGATTTAAAATAGTGAAAATAGCCGATCTACGCGAGGCGTTGTGTGCTTGTAGATCTGCTATTTTCACTACTTTTGTGCGACACTCTTGTGTGATGAAGTAGGGCTTTAATTCACGAGAAAACATACCAATTTGAGACTTGGAGATACAAGGTTTCTGCCCGACAGTTACAATATGTAGTAACAACTAAAATGACAGAGAGGCATTCCCGGATTGAACTGTATAACAACGTATAGGCTTTCCAGGTCTAAATGGTTTAAGCAAACGCCTGCTCTCTAGTGATCAAATGATATTTATGGAGACTGACAAGAAGACACAGGGCGGCATACTGGTTGATCAGATGATGTGATCAACAACACCGCATTAAAATGATCCGCAAGTTCTCCGCAACGTGCTGAAAATTGGCCTCCTGGCCGGGGAGTACTTCCTGTATGGCTTCAACGTGCCGGGGTTGTTTGCAAACGCTTAATTTATGCTCCATCGCACAACAGTTTCGCCCGCCGAAAAGAAATGCTTTTCATCGCCGCAGCACCGCATTAGTCATGGATCACTGCATTAGTCATGGATTCTGTATGGTCAGCAGCTTCACATTGTCATATTATATGGCTGAGCTTGTGAAATATTCAGAATATACCAACACATCCTAGCCTCCCAGAGATGTACTGTATCACTACACACAATGTTAAATAATTAACCTGTATCCAGGTTTTGAATCCGTGTAGCTAAAAGCCCTGGATTCTAGACTATTCATGTACCGTTTTTTTGGGGTGATGGACTCACACATGGTTGCGTACTGGAAGCATTTCATGACATAAGTTTGAATATGAGAATATCTAGTGGACTCAATGCCCTCCCACCCCTGTCAAGTGAGGACACAGACATATGGAAAGCTACTTGTTTTCATTTCTGTACAGCTGGCTGCCCTGGGGGTGTCTCCAACAGACAGTGACAGATTAACATCTAGCATCCCTTCTCAGCCTTGTCTCTGCCGGTAAGACCATGAAACCTTTGGCCTGTTGCCCATCCTTTATGCCCATACCTTCCCAGGTAAGCACCTTCTTCATGGTGGGGCCATAAGCCTCCGTCAAACTTTATGATATGAAAGGCAGAAGCACCTTTTGATTTGTGCTTGGGCTTGGGCTTGCGTCTTGAGAGATGTAAGGCCTCGTACACACAGTTAAAACACGCGACGCATGCTTTACGCATGCCTCGGGGGGGGGGTGAAGCCGTTTCAATTCATTCCCTATGGAAGTCACATGGTTTTGATGCGCTGACTTGTCGTATGGCTTCATGGCTTCACCCCTCCTTCCCTGCGACAAGTCAGCGCATCAAAAGCACGTGACTTCCATAGGGAATGAATTGAAACGGCTTCACCCCCCCCCATGAAGTATGCGTAAATCATGCGTCGAGTGTTTTAACTGTGTGTACGAGGCCTAAGTATTCTGGTTGTGTTTTGTTATTTGTGTGTGTCACATAATGGACTGGGGGGCTATGCCAAGAAACTGATTATGGATGTTTAATTGTTTTAATTTTCCCCAAATTATTAATATTTCTATTAACTTTTGGATCAAAAAGGTCAAAGATCAAGGTCAAAGTCTGACTGTTTGGGATTTTCATACAGTTGGGTGGGAATGATCAATAGACTGCCCCGAAAAGATTACTTTTTGGGTCAAAAAGTCAAATGTTGAGGCCACAATTGAGAGACATACTGTTTTTGTTTTTTGTTGCAGAGGGTTTGCACCCCCTGGTGCATTTGTTTAATTATTATTATTGCTTCCTTGGGGAAATCCAGCTGGGGCGAGGCGGTTTACCTTCATGTTTGGTACAGCAGAAATGATCCCACCATTTGCATAATAATTTATTCACATATTTTTTTTAACATAGTTATTATTATTGCTTCAATTTCGGAGCCTTTCAGGTATTCATTCCCCATATTCCCACAACAGGGTGCTATGTTCATATCTCATATATCATTTTTCATCTTAATGCATGCTGAGTATTACATTTCACAGGAGCAGGATGCAAATAAATAAAACAGTCTCTTTTTAAGTTACATGTCATGACATAATCTATCCATTCTATTAATTCTTCAGTAACATGCCTTTTTCAAAGTCCATAGGGGAAAACACTTTTTGGAACATACAGTCTCCATTAGAGGACAAAGGCTTAACAAAGAGCACATTAATAATATATATTGTTAAAGCTGGCAATCTATGAGTAATTTCCATCACCAAATCCCCCACTCCTACCCCAGGTAAAACTCACCTATACCTCATAGGGAAAAGGCTAAATGTAATTACTACATTATCTATTTACAGTAACTTGGAAATATGGCACCAAATTTGGTTGTGAAGAAAAACACTTGTGGTTACACTTGAGAATATCTTTGAGAATAATACTTCTGTTTCTCGTATAAATGGAAAAAGTAAAATATTTTCATTGTTCCATTCATTCCTTTGGATGGCGATCACACTGACAAGCCAAAGTAAAAACTCTAGCACACTGCTTTAGTGTGTTCAATGGCTTCTAAGTGTAAATGGCATGCCACTTAAGCTTTGGGAGTGCTGTGGTGCATGACACACAGTTGAACCCAAATCAAATTCAATGTATGAAGTGTTCTGTCATAGCATAGGTTTTAGTCTTAGCACCGCTTGCTTGCAGATGCTTCAGAGCATTTCGTCCTCAGTCTGACCACCGCCTAATGCTTCAAAGAACACAGTGAGATGCGAATATGTATATGTCAAGTCTGGCACAGGGACAGTAAATCAGTTCATAATCATAATTCCGTTTTATGACAATAAATAGTTTTAGAGTTCTCTTTACGTTTTACCTACAGTATTCAAGTTTCATATAGGTTGATAAAAAGGCGCATATCCCTTAGATGTCCTCTGAATGAACTTACCCCCAGATTATGAACAGTCAGAAAGAAAATTTTCATTCCCTCAGCAGCTCAAATCAGCATTCTGTTTTCTGACTCAAGTCAGACACGTCTTATTTTCCCATCCACACATACGCATGCATGCACACGCTTAAGCACTTGCATATGCACACATACTTGGAAAATGAAGGGATTATTTTTGACCTCCAGCAAAGGCAAATGATAAAAAGACTTAAGTTACTTCTTCCTCCTATCCTGACAGTTTTTCAATATCCATAATCACTTCACAACAGATCTCTTATCTATTGTGAACTCCTTGAAGGCACCTAGTGTCACCTAGGCAGGGTAGAACTCCCCATGACCATTTTAAGTTATGCTTTGTTACAGTAACATGGTTGCCCTTGACAAGGGTTCTTTTTCTTTCTCGAAGAGTCAAGAGACTCTGAGAACTGAATAATGTTGCAGTGTTTGCAGTTAAAGTTTGTGCCCTTATGAATGGGGGCTCTGGGCCAGGGAAAAAACTCTTCTCCAAAGGTCAAGAGGTCCAGGAGCCCCAAGGCAGAGGAGCCTCTGTCAGACGTAGGCTGACTCACTAGACTGGGTCCTGCCCAGGTTAGGAGCCTGGGACAGGTGTGACACGTCCTTCTTGCGTGGTTCACAGATAGACTTCCTGCGTGCCTGCACCCCTTGGACGGCTGTTTTTATCTTCCTCCAGCCGAGGTGGTTGAGCTCTGCAAGGTTGAGCAGCACACATATGCCGCTCACAGCAAACATGAAGACCAGGAACACAGTCTTCTCTGTGGGCCGAGACACGTAGCACTCCACCTCCTTTACACAGGGGTAGCGGTCGCACTCAAACATCCCCGGCACGTTGAAGCCATACAGGAAGTACTGCCCGGCCAGGAAGCCAATTTCCAGCACGTTGCGGAAAACCACCTGGATGACGTAGAAGCGTGAGATGCCTTCCTGTCGCCGCGTTTTAGCACTCTTTTGTTGCGTGAGTCCGCGGGGTGCGTTCGGGATCTCCTTGACCTCCATGCAGTCGTGGTCCTCCTTGCCGCTATCCGGGTTCTGAACCAGGATGCCGTTGATGTTCCGGAGCTTGCGAGCGTTTGGAGCGTGGTGACCTTGACTTTGATCCATGTAAGGGTGCAGGAAGGAGTAGCTGCGATCACGCTGCTTCGCAGACTGATGCACAGAATACGTTATGAAGCAAAGACTGGGTGTACACACTAGAATTATCTGGAACACCCAGTATCGTATATGTGATATAGGGAAGGCCTTGTCATAGCACGCCTGGTTGCAGCCCGGCTGCATGGTGTTACAGATGAACATGATCTGCTCGTCCTCGTACACCTTCTCACCCACAATGCCCACGATCAGGATGCGGAAAATCACCACCACTGTCAGCAGGATCCTGCAGACAGATGGAAAGGGGGGAGGGGGGATGGGGAGGGGGAGGGGGTGACACAGTAGAGAAAGACAACATGTCAGTGATATGTGGATGGGTAGATAAGTGTACCGTGTGACTGAGTGCTGTTCTCAGCGCAACCACTTCAAATCAATAGAAACAAAAGCAGTTCAAGAAGGCCGTATTTATCGCCCACATGTACTCCATGTGTGTGTGTGTGTGTGTGTGTGTGTGTGTGTGTGTGTGTGTGCGTGCGTGCGTGCGTGCGTGCGTGCGTGCGTGCGTGCGTGCGTGCGTGCGTGCGCGTGTGTGCGTGTGCGTGTGTGCGTGTTGTCAATCAGTTACTGCAGTGCTAAAGAAGGGTGGAGTTGCTGTGCTCAACGTAGCATGCTCACATGAATTAACAACTTGTGTCATGAGATAGAGGTGATTTATCACTGCTGAGCTTAAAAGGGATTCACACGTGTCGTGTCGTGTGTGTGTGTGTGTGTGTGTGTGTGTGTGTGTGTGTGTGTGTGTGTGTGTGTGCGTGTGCGTGTGTATGTGTGTTGCTTTTATGCATGACTGTGTATACACGATAAAACCAATTATCATTTAATTATAATTTTGTACTCATCCGAGATAGCTGTTGTTTTCTCGAGTCTTGAACACCTATAGTACCACTGAATGCACCTTTTATTTCACTCCATATCTTTCTCTCCCTTCGGCTTGCTCTTTGGCACTTAAGCAGGGTTTGTGGCAATGCACTATTATATGGGTCAGTGGTTAGAGGGCACAGTGTCACAGTTGCCAAGGGAGCTGCAGTGTGTGTGTGTGTGTGTGTGTGTGTGTGTGTGTGTGTGTGTGTGTGTGTGTGTGTGTGTGTGTGTGTGTTCGTGTGTGTGTGTGTGTGGGAGGGGGGGGGGGGGATACGGTGCACCAGTGCTCTGACAACTGTGCCAAAAAACTGGGGAAACTGTACCCATTGGCATCAAGATTGGCAAAAAGGAGGTGTCTCTTTCCCATGACTCATACAGACAGAGGGTGTGCACTGAGTACCTAATGGGAGGCTGGCTGATAGCATTCCCAAGGGTGCATTAGGCCACAGACCGCCATTTGATACCGTTTCTATCTCTGGGATCTGAATCTACACTGAAATCCTCTGTGTTATTGGAGTTACTGACCCATAAGGGTCCATTTGAAAACAGGGGATACTGTAGCCACTTGGCATCAAGATTGGCAAAAGTGGAGGTATCTCTTTTCCACAAGTCATAGAGGGGGCGCACTGAGCCGGCTGATAGCATTCCCAAAATCCCCTGGTAGCCCTTTGCAGGAATTACAGAGGAAAGTGGTGAGATTATTCGAGCAGAACTGCAGATCTCTCCTGACGCTGCAGTGCTGCATAGGAGTGCACAGAATGGCTTGGTGGACTTAAAGAGACTAGAGCTGCTGCTTACGTATACGGTGTAGACTGCTCGGAGGCTTGCTATACTGTACAATTATTCCATCATCTGGGGTCGATCCAGCAGCAGCAGCACTGCAGAGGAGGGCCCTGAGTTTTGGGGCTGGACTGTCAGCTTTTTCTGATGACTCAGGAAAGCCTTGAACACTGTGGGACTCCCTCTGCTTTTTATGCTTCATTGCGGGGAGGGAAAGGGAGAGAGAGGGGGGGTAGAGCATGGAGGAGCCAATTTTTTTTTTTTTTACAACCCACTCACTGACCGTGTGGAGTTACATTGAGTGGCTTGTTATCACACTACTAGGCCACCTGAGGCAACTGGAGGGACATAGATAGAATGCCCCCAGGGGAACCAGCACAGCAGACTGGCCTGGCCTCACTGACTTGGCTGGAGAGGCTGGTACGGATGTCACTGTTTGGGCCGGCGCTCTATGACATTCTCAATATTTGTGATAATATTTAATAAGTCCCCCCATTTTGATATGCATTAGGCCACGGACCCCCCATTTGGTACAGTTTCTCCCAAACTACAGATCTACAGATACAGATACATTTTCGACCAATGAGCTCGACTCACCAGCTTGCACACAAGCTTTTGCACACAGGGTTGCGCACGGAGGTGACTCTGCTGCGCATGCAAGACATAACTCTATGACGCCGAAACAACACAGAGGATCTCTGCGACGTCATCGTCCCCAAACACGGAAGAAGGCGGGAAAAGGGAGTATGCGCTGGTCGAGCAACTCCATAGTAGTGAATGGGCGGGGATTTCCGGTTACCACTATAGTTTGTTTATAATACTCTATAGCTGTAACCTATGCTGAGTGTATAGTATGAAGAGTGAACGCTGTTCTTCTTAAAAAGACTACCTAGAATCCACCATTAGGATTGAGGGCATACGTTGTCGTTAACGAATGAGATTGGAGGGTGACTGACCATGGGGAACAACATGACTGCCTGAACTGCGGCAGTCTTGCGATGCTCCATCGGCGCCACGCTGTTTCCCATGTGGATCCCGAGATCCACGTAAGGATCCCGAGATCCACAGAATTCAATTTCTGACGATTATTTTTACAATTCATTTAAACAAAAGGTCTCTCTATAAGTGTGTGTGTGTGTGTGTGTGTGTGTGTGTGTGTGTGTGTGTGTGTGTGTGTGTGTGTGTGTGTGTGTGTGTGTGTGTGTGTGTGTGTGTGTGTCTCTAGAGTCTGGTGTGTCTTAAATGAGCCCCACTGCTAACACCTACTCCTCAGGACCAGTTACCACAGCAACCATAGCCATGACGTGAGTGATGGTATAAATTCTTACAAGGGCAAAAGTGTCAGACAGGGCAGAACGTGTTACCGTGGAGCTGACTTAAAATAGAGCAGCATGCTGCTGCAGGACTGTTCCTGCACCACCTGCGAGTGTGTGATTTTTTGCGAGAGGGAGGGAGGGAGGGAGGGGGGAACGGCACACATACTGTAAGGCGAGAGAGTGCAGAGAGGGAAAGAGAGGCATGTGCATCCCTGGTGTGGGATGGCACTCGCCTCTGAGCATCTGTGCTTGGAGCAGCTGTGAGCTGTGTACGCTACACTGCCTTTCGGTGTATTTGTAAAAGAAAAAAAATATATGTAGCCTCACCTTTGGTGTTTCATAAGTTGCATGCTTGCATGCGAATTGTACCTATCACTGAAAGCGTATGTCGAAGACTAAAAAAAGGGCATGAGTGGTTAAAACACCTAACTAAGTGATTAAAATACCCTGTGGCATGCACGCACACACGCATACACTCACGCACACAGACACAATTTGTTGATTCTGGCCCGCATTATGTTGCTACCAAGAAAGCAGCTATTCTACACTACACATATATATCATTTCATACTGTATGTTTGATGAGCTGAGATGCAAAGAATTGATCTACAATACAATGCAGGTTCCAGTACCCCCTAATTCTGTGTGCACATGTTTGTCTCCCCCGCTTGTGTCAATGATTATCAGAACAATCAGAACATTCACCAGACATTGGTGGTGAATGTTCTGAAAAACAGGCACCTTTATGTACTGTATCAGTCTCACAGACTGGTCTTACAGTGATGAGTGACGGCCAATACTTCCGGTATAAGGTATAACTTCATATATACTTTAACCACATGAACCCTAGCATCTCTATTCTGGACCTGTCATAATGGGCCAACATTGGGCGAAAATAGTCAAACGAGCTTGTAGAGCGGCTGTTCACGACGAAGAGATTTGGTGTAGAAGGAAAAAAGGAGAGGACCAAGTACGCTGGGGAACCCTGGTCAACAAAGAATATAGGGTTTAAGTGGTTAAAATCAACATAGTTTTGGGCCTGGACCGCTGGCGCAGCGGTCAGGGAATCTAGGCTACAATGTAACCTGACAGCGCGTCGTGGGTTCGAGTCCCCGATCCACACAGCCTTTGCTGCGTGTCACTCCCCATCTCTCTCCCTATTTCCTGTCAGCCTACTGTCCTATCGATAATGAAGGCATAAAAGCCCCAAATGTTTTAAAACAAATGCTATAATATATATATAGTTTTTATGATAAAAAGAGCAGAATATTAAATGACATTATTTATTGTCATAAACTGCTAGTGAGGTAACCACTGTACTGTAGTAACAAAGTTTTTGTAGATCAAGGACAGAGCCCATTAAGTTTTCCTCTCGTCTGTTATAGGGAAACTTCCCAACATCACATCAGAACAAATGGGATTTAGGTTCGAAATCTGTGATGTTTCCCTTTAAAGCACTGCAGGTTTCACAGTGCTGTTGCCTACTATGAGGACGCATACAGTGTGGGCTGCTGCACTGTATGCAGAGTTCTGCTGCAGAGGCTACTTGCTTTGGATTTCTCACTTACAAGTTCCAACATGCTGCAATATAGGGTGTTGGGCATGCATGTTTACACACGTGTGTGTGTGTGTGTGTGTGTGTGTGTGTGTGTGTGTGTGTGTGTGTGTGTGTGTGTGTGTGTGTGTGTGTGTGTGTGTGTGTGTGTGTGTGCGTGTGCGTGTTCTGCTGCTGTGGTTACAGGATAATCAGCAATGAACAAAATTGCTGCATTAGCAGAAAGCAGTGAGAGGTCATCTGCAAACATCAGTGTTTAAATGCTGCAGAGGGGCTCATACATTACTGCAGGTTGAGGCGGAAGAGCCCTGAGGGCTTCCACTGTATGGTAGAATATTCAGTGACCACAGGAAATGACGCAAGAATCATTTTGAATCAGATATCAAACCCGAAGGGATAATATCGTTGCTGTTGGCCGGAACCTTGTATGTGCTAAAATACTTTTCTGGAAATGGGGGGGGGGGGGGAGTATTAACAAGAGCTTTTAGTCAAAAGCTCTTGTTAATACTTTCAATTGGTTACATATTCTTTTAAACCACAGACAGACTTAACCACTTTCAACCTGGCATCACCTGGCTATAGTCACTATAGACAAAGTGTTTCAAAAATAGCAGATCTACAATGCGACACGTTGTGAGCTTGTACTGTAGATCGGAAATTGTCTTTACCTTTACACTGTCATACAACAAAATATAAAACAGGGCATTCATTTATGAAATACAAAACATACAAATATGAATTGCGGAGATACAAGGTTTCTGCCCGACAACAAATCAGGTCACCAACTTGGACTGCTAAAATAAATCAGCAGGGGATCATGTAGCATCCCATTCCTTACTTCATGAGTGGCCAGTAGATGCCCATGTCTAAAATGTGTCATTTTTATCTCTCCACTGCCATGAGTGTGTCCTAGAAAAGCTAGGGCAGTCATTTTCAACCCTTTTCATTTCAAGGCCCCCAGTGTGATCTGCATTAGGCCACGGACCCCCATTTGATTAAAAGAATATATATTATAATAATCTCTGGGACCCCAATCTACACTGTCAAATACTATACTGTTGTTTATTTATTTTTTCCCCAGTTAACTCAGTTAAATGGGATCTTGCATGAATTCCTTCAAGCATTTTTACCAAGCTATGTAAAATATATCGATTGTGGGTTTTCTTCTAACACACGCGCATGCTTTTTAACAGAATTTTGTTTTGTTAAAGAAGTTACAGTTCTCAGAGTTACAGGCCCGTAAGGGTCCATTTGGACGGTTGGTGGTTCCCCGTCCCCGGACGGACCCGACGTTGAAAAACAGTGAGCTAAGGGGACATTCTGCTGCCCTAAGCTGTTCAACCAATCCAAGTGATATAGTTATTAACTTCTTGACCATGTTTCTGTATAGGTCATACATGTTAAAACTAACATAACCAAACAAAGCCAAAAATGTAACACCAGTAGATAATTGTTCATGTTTAGCATACAGTATACAAAAAGTGTGTTCTGCTGTATGTGGCAACTTGGACCTGTGTTCCCGCTAACCATGAGCGCAACAAGGCGTCAACAAATAAATTTGTTGCGGGCCACATCCATAGAGTTATAATATAGGCCACATCAAACCTACAGGCCTTGTCTTGACATATATGATGTAGTGGAAGGATGAAGAGAGAGCAAGTGAGCTAATAAAGGAGGAAGGCTTAATACATCACTGTGTGACATGTGAGCATACAGCTCACATGGAGCTAGCCTGAAAGCTCTTGGCCTAGTCAGCGTACTCTCTTCCTCATCTTTTGCCAAATTAGTTATGTGGCTCATTAGGTAGCTAATGTCGCATGCGTTTTTCTAAATACGTGGGTTTCACTCGATGGCCATGGCAGCTCTTAAATCGATTTGTGTGTAAGGTCGACTACGTACCTGAACTGTCTAACAAAGCATTTCAAAATTGGCTCGACCATTTGAAGTACTGTATGTTAACACTGCGCTGACGCATGAATTGATTGGCATGGAAGTAAAACTCATAAAATATTAGTGACCGTGAAACCCTTAATGAGTATTGTTTTGGGGAATTTCATCGGGCTGGGTTGTTTCAATGTTGAGCAACAGGCAACCATTTTAAATATACATGGGTGGTGCGTAGGCTGGCAGAAAGTTGACAGTAACACAAGATATGAAAGCACAGTAGAGCCTGTTATTCCATCTGTTGTGAGCTTTTATAATGTTCCTGCTCTCATCAAGGCTCAGGTCATTCATGATTGAATGACTGACATGACTGACCCAAATGGGGTGCTATAACATGCATGAGGACAGTCGTGGTGTTTTTATAATGTAGGGCAGTGATTCACAACCTGTGGTCCGAGGCCCACTGGTGGGACATGAGGATATTGCAAGTGGGCGCCCAAATAATTGGAAAACACTAAGATTTTAATGATAATCTAACATTAATATTAAAAAAACATATGTTTTCATTGTGATACCGATAAATAGGAACTTAAAATATACTACATTAGTTCCATTGATCCAAGCCAGAATACAATCGATTGATTGATCATTCAAATAAACATGCTCTGAAAATGCACATGGCCCACCCATATGACCACTTAACGTGTTAAGTGGTCAGATGTGTGGGCCTCTCGCACTTTCAATATTTTCTAGTGGGACCTTACCCGGAAAAGGTTGGAACCACTGATGTAGGGTCAGCTCCAATGGCATTTAAACTTAACATTTTGACTTAACTCTTAACATTTTGACAGTGAAATGATAACATGACTATGAGTTAAAATGCAGAGTGGTAGCTTTAATGTGAGGTTATTATTCAGCTAATTATGTCTAACTAATTGATTGGTCGGCATCTGTTTGACCTGTAAGACTGTGTAAATGCAATGGTAGTTCCTCTTACGCTGGTGCATTGGCTGGACATGCACGCGCGGACACACACACACACACACACGCGCGCGCACGCACGCACGCACGCACGCACGCACGCACGCACGCACGCACGCACGCACGCACGCACGCACGCACGCACGCACGCACGCACGCACGCACGCTCGCACGCACGCACGCACGCACGCACGCACGCTCGCACGCACGCACGCACGCACGCACGCACGCACACACACACACACACACACACACACACACACACACACACACACACACACACACTCCATTCAGCAGCTGCTGCTATGAGTCTCTAGGGACAACAATGCCCCTAAGCATAACAGTAGGTGCAAAATAAAACACACATACTGACACATTCTCACTAACACAATCTACATACTGTACTGTATTGTGCATCAAAGGCACCTTTTATGTGATCAGAGAGTGACATATTTTTGAAGGTTTGTTTAGCTACAGTTGCAGTGGCAAAAGTAGTACTACAGTATAACGCATATGTAAATGTATACTGGGAACCCAACTCATTGAGAGAACATAATGAATGAGTTGGGGTGTCACAACATTTTTTATTGATTAATTGATTAATCGATCCAATGAGCACAAATTGATTTGAATGGAATCCATGGCTTTAGAATGTAATGTCAAATAACTATTAAGAGCCAACCTACTATTATAATTGTGTCCTATTGTGGATAAATATCAAACATGGTTGATAATTATCATCTGTCGGCAGATCAGGAGATTTTAAAATTTAATTTTGTCCAATCTGTATGGTAGAGTATATATAACAATATAACTTATACAATTGGTATACAATTGGGGTGGTTGTATTTTGTCTCCCTGATCTTCTATTGAGACGAATTTTGACCTGATAATCAAGATTCAATTTATCCCCTGAGCAAGTAGGCAGGCTCTATTAGCTCAATGGTAAAGATGTCCAAGGAAACAGGGTTCAAATCCGGGGTAGAAGAGGAAAGTTACATAGTGCAGCTTTAAGATTGGATCTTTGAAATACATTTTGAAATAATCAGTTCCAATTAGTCTCAAACCAGGAAATTTCGGGAGGGTGTTCCCGACTCCAAATCTCCCCGATTGTCTGTAGTGTGAGCCCGCACAGAAGTGCAACAATAAATAATAGCGGATAATTGATATGAAGTGGAAATCTGAAGACTTTTTTATTGGATTTTCTATTGAAGCATTCAGCATCAAAGACAATCTGAAGACTTTTAAGAAGTATCGTCAATCAAGGCATGAGCATATTCTAGTGTGGAGAGAGAATCAGATTGGAGGGTAGAGGAGGACACTTCATGCAGAGATGTGTTTTCAGTTTTGAACGGGAGACAGAGTGACTCATCTTGTTCTGCCTTGAGTAGGAAGGTAATTCGTCCATGGGAGGGAGAGAAGTGAAATCATCGATCAGCATTACAACTAGGCCCACTGATCATCACTGCTCATCTGTTTTGTACACTATTGATGAACCTTCTTTATACAGGTAAAGTGTAACGTTATTGAAACTCAATTTCTTTATATTCTTGCTATAAATAAAGGGCCTCACTCGAGTTCAAGTCAAATCCTGTTGCCCAAATGAATGATTGTACCAAATGAAAGCTGAAATCAGCTTTGTTGGCAAAATGTCTGCTCCAGTAGTTCAGTCAATAGCATTCAACAGCATTCAACATCAGGTATTGCTGTGCAAACAAACTAATAACCACAAAAAGGTATAATGTCAGGGAAAGCTTAGCTCCTGGTGACAGGGATGTAAATTATTAATTCTGTCATCAGATGCTGAATCAATGTGGTTTGATAATATGTGGTTCATATTCTGACGGCACATATCTCTGAAAGACTCTGTGATTTCACACTTGTAAGTTGCTCTGGGTAAGAGCATCTGCTAAACGCGTGAATTGTAAATTGTAAGCATACATATATACACGTACGTACAAACATACATACATTACAGACATACATACATTACTCACATACATTCTGTACATACATACGGTACGTACATATACAGTACATACAGTACATGTACTGTATCTACATGCATACATACATATACCTAGATAGATAAATATACATACATACTGCATGCACGCACGTACGCACATACAGTACATACATACGTATATACCGTATGTACATACATACATACAGACTACTACATACATGCATACACACACACACACACACACACACACACACACACACACACACACACACACACACACACGATCCTACACATGGTGATTATTGGGAATACCTCAAGTATAAAGGACAATTCCCCCATATTGGATTATTATTTTGAATAAGAAGGTTGTCCTTGAGACTGAGGGGTTCCTCTTTGTCATGAATATTCCGCTCTGTTTTAGAGATCCACCAGAAAGAGAAAGATTTAGCAATAGACTTATTATTGTATTCTGTTTTTATGTACTGTATATGATAATATACATAAACCTTACAGTGATAGGTCAGTCAAACAACTTTTGATAATATTGATAATATAGACATTTTTTTTTATCTTCTTTCTAGACTACATACCATGTGCTAACTACTTATAATGTTCCAAGTAGCTACTAATTAAGATTTGCCAGAGCTACTTTCTTAGATTGGATCAATTTGACATTGTTTATGAATGATTTATTCACACAGTGTTTGTGTCTCGGTCCATTACTGAGCTGGGGGTTTGTTTAAGAGAGAACGCAGTCCGTTTTGGATCCATGCCACAATACCATATAATGTAGAGTGCTGCTGCATCACCTGAAATGTCCCCTGCATGCTTTAAAAGGAAACGTAAATTAATTTGTAACGTATCCTGTTACAACTGGGTTGGCTGTCAAGTGTGTGCAAACCTAAAGCAGCAAGGGTTCCTCCCTGTCAATCATGAAGGTTACTCGCATCAGCTACAGGAAATCGATGGCGTGTGTGTGTGTGTATATGCGTGTCTGAGTGTGTGTCTGTGTGTCCGTGCATGTGCATTTGCATGCATGAGCGTGTGTGTGTGCAGTACAGTACACTATGTGCGTGTGTATAGATGCATGACCTAGTGTGTTGTTTCCTCTGCAGAAGTGTCAGTTAGCAGCTCCAGCTGCTAGCTATGACACAGATCCTACCGTGATTATAACCTCTGCTCGCCCCAATGCTGTGCAGAAGGAACTTCCCTTAACTACATGAGCCCTAGCATCCCTAGTCGGGGGCAAACATTCGGCGGAAATAGCAGATCTACAAGCTCACGACGTATCGCAGCGTGTCATGAGCTTGTAGATCTGCTATTTTTGGCCAAGGTATTGATGTAGAGGAAAAGGAGGGGGCCTAGTGCAGACCCCTGGGGGACTCCGGCCAATGAAGTATTAATTTCCTCACTGTCTCTCTTTATCTCATCATAATGTTCTTCATCCTGTCTCCATCCTTCTCTCCCGATTTGTATTATTTCATCTTTACCAGATCACTCTAGTCTGCCATTATCTCCCCCCTTTTCTTTTCTTTTTTTTCCTCGCTCTACTTGTCTCTGGCACTGACCTCACTACAGCATTGCAGTGTAGAAAATGATGCATCAACACACTTCCTTCCCTTCTTCCCTTTCTACCTGCAACGTCTGTAACACTGACTTAATACAGGATTGCAGGGTTTATTCCTGTCATGGTACAGTGCATGAACATTTCGTATCGGAGACCACAGATGTGTGTGTGTGTTTGCACACATGCACATAGATCGCACAGAGACACAGACCCAGAGACATCTGTGGTCTCTACAAATGCTCCATAGTAATTAGATAACATTCGTATAAACGTTTAATAAGCCTTTATTTTAATTAAAATAATGATTTTGATTACAATCCACCTTACACTGTACCTTCAAGAATAATATAATCGCTCGTGAGGAGCATTTCTTCTCTTTGGTAAACATTGTTTATAGGTAATAAAGATACATTCCTGATTATTTGAAATAACTTGGACCATTTGGGGATTGTCCAGTAATGAGACTTGCTCTCATGTCAGCGCTGTTCCATTACACTAGTTTGGCTTCTATTGTGGCTATGGGTGAAGAAATGGTAACATATCATTCATAAAAGGAAAGGAACATCTTGCATAGAAAACACACTTCATTCACTAAATGGTCACCTCTAACAGGCCTACCATTTTTTTTTAACCAGGTTTAACCAGGTTATAAACTTTGTTTTTACATGAGGTGTGCTCATATCACATCCTTGTTTTTTTTTGTTTTTTTCATATCAAATAGACTCGGATCAAAATTCTGGAAAATGATGCTGAGGTTGTACACACATTTTCTTGTTTTTTGAGTCTTTATTAGAGCAGACAATTAGATTTGCTCAGATTGTAAAAATAGTATTTACAGGTACATTTTTACATCCTCAAACTCGGGTTAGTTAAATGAACAAATAGTGGCCATCTAACAGCACATCTAAATGGGCTTTCCAAACTCTTCTTCCTTGTTCTTCTCCATAATAAACAGTCTCCACCACTGTTGGCCGCTGTTGATGGGGAAGGACAGGTCTAATTTTGTAAATGCTGACTCTCAATCGCACAAATGAATGGTTCTGTGTTACAAGCTGTGGCAAAGGCATTTATTCATTTAAAAGTCAAGTAAGACCAAAATCCAAGCTAATGTGGCCAAAACTGGAATGATTTAACCCTTCCATAGTCACATTTCAGGAGTATTAGATGAAAATAATAATTAATGTGTTATTGTACCTTGTTCCTAACGTTAGCACTAGCTACCCCTCATCTCCATAGAATCACAAGTCAATCTCTAAATACTTCGCTCCTTAGAGACTGAGGACATTGTCCCAGCTTTCATTTCTAAAACTGGGTGAAAAAAACAACTGCATTGCAGAACCAATCCACAATCTTTAAGGCAGTCCTCCATATTGGGGCAGTGACATAATTAGTTTATAAGAATAGGTTTGTTAACATTTGTTAACGCAGGATCTAGTTGCTAGAATGCTGTTCTAGCAACTACCTGGAATTTAGAAGTCCCCAGACATAACAGTAGGCAACTTGAGACGATCATGTCCCGGTCATGAGGATTACATAAAGGGGCAGACATTCATTATTAATTGAACTAGCACTTTGATTATCTCTGACTTGTCTCACGTTGCCAGACGATCAGAGATCTCTGCCTTGCCTATCGGTATTTGGATTTTAGATTTCTTATTTGGATTTGTTCTGCAATTCAGTTTATTTGTTTTTACTTTCTAATTGTTTCCACATAGTTTTAGTAATGAAAGCTTGGAGATTGTCCTCAATATCTATTGAGTGAAGTGTTTAGAGACTGACTTGTGATTCTAAACTTGTGTTGGGGCAAACATACTTTGCAATTTCTTTGAATTGTCTAGTTTACATTACTTTCATAGACTTACTGATCAGCTGGTTGCTGCACTTTGGCTTTCTGCTCTAACTACTTAATTTTTCATATGTCAGTGTGGACAGACATGGGGGCCGCTGTCATTTACGGGGCTGCCAATTAGTCACCAGCCAATTGCTAGATTAGTGTGAGTATAGGTTTAGGCATAGTTTTTGTCCCGACCTCATTTGTGTTCCCAGTCTGACACACGGCATTAATGATCAGCTTCCTTACAGCTTTTCCCCAATTGCCCTTTTCATACACGCACAACATGCACAATGCCAAAATAATGTCATCACATGCACCACACAGACACAATGATGGAGGGAGGTAGGGGCATGCCTCCTGACGGATATTTGCGCTTCACTGAGCACCCCTTTTTAGTGGAGCGTTTGTTTTTTATCTTCTGACTGACACACACACACACACACACACACACCTTCTGACTGACACACACCTTCTGACTGACACACGCGCGCGCACACGCACACGCACACGCACACGCACACATGAGTGTAGTAAACTATAAATGCCTTCCATGGTATCTAGCCCCCTGCACATACAGTATAGTGTTTCGATAACAATAGGACCACATATGTTGGCAAGCAGAATAGATTGAGATTCAGTACAGCTAATGCCTTGCGGCCAACTACAGAGCCATGTAGGACAAACACAGTCTGAGGGAAACCAAAACACATGCATATCAGTTACAGTGCTATTCCCCATAGTGGGAGACCACTGTTCCTGTATCCTTCCTGAATAGGGCTGTATTATCACTTAGTTACCAATTCATATGCATTCATTTAACAAGAGTGATAACTACAATGAGATTAAAAGATGAAGAGGATGAGGCCAGGTTTGGAATGCATTTATTTCAACTACTGTATATGTTGGGTGTAAGCTGTGTATGATCCAGCTCAGATTTGATCATTACTTCATGAGAAACATGCATCTAACAAACTGAGCGTCATCTCTGTGCTTCTAATTGTCTATGACTTTCATTCACTGAATCGTTCACAGATGTATGTTTTGTGTTTGTCTTTTGTGCTAACAAGCTATCAGTGACTCCAGCTACCACACTGTGAAACATACAGATTACTGTAGGCATTCCGTTCAGTTGTTAAGAGGCCTAAGTGAATTCACCCATGTTTTAAATTGTAACTTTGTGTAATGTACTTAATCCCCAAACCAAATGAATGTAAACTTGATCGATAGCCTTTCATTCTTTTATCCACAATGGTTTCTCATAGAATTGCATGTGTGCGCGCACACACATGCACGCACGCGCACACACACACACACACACACACACACACACACACACACACACACACACACACACACACACACACACACACACACACTCACGCACGCACACACACAGCAATCAAACAGTGCTTGGAAGAGAGCAAAGGTTAGACCTTGTCCTTGTGGACTACCTGTGGTCTGTGATAATGAACACAGCAGTGCTGTGGGTTTGTGTCTTATGCTGATCTCGTTAAGCCACATTTATCCTGCCATGCTTTTCTGGAATGTGACCTTCAAATTGTGAATCACATAAGGATGTGTTTTACTTGCTGAACCACAATTTATACTTAGTCGTACGACGGTGTCCGGTGCCGAAAATAGCAGATCTACAAGCTCACAACTCATCTGCAATTTTTGGCGCAGGACACCATCATACACCATCGTACGACTAATATAAATCAGAATTGCGGATAGAGCTTAGCCAGTCCCACACATAGATGTGTGTCTAATAGCTGGAAAATTGCACCTTTGATTCGGACTAATCACACAGATGATGGAGCATGTTTTTCACACACCAGATATTCCAGCCTTTTCCACAATTCCTGTCCCCACTGCTAATCAGACTGCATGCTCATCTGTTCATGTATATGCCTTTGCCACCTATATTCTTCAGTCACCATGTCAGAGACACTTTTCTTCCCACCTTCAATTTCTCCTTCCACACCTGTTTTCTCATGATCTCTTCATCCCCCACACCTATGTTCTGCTCTCACTCCCCCCTTCTGTCCTTCTGTCCTATTGGTCTGTGGCCAGCATCGTCAAACCTCTGCATCTATCAATGGCTGGGCTATTGGGTAGCTTCAGCACGGGTCGCAAGTCTCGCTGAATTAACAATAATGCTCAGTACACCGATCGATTATGTGCAATCACTGTAGTTTACCCCTGAACTAATGATGGGTGTGGGGGTGACAGGGGTAAGAAGGACGGCAGGCGAAGTGTAGAGGGTGAAGGATAAGGGATAGAGGGGGAGTGAAGGGAGGGCTCACTAGGGAGAACAGCAGTGCACAGGGGACCACAGGGACGAGTTGGAGTATCCAATGGGATATCGTCAACTCGCTGAACGTGCAGTACATCGTTAGCGTACACATAAACAACGCAAACACTCAGCTTGTGAAACACATCGAAAGCACAAATCAAAACTGGGAGGTGGGGTGCTGGTTCAGTCTGCACATCAGTGGAGGAGGGTATCAGTCTTACCTCCCAATCATGGTTGAATGCTGCTGGACCGCAGCCTCCAGCAGCCTCTCTAGGATGGTCCATTCACCCATGGTTCACAGAGGGTCTCGTCGAAATAGTTAGAAGAAGAAAATGGGGTTTCTCCGGGAGCTGGTACCCCTACTCTCCTGCTTACCCTAGATCAGCGTTCTCGTTCTTCTTAGAGGCGGTTGGTCAGTGTGTGGGGTGCAGGGTGTTTGGTTATAGGGGTGCAACCGATCCTGTCCCGCACCAGCTTCTTTTGACCTCTATTCTTTGACCTGACTGCTTGTCCGTGAGTGTGTGAGTGTGTGAGTGTGTACAGTCCTGTCCTGCTGTGCCTCTCTTCTTGGCAAAATGAGGTGCTGAGCTGAACACCTCGCTCCCCTTTATCTATTCTCTCCTCTCTCTCTCTCTCTCTCTCTCTCTCTCTCTCTCTCTCTCTCTCTCTCTCTCTCTCTCTCTCTCTCTCTCTCTCTCTCTCTCTCTCTCTCTCTCTCTCTCTCTCTCTCTCTCTCTCTCTCTCTCTCTCTCTCTCTCTCCCCTCTCTCTCTCTCTCTCTCTCTCTCGCTCTCTCTCTCTCTCTCTCTCTCTCTCTCTCTCTCTCTCTCGCGCCTCTCTCTCTCTCTCTCTCTCTCTCTCTCTCTCTCTCTCTCTCTCTCTCTCTCTCCCCTCTCTCTCTCTCTCTCTCTCTCTCTCTCTCTCTCTCTCTCTCTCGCTCTCTCTCTCTCTCTCTCTCTCTCTCTCTCTCTCTCTCTCTCTCTCCTCTCTCTCTCTCTCTCTCTCTCTCTCTCTCTCTGTTTTATCCCCTCCCCTGTGCAGTGATGCTTCTCTCCTCCTGCCGCACCACTCTGTTCTACTCTATAGCATATGCTATAGCTCACCCTATGACAGCCATGATCTCCTATTCTCCTCTTTGCTCATTTCTCTCTCTGTCCCTTCACCCCCTCCCCCTCTATCTTCTCCTCCCTCTATGTGTCCCTCTCTCTGTCCTCCGCCCTACCCCCAGGGCGTTCCTTGTACCTTAGATGCACCCCCTGCCATTAGTGACGCTTGACGCTTGTCCTTGCATTGTTGTAGAGCGTCTCGTACCTTTACCGCACCCTGGCTACTCTGACCCCAGTGCACACATCACGCCTCAGCCTCCCGTCCTCCTGTCCTCCTCCGCTCTTTTGCCTTATTCCGCGGTGGCGCACGCACGCGCACACTTCCACACACGCTCGCCCTCAACGACTGACTGCCGCTGCGTTAATTCCCGCTCTCCCATTTCCTACAGGGGCCGGCAGATACGCGCCACTGCACGACACTCGTGCCGCACACTGCCTTGCCTGCTAAATGTCATTGCTAGGTAGCTCCGAGCGCTACGAGGAACCATACAATGCACACACACACAAGAAAGCCTGCCTAGGCACACACATCCATGTAGCCAAGCACGCACGTGCGCGCACACACATGAATGTACCACCACCCAGTGCCTTAGTAATAAATCAGCTGCCTTTGCTGCATCCAGTGAGGGTGAACGGAGGCAGTGTGCAAACCTGCTGTCCTGTATTGTCGCCCCCCCCCCCTCCCTTCCCTTCTCCTCCGGCTAATTTCAGCACAGTCCAATGCCCGGAGTCATGTCTGCCGCAGAGAGTCAGGATGAGATGCTGTCCTGTTGAACCTATTTAGATGCTGTCCTGTTGAACCTATTTAGATGCTGTCCTGTTGAACCTATTTAGATGCTGTCCTGTTGAACCTATTTCTGGGTTCCATCATCTCTCCCTCTCTCTTTATCTCTCTGTCTCTCTCTGTCTCTCTGTCTCTCTGTCTCTCTGTCTCTCTGTCTCTCTGACTCTCTGTCTGTCTGTCTGTCTGTCTCTCTGTCTGTCCCTCTGTCTCTCTCTCTGTCTGTCTCTCTCTGTCTCTCTCTCTGTCTCTCTACTTTTCCTTTTTGTTTTCCTCCTTCTGTCTTGCTTGTTGCTCTTGTTTGTGTGCGGCTGTGCAGAGCTTGATCCTGTTGACTGTGTAGTTTGGGTCTCTCTGTGTTCAGTGCTATCTCTCTCTCTCTCTCTCTCTCTCTCTCTCTCTCTCTCTCTCTCTCTCTCTCTCTCTCTCTCTCGCTCTCGCTCTCTCTCTCTGCTTTGTGTTATCTCTCTCTCCCCCTCTTTTCTTTCTCACCCTCTTCCTCTCCCTTCCTCACCCTCTCGCACGCGCTCGCTCATGCAATCGCTCGATCTCTGTCACACTCTGTAAGCATGCAACACTCCCCCCCTCAGACCTGCTCTCTCTCTCTCTCTCTCTAGTCTCTCTCTCTCTCTCTCTCTCTCTCTAGTCTCTCTCCCTCCCTCCTCCCTCTTTCTGTCTCTGGTGTAAATGTGCTTGGATTGCTACCCTGATTGCTGCTTCACCTATGCTTGCAAAAAGAAAGCCTCCCTCCGTAGTGGTGTGTCTGTTGCTCCTCTGACAGCCTGTAGAAAGGAGCGATTGGTGATGATACAATGCCTCCTGCAGCCCCCCATCTCTGCAATCCTTTGTCTCAGTCTTGAGGCAGTGCTTTCTGTTCTCTTGTTGATCACCACCCAGTTCAAATGGTCTTGATCGCTCTCTCTCTCTCTCTCTCTCTCTCTCTCTCTCTCTCTCTCTCTCTCTCTCTCTCTCTCTCTCTCTCTCTCTCCTCACTCTGTGACATCATTCAGCCCATGGCTCTAAGGAGTGGTTTACTGGGAAATTGCAGCTGTGCCCCCCCAGCCCCCCTACACACACACACACACACACACACACACACACACACACACACACACACACACACACACACACACACACACACACACACACACACACACACACACACACACACACACACACACACACACACACACCATCTGTCATACCCCAACCCACCTATCTCCATCTCTCTGTATTCAGTGTGACAGCACACCCAGTTGTCTCTCTGACCTAACCCCCCTCTTGCCCTTACTGTATTTTCTCCCCTCCTCTTCTCTTCTATTCTGCCCCCCCCCCCCCCCCCCCCCTCATCATTGTACCCCCTACCCCCATCCTCCCTTGCTCTCTCTCCCTGTCAGGAGGGATGAGCACTGTGCAGTACTTTGCTGTGACATTGAAAGCTGCATTCATTATATTAATATTAAGGTGGTGTGTAAATGGCATAGCATGCGCTGCAGGAGCTCCCTCCTACACACACACACACACACACACACGCACACACACACACACACACACACGCACACGCACACGTGCGAGCACACACACACACACACACACACACACACACACACACACAGACACACACGCAGGCGCACGCGCACGCACACACACATACACACACACACACACACACACACACACACACACACACACACACACACACACACACACACACACACACACACACACACACACACACACACACACACACACACACACAATTCAATTTCAATTCAATTTCAATTCAATTTCAATTCAATTTCAATTCAATTTTTCAATTCAATTTTCAATTCAATTCAAAGGGCTTTATTGGCATGAGAAAACATACGTTTACATTGCCAAAGCAAAAAGCACAATACAACAATACAGCAATACAATCAAAATAAAAAATGTACACACACACACACACACACACACACACACACACACACACACACACACACACACACACACACACACACACACACACACACTACATCATTATTATGCATTATGCATTTTTCCACACACAGTCATGTGCACACAGAAAGGAAACCCAGGTGTATATGAATGTGACTTGGCCTGTGAAAAGACTAGAGAGGAGAGAGCAAGGAGAATGTATAGACGATAAAAAAGGAGTTTCTGAGAGGTAATGGGGATGGGAGAGGTTAAATATACAATTGTTCAGACCATGGTCGCTCCATCTAGAAGATGAAGTTATGTTTTTTTAAATAAATAACACAGCAGCCAGACATTGGACAAGAAATACAAAGTGCAACGGTTGCCTGAGGTGACGAGTTCTATTCCCTGTACAGTAAATTTCGTATCTGCTCTGGCAATCTGTTTCTGTGATGTTTCAACGACGATAATCTTCTAAGGAGAATTGACCAGTTTTTGCATATCGTCGCTGTCAGGTGGAAACCTTGTATGTCCAAAAAATATTATTACCATTTAAAGAATTTGAAAATAATAATAATAAAAATGAAATAGCGAAAATAGCCGATCTGTGTTGTGAGCTTGTAGATCTGCTATTATCACGAATTGTGTGCGACATTCTTGTATGATGAAGTACGGAGATGGTGAAATATGGAGATGTGAGGTTTCTGCCCAGCAGCGACGATATGTGTCTTGTCACGCTGTATAGCGGTAGCCTCAGGAACCTCCCTCACAAGATCCAATCTTATTGTATTTCTTTACAAATGTGCAGAGGCACTGGCAATTAGTGGAGCGGAGAGCAAGTTCACAGTCCTTACACAGCAACTTCCACGGTGAATTAGTGATTGATCTATCTCATTCGCTATGTGCACGTGCACACGTGAATACCTTTTGCATTTGTGTGTATGTGTGTGTGAGAGAGAGAGGGAGGGGGTGAGTGAGAGAGAGAGAGAGAGAGAGAGAGAATGATGGAATTGTGTTAATTCAGCATCTTCAGCTGGGAACCTGGGGGTCTCTTCTGTACCAAGGACACATGGCGTAGGAGTGGCATAGAGGAGAGGGGATGGGGGGAGGGGAGGCTGTGAAGTGTGGACGGGCCTGGTGTGACCTGGCCTGCCTGGGCAATAAAACACAGCCTCTGAAATGCTGGCATCAGCCGAGTTGGTCCGGGGTTGGCACTCTGCTCACGCTTTGAGAAGAGAGTTCTGTGCTGGATGGCACATGAGAGAGAGAGAGACAGAGAGAGAGAGAGAGAGAGAGAGAGGGGCAGGTGTGTCATCATCGTTGACCTAGAACAGCCAGCTCAGGCGTGCATAAACGCACACATACTGTATTCACACAGTCATGAAGGCATTAAATCGCCACATACTGTACGTTGACTCAGATGCCACAATTATGTATCATAATGACCTTGGTGAAATCAGAATGGTTAAGTCCCAAAGGATATGACATGATTGGAAATATCCAGCTATATTTTCTTGAAATAACAGAACAGGAATTTTAAATGCAGGTTTATTTAAGTTGTAAAACAAATATGTAATGATTTTAATTTAACATTATAAAACTGTTATATAAAGCAATCCTGGCTATCTGGGCAGCAGTGGCTCGGGAGGTAGAGGGGACGCTTGGGAATCAGAATGATCCCGGTTCGATCCCCAGCTCCCCCTGGGTTAGTGTTGAAGTGTCCTTACGCAAGACACTGGACCCCTAACTGCTCTTGATGAGCAGGTTGGTGCCCTGCATGGTTGCCTCAACGGCCGGTGTGTGAATGGCGAATGTAATGCACATTGTGAAGGGCTTTGGATAAAGGCCCATATATAAATGCACCATTTAACATTTATCCTTGTAACAAAGGACAGGCCAATAATAAAAAAGTATGATTCTGATGAATAGTCATCATATTTAATCTGAACAAATGAGAGTAAAATATAAGAATAGCTTTCGTCAATGGTCATGATCAGATCCGATCAACTTCCCCAAGGAAGCATACTAGGGCCGTTACTGTTCCTTCTATACATTAACGACATGAAAGCAGCCTGTAACTGCAATTTGTTCTTGTTCGCTGATGACTCAGCACTCCTGGCCTCGGGCGAGGACAAAATCCAAGTTGAGGAAGCCCTTAGTTCTGAACTCAGCAAAATCCACTCTTGGCTTTCCGATAACAAACCGTCATTACACTTTGGTAAAATAGAATCCATTCTTTTTGGGTCCAAACATACCCTTAGTAATGCAAATGATTTCAAGGCCAGAGAAAGGTCAAGCAAAGAAGAGGTTACCTATTTGGCCTGTATTCTTGACAACAAACTGACAGGTGAAAAAGTGGCATCAAAAGTGATCAAAGAACAGAGAGAGTGCCCTCAATACCCTCATATACCTGTATAACTACTTCTCCAAAGTGAATGACACCCACAGCCACAATACTAGAGGGAGCAACATGATCTGGTACCGCCCAAATTTAGAACAAACATGGGGAATCCTCATTCTACTACTCTGCCACTAAATTGTGGAATGCCCTGACACCATACTGTTGTGATGGGCAGTACAGCCCTGTGCACCTTGTTCTGTGACTATCTGATGTGTGTAGCATGCGACTATGTTACCTAGATATTTGAGTTACCCCATAGTTTGGTTGGATGTGCATGTTCTATTCACACTCTCATTGGCTGTGGGACGTTCCGTTTGGGTAGTTATAAAGAGAGGTGGGCACTTCCTTAAGTTAGTTGTTATCAGGTACTCAAGCTCACTGCATGGACAGACGACTCTCCCCGTTCTATGCCTGAGCTAGAGTGCCTTAAAGGAGTAGTTCACCCAAAAAGGACTTATTTTCTATCAATTACCCGCCCGTGAAGCCTTGAATTCATGGTGATTTTTTACATTTTGACGCATTCCTAAGGCAATAATTTGATGACCAGCGGAGTCTGCAGTAGGAGACTCAATGGAGACTCTTTGTGTCTCCTACTAGAGACCCTGCTAGTCATCAAATTATTGTCTCAAAAAAATCTCCTTTTTGTTCTTGGCTTCATGGGGTGAGTAATTGATAGAAAATAAGTAATTTTTTGGGTGAACTACTCCTTCAATGACCATAATTGTTATGATCCAGCCATCCGACAAGTCATTGGCCCTCATTTATCAATGGAGTGTAAAAAACGCCGTATTTTTTGCCTTAAATTCGCTCATAGGCCAACGTCCAAGTGACAATTATCAAGCAATCCTATACAGCCAATCCTAGCGTGCATTTGGTCGGAGCTTTGATAAATCTGACGGCTGAAACCGAGCGTCATTTAAATAACACGCCCTTAATATTCTCGAAACGCCCCGATTTTATGACATGAAGAACACACGTCACACACACGCGCACACACACACACACACACACACACACACACACACACACACACACACACACACACACACACACACACACACACACACACACACACACACACACACACACACGCCACTAATGAGAGATAGCCTGGATTGGAGAGGCATTCACTAATCACTAAACTGATAAACTAATCTGAACGTTTATGGAGTGACTGATGAATGAATGCATAAACATTAATGGATGAAGGCTGGTGTGTGTTGGGAGGGTTACAAGCTTACAAGGGTTACAATCTACAAGCTCACAATGCATCGACGCGTGAGCTTGTAGATCTGCTATTTTTTTGCAGCAGATCTGTTAAAGCTGTTTGTTTAAATTAGTTTATAAAATGTTATTTTTACACAGGGATTATTTATTAGTGTGATAGATGTACATTTTGGAGTGGATACATGTGTCCAGATGCCTGTCAGACGGTCAGACAATGCTGCTCTGCATGCAGGTCTACAATGGAACAAACGGGTGCAGCAAAAGTCAACAACTGCCTCCGACCTGACGTGAGATCTGAGCGGGCTGTACGCTAAAATCAAAGTCAGGATATATTGATAAATGCCGAAAGTTGCGGTGATCTCACCGCACGCCCATTATTTGGTCTACACTGCGAATAAATGAGGGCCATTGTGTGTTGTGGAAACTGTGTGTACTGACCTCTGAGTGCAGTAACGTCAGTTAAGTCTGCTAAACTGAGGAATCCTTGTCGTGCCCATTATTACCCACTCTACACCCAGCAGCACGACAATACATTAAAGGTTGTGAATCACTGTTCTTTCTAAATTGGCCTGACAAAGCATCTACAGGAGACCACAAGGGGAAGTAAATGTAAATTCCCATCGAAAAGGATGTGACTTTCACTGCCGCTGTTTCTCCTTTTTCTCCTTTGTAGATATATTTGTATATGTTGATGAATTGAATACATAGGACCACAATGGAAACAAGTCCCCAGGACATTTTTTTGTTATCCTTTTATCCTTAATGTCTTACTGTAGCACATGCTGTTTACATTTCTGACTAATAAAGTATTCAAAAAATCAATCAAAACGCCTGACATGTACTGATATTAATGTTATCATTGCCAGCAATGATGAGTAATACCAGTTGGCTCGTGTAGTAAGGCTACCAGTGAATACAATGAATTATGATTGTAATGAATGTGCACATTGCTCTGATGACTCAGAAGCTTGCTCAACAAACTTGCAACAGTATGCAGAAGCCATTCTTCCCTCTAACAAAGCAACCTAATAATCAATAAAGGTTAACCACTTTAAACCTGGCATTCCAATTTTGGGTATGCCATTAAAGGTGAAATGTATCATTATTTTTTATCTTAATCCTTAAGTTAAGTTCATTGATGGACAGAAACAGGCTATGTCATTCTTTAAATTAAATGTAGCCTTGGACTGTGAGATACGCTGATCAAACTTAAAGGAACCTTATGGAGATTTTGGTTGTTGCTTTCACCTTGCAGAAGTGCTTGGTCACCTCGGAATATTGGTTAAGTGTATTCAGCAAATGATTTGCTAGTTTCTTCCAGTTTGTAGAACAATAATGGCTTTCAAATTCAAGACATTTTTATTTAGCTTTTAAATGTTACTTGTGTAGTAGCAGAGTTCAGTCCGTCATTCTTAACATTCAAAGGGCACTTTGAATGTTTTTATATCTCAGTTTGACTTTTGATGTTATAAATGCTGCCATCTATTGACCATCTCAAGGCTCCTTGGACACTCCACATTTGAAATGGCTCAGCTCAAGCCTTTCCAATAGAAAAGTGTCTGTCATAGAAATCATCATCATGCTCAGCAGGGACCTCCTGCAACAGCAATGAATTTGAGACATTTCCTCTTCCCCCGATCCCACCTAGCATTAACAAAACAACAATGGGTTTGTTGCAAAATATAAGATAAGAAAAATGCCTTGTCTCTTTTCATGAAAATGTGTCTTGCATCACATGTTCCAACAATTATCAAATAATATATTTTTTGCTCCATTAGCCAGTGGTGCCCAGTTAAACACCTGCCTGTAAAATAATAGCCAAAGTTTCCTTGTGAACTATCACAGGTCATACAGCTGTAGGTTTGGGTATTTTCTTTACAGACCTCTTGGGTCTTTATTTTTTGTAGTAATCCGTTTTGGCACAGTGTTAATACGCCCTCTTGTGTGGGTATGGAGACACACTCAAATGTTCCCAAAGATGCCTGCCTGGTACACTAGACTTCTGTATTGCATCACCTTGCTGTACATGTAATGAAATGAAATAAAAGGAAAGCCGCACCCCACTCAGCATTTCATTATAAGTTACTAGTATGGGTGCGCCGTTGTGGTTAGTGGTTACAAATTATGAAGAAAAAAATTCATGGAACAAAATAGTGCTACTCTTCATCGCCTCTAGAGGGAAGCACAAAGCTTGAGATGCGTCTATGAATGCAACTTCAAGCTTCACGTGAGGAAGAAATGCTCGAGCTGGGCTGGCTAAGTAAGTTTCAGCCAGACATGTCAGAAAAGTGTATATGACGTCAAATTCGCTGTAGTTTGGTTATCCCAGACGAATCTGAGATTCCGAAAGAATTGGTGCATAAAACGAGTTATCGTGACAAAGAAGGGGCGCCCGCGTTGATTGTTGACATATTGGCCAACGTCCACGGAGCCAAGAACTTTGAACATTGCCAACTGGTTAGCTAGCGTTAGCTGGCTAGCTAGTGATCTCAACAGAGAGCTTCAGTCATCATGTCTGCGGCCGGAGACTTCGGGAATCCTCTGAGGAAATTTAAGTTGGTGTTCCTTGGAGAGCAGAGCGGTGAGTGTGATTCTATGTGGGTTGTTTTAACAGAAGTTGAAGACATTGTGTGTATTAGCAGGTTTAACGATTGTAAGCCTCCGTGTTGTATGTTGGGTGATTAACGTCAGACAGACAGTGAGCTAGCTAGCTAGAGCTGCGTAACATTACACTTAATGGTACTGTTGACAACGTCAGCAAGCTAACTTAGCTAACTGCCCTGTTTGTCTTTGCTCTGTGTAACTAAACTCTATAAATATACTTTCACTCTGAATAATTGAAGTCTGGTAACTTACATACATACACTTGTAGTTAACATTAGCTGTCAAAAGTTTATCAGGTCCCATTTTTAAGGGGGGAGGGGGTCAACTATTCGTGGTCAAATAAAAATATTAACTAGAGAGATCAAGCTTAGTTCAATTAGTATAACAAATCAAGTATTTGTTTTGCCCACCTAAAGAGGGGTTTTAACCGATGAAAGGATACTGAACCCTCCCATTGCTCCATGAAATTCCTCCACTGTTCTGGCACTGCCCCCAAGGCTTGAAGTTAATGACAGGGATTTTTAGGACAGGAGCTCTAGTCTAGTAAGCTATAGTAAGAAAACCTGCTCAGGCACTACTCGACCTAATGACTTGTTAATGTCTTTGTGTTTGCAAAGAAAGCATTCAGATTTTCACTACCAGCTGTGTCACTTCTGTAAATCTGAGGATGAGTCACAGTCAGGGCGTGTGTGTGTGTGTGTGTGTGTGTGTGTGTGTGTGTGTGTGTGTGTGTGTGTGTGTGTGTGGTGAGAATGAAATCACAACACACCCCTTCACTGGCATTACACAGTGTTGAATCATCCAGTAGTGCTTCATGTTTTTTTGAACGGTCTTAATCCCTTTTTAACCTGGCATCCCTATTTTGAGCATAATGAAAATGAAGAAAGCTCACTCACGGGTGTTGTGAGCTTGTACATCAGCTATTTTCACTATTTGTGAAATAGGGCTTATCTGAAAGCCTTAAGTCAATTAGCTCCATTCAGTCCATTGTTAACTTTAAAGTCCTCCTTAAAAAGCTGGCTGAATAGCTAGCTGCTGGACCAGCAATTAGTTGAGTTGTAACAGGTTCTTTTTTACCTCCCTCCCAAATACTTGACACTCAGTTTACGCACACATTTGCACTCCACAATGGCAATACGTTTGACCCTTTTGACATATGTGTAAAATATGGTTATGGTTATGCATTTTTGTCAATTAAAAAAACATCAATCAGTAAGTGGTTAACACTTTTTAGCTTTAGCCATTCACTTCCCACCTTGGACTGTAGTTCTTACCACACAACACTGTGTCGTTGGCAGTTGGCACTTAATGTCGCTTATTGCCGCTAGCTTTCCAGAGCTGTGATACCTCATCTACTATTACCAACTGTATTACAAGTCTGTACTTCACCAGCAAGTCAGATAAACACACAAGAAAGGGCTTCTAAATTCTGTTGTCTCTATGGTAACCAGTGCCACATGTAGTAACTATATATTAACCACTCTGAAATAATGCCAGTATTCCCTCCAGATCTAAGCAGGCAGGAAACAGGGGAACATTGCCAGTTGTGGATGACAATGATTGTTCTGTTGACAATAATTGTTCTGTTGACCCACTTAACTTAAATATACAGACAATCCTGGGCGAGTAATTATATCTGTCTTGTTCCGGGGTAATTTTTATTGAGTTATTTTCAGTCAATGCGTCAGGCTGTGGTGGCATTTGTGCACCTAGATTATGATTGCTGCTTGTAGAACAAGTAGAATTTCATCATCTATTAACTTCACTCCAGCAAATAGCCGTTTAAGAATATAACAAATAAACTGATATGAAAGTGTGATGGTCACAGTGTTTGCATTTGTTTTGTGTGTGTTTTTTCTCTGCAGTGGGGAAGACTTCTCTGATAACCAGGTTCATGTATGACAGCTTTGACAATACTTACCAGGTGAGATGAACAACTCTAGAGTTATTAACTGACATGTATCCCATTGATATTCATACGTATATTTTGTATGTATACTTTTCTCATCACCTGATGTTCATTTTCAGGCAACAATAGGAATAGATTTCTTGTCGAAAACCATGTACCTTGAAGACAGAACAGTAAGTTTTTGTATACTGTCTTACACATAACAAATGCCAACATATAAAGTGCCAGCATATAAAGTATGTTATTCTGCACCGTTCACACTAGCAGCAACAGGGGCGCCGATGGCCTAGTGGTTAAGGGGCATACCACATACAGGCCCTAATGCAGCGATTTGCGGTGGGTTCGATCCCTGAGCCCGACGGCCTTTGCTGCATGTCACTCTCCCTGTTTTGTGTGTCTCAAATAAAGGCAAAAAAAAAAAGAAAATGCTAGCAGCGACAGGCTACAAGCCATTTTCAATGGAAGCCAGCAACATGAAGATGCAAACTGATGCCCGACTGCCGCTGTGTGACGAGCTACAAAACCTACAAAAAGGTTGAGCTGGCTTCAACTTTTTTCAGCACTCCAATGACGTGTCAGTCAATCACATATTTTTATTTCACAATTTCCAATGCCCTTCTCTCTCCACATAATTCCTGCTTGTAATGGGGGGAAATTTTTTTTTTTTTGCCGTCAGCCAGTTAGTTCCCTGTTCATTTTAACCCAAGCCTTTATAATTTGCTCACTTGTCGCTTTCACATACGGACAGATGCTTGATGACGTCTATGACGTCGTCTTCAGTTCAATGGCGACTCAGGGGCAGTGTAGCTGACTACGCTTGGTTGTTTTGTGGCTTTTGTCACTGCTAGTGTGAACACAGCATTACTTGATGAAAAAGGAGGGTTGATGATGAGTGAACCTCAGTGAAGGTTGATTATTTTCCACAAATCTAGACGGCTCCCTCTCTGCTGGTCACTCAGTATCTGCACGCAACTCGCTCTCTGTACACTTCCGTTTTCCCCTGTCTGTATATCCTTCTGTCTCTCTTGAACTGTCCATCTTGCATCTCCTTTTCCCATTCTTATGGCTACATTCAGCTTTCTTTCCTTTTTTTAAACATGATTTTGTTTTGTTTTTTGTTTTTTTTTCTGACCTCGTTTGTCATTTTGTTTTCATCCTTCCTGTGTTTTTCTTTTCCTCTTCTTTTATTTATCCTCCTACCCCACCCTTCCACCTGACCCGCTCCACCCCACAGATCAGGTTGCAGCTGTGGGACACTGCCGGCCAGGAGCGATTCCGCAGCCTCATACCTAGTTACATTCGTGACTCAGCCGCTGCCGTCGTAGTATACGACATCACAAGTAGGTACCCTTTCCCATGTTCACGCGCACACACTCAAGCAATGTTATAAATTGTGCTTTTATAAGTATTCCAGCAATAGTTACAGGATTTGCATGTTTGCTTTGACCGTCTTGGGAAGATTAAAATGTGTTATTATTATTGAGTCATGTAAATTAAAAGCCCTCACAAGTTAATTCAAAAAGCTAGATATGTTGAATAAAAAATGATGAATGCAATGCCACGAAACTCGCAAGTCGTGCTCATCTGTGCACACACCTGCCCGCTGCCACAGTTGAATTGTCTTTACCTTATCAGTCTCTCTCTCTCCAGCAAGTGAGAGAGAGTACTGGGAGAGACGGAGACTGATCCTTGCCGTTTGTGATTCACTAAAATATAAACAGTTTTTCTTTTTAACAGTTCAGTTCTGTTCTGTTCTGTTAGTTCAGAGCATACACAGGAGAGCTTTTAATATTTGCCAGAAGAATATTGTGATATGTTGCTATAATCATAAAGAAAACACCTGTCGTCGCACCATAAATCATAAAAAGGAAATTAAGGAATTTGGATATCTTGACCCATGGGAAGTCGACAACAAATAACTTAAACATGGATGAATTTGTCAGAAGGCTGATATTGTAGATGGGAATATTTAATGTATACAAATTCAAATTGTTCTTCATACATTAGAATAGAAATAGAAAAATACTACTATTTGTGCTTGCAGGCACAATGGCAGGAGGTGGCATCTGATCTTCACTCTGATTGCCAGCTGTCATTTGGCCAGGTTTTTGTGCCATCTGGCCAAGCACTCGAACCTTCGGATTACTAGTCTGCTTGTCTAACCTCTGGGCTACCCACCCACTGACCAGTTTCCTACCTATTATTCTTACTTGTCTACCCTAATACAGAACCAACCATGGGCTATTTGTAAAAAAGTAGAACACGCTTAAACTGTTGCCATTACGAATGCCTAACTATGGAATAACATCAAACATGTTCTGGATTTATTATTGACTTATTAGCCTATTATTGATTTATTGTGTCTTAGTCTCTTCTGTCTTTATAACTCGTTATCTCCCAGATATTGATTGTGAGTTTCCTGTCCCCCCCTTCTTTTCTCCTTTCCTGTATCAGATGTCAACTCCTTCCAGCAAACCACAAAATGGATTGATGATGTCAGAACAGAGAGAGGAAGTGATGTCATCATCATGTTGGTGGGAAACAAGACAGATCTTGCAGACAAAAGGTAATCTGTTCTAACTTCTGGCTTGGTACAAGTCATGAAGGGCTCTGTCTAAAGGAGAATACTAATGAGGACATTGATTGTTGGTCAGGAGGGTTTGAGTGACTTGGTGTCACTCAAATCCGCCTGAGTCAGCTTGAAAACTAACTGACCGAAAGAAGTAACGGATAAATAGATGCTTTTTCTCCCACCTCTCTTTGTTGTATTGTTTGGAGTGACTGAGTTTAAGCTCAAGCCATTTGCCAGTTTTGATGTGTTAGCATTAGTTTTGGGTGGTATTACCGGTACTTGTTCTTTTATTTGTCAGAGAGTCCCCAAAAATTACTGGGGTATATAGTACCAATAGTTACCAATTAATAAAATAAAATAAAATAAAGAATGGGGTTGGGACCTTGTAGACAGCTGGATGGATGTAATGCAAATCTTACAGGAAGGATATTATTTCCCACTGACACAAACTCGGTTGTTTGCGCATGAATGTGTCTTCAGTCTTAATTCCATTCACAAAATGTATGTGATAGTGCTAAATTAATGAACGGCCTTTCAATAAATGTTGTTGAACTAATACAAATAATTCTCATTGAAGGGGCTGACATTTCTACTTCCAAAAATCATTTTTAGCATTGATTTCATAGAGGAAACTGTAATGTCAATGTACGGTGCATGTTTTCTTCATGCAGACGAGCTCTTTTTCTTTATATATCTTTTTTTTTTAACAAATTAAAGGATAATACTGCTTCAAGAAGAACTGTGTTGTACTGGTTCATCCAATTATACTGCATTTCTGTCCCAAAACATTATCTACCCTTCCTTTGAAGTCCATTCTCCATAGAGTCTCACTAATGTTGCTATAATGTTGATACTTTTTGCACTTCCCAGACAAACACTGATTAACCTCATGCATTATGCATTATGTACTGTTAAGAACATAATGAGGATGAAACACATTAGCTAAGATCACACTGAGTCTTGGAACCATAGTCAATGGAAAACCATGTTGTTTGTACAGTATGTCAGTTTGCATTATATTACACGATTACATTTTATTATGGTATTGAAATGGATACCGTTGTCACACATTGTTTTAAAATGATAATCCATGATTAATACTGTAGTATGACATCCCATGACATCCATCCGTTTCATATAGTAATTTATGTGTTCTCATTTGCTATGCTTTTTGTTGTAACCTCCTTATCTACCACAGGCAAGTATCTATTGAGGAGGGTGAGCGGAAGGCCAAAGAACTAAATGTAATGTTTATTGAGACTAGCGCTAAAGCGGGCTACAATGTGAAGCAGGTAAGGCTGTGTGTGAGTCGTGCTCTTTGGCCTCGCTGCGGATGCTGCCGCCTGCGCTCCACCTCCAAAAGGTCACCCGTTGTGGGAAGACTCATTTATCTCAATTAATCTTTGGGCCTGGAGAAGGTCATTGGAGCATAATCCTGTTCACAACAGACACTGACAAAAAAAAACTCCTACATGGAGTTGACCTTGCCGCTCTGAAATGAACAAGGCATGTCTGTCTGGTAACCCTTAGACTAGAGGTGGCAGACTGGCAGTAGTAGGTGGAAAGGGCACGGCTTGTTCATCCACTTCAAAATATTTACGTTCTGTTTTTTCTTTCTGTTGTCTTTCCTTGTGTCCTTGTCGGTGTGTGTGGTCTGTGGTGGAATGTGCGGGTATGTTCCTATGTCCGTATGTCCGCTGTGTGTGGTGACTCGTGGCTCATCACAGACAGATAACCACAGAGGAGGGAGAACAGAGAGCGAAAGAGATGAATGTTCTGTTTATTGAAACGAGTGCAAAGACAGGCTACAATGTCAAACAGGTAGATGCGTGTTTGCAGTGCTCATGCTCTCATCTGATGGCTTCTGTTTTTCACATGCACGCGTGTTCACATAGATTTTGCTTTGAATGTCAGCTTTTTTCCCAATCTGATTGGGCGTTTATAGATTTGTTTTCAAATTCTCTCCCATCTGTCCCAAGTGGTGATTTGTACTGGTCAGCCCTTTGATCTTAAATCCCCAGTGGTGGGTGAGAATTTGAATACCTGTAATCCTCGCCAGGTTTCATTTGATCATCTCATCCAATTGGCATAGTACCACTAATTCTGTTGCCGTGCAACCAGCATGCTGTGAAATTGTCTCAAGTATTGCTTTTAACGATTTTAAATGGGTGTGGGCATGCAAAGCATCTTCACACAATCATTTGTCCCTTAAAATTCACATGAATGTATATATGTATGTATCATTTGTAATCACACGTTCAAACTGGTACTCATTGAAATTTTCTGTTGTATTCACGATAAACCACTCCTACACTGCTCTTGACAGATGTTTTGGTTCCATTTTTGTTCTCAAATCGTGTTTAAATCTTGTTGCTAATTACTGGCAGTCGTGTTATAAAAGCAATGATACACTCGAGGCTGTGATATACTGTTCTCTATTGTATAACATGGCTACAGACATTATAAGGCACGCCGCAATACCTGTAGCTGTGGTACAATATACCACATGATATTGCTTAACCCGTTTTGGGCGGGAACCCCTATTTGTAACTATAGCTTTCAGGACGGGAACCCCTTTTGGGGTTCTTGTTGCTATGTACAGTATATAGCAACATACATTTGTTTTTCAGAAAACTTAGGTCAGGATTTAGAAGGCATTTTTAGAATCGGCCTCAGGTCTAAATGGGATAAGTGATTCAAAATGAAGAGAAAAAAAGGAACCCTTTCATACAGTAAATGGAATGGTCTGCTTTGGGAAAAATGAAATGGTTACATAACAGTGGAAATATTGGCTTACAGCACCCATACACATTCTGCTGAGCTGAAATCAATGGCAGGTGTAGTTTATGTCAGATTATGCCAAATATAAGAATATATTAAATACTCGCCCACCACCACTGAGGCCCTGGTGCTATAGCCAGCAGCGGTGCCTCTGGCTTGGCTGGGCACAAACACAATTGGCAGTGTTCGTGGGTGGGAAGCTGGCAGAGGATTGTGTCCTTGTCACTGTGCTAGCAACTCCCACTGGTTGGGATGCCTGTTCGGTGGGGAGGGAAACTAGGGAGGATAGCATGCACCTCGACGTGTGTTATGCTCTCCCTGTGAAACTCCTCATTGTCGGGTGTAAAGAAGTGGCTGGAAGGTGAAAACATTTGAGAACCACTGGTGTACACCATCCCCAGGCCAACCGTTGAGGTTAGCATTGACAGGAATCGCAGTACTCATCGGGGTGAATTGGCAATGACTAAATTTGGAGCAAATGAAGACAGAAAGTTGTTTAACAACATACGGTTGTGCCTGGAGGCTCTGGCAGTTCGAATCCGACTCCTGTCATGTCTTGCCTGTCTACTTTTCCTCTCTGCCCTCAGTTTCCTATCTCTATCAGTCTTCTAGAAAATATGTTTAAAAAGATATATTCTTTAGTTGTTTTACAGATGAGATTTGTTTCTCTCTTGCTCAGCTTTTCCGGCGCGTGGCAGCTGCCCTCCCTGGCATGGACAGCACACAGGATAAGAGCAGAGAAGACAGTATCCTTTCAGTACAAGCATGTGACTTAATGACTTGGTGAAATGCTAAATAAGCCTGTCTAGTGAAAGATATGACCTTTTATGCCTATATTATATGACTATACACACTGTGGGGGACAGTGGCTCAGGTGGTAGAGTGGCCGCTAGGTTCGATCCCCGGCTCCCCCTTGGTTAATGTCGAAGTGTCCAGACACTGAACCCCTAACCGCTCCTGATGAGCAGGTTGTTGCTTGGCATGGTTTCCTCCACCATTGGTGTGAATGTGTGTGTGAATGTAATGCACATTTTAAAGCGCTTTGGATAAAAGGAGCAAAACAATCTACGTCACTTTCTTTCCTTAACACCTGCTACCTTCAGTGATCGACATAAAACTCGAGAAGCCACCAGAACAACCTGTCAGTGAAGGAGGCTGTTCCTGTTAATTCCCACCTCTAATTATTACCTTTCTTTGTTTCTCCTACCTGCATATTCTCAGACCCACTCTATCTCTGTACTGTACCTTTCTATACCCTCCTCCCTTTTACCAGCACCTTGAAAGCCACAGCCTGAAAATACACTACATAATGTCATTGTCAGCATTGTGGAAACATTCTTTCTCTGTCATATATTAGGATAACTTGCATACTTTGATGTGACTGATGAACAGCCTCTGACCTTAGCTGTGCTTGGAAAAGATGCTCACTGCTTGCCCTCAGCCTTATTTTTCCAAATTCAATATGATCAATAATAGGAATAATATCATCTGGCTGGTTTTCTAAATGAAAGCAGGTATGTGAGAATTCTGCTGATGTTCTAAGCAGCCAAATTGATGGAGGATTGTGTGTGAATTCAAATTGGAGTATGCAGGATAAAAACCTATCTGCAATAGTGAAATATGGCTTCAAGTTTAATATGCACAATATTGATATGACATGTACCCAATACAAAATATTTTCATTTTCAACAAATGCGTCTTTTTTATCACGGTCTATAGAATGTCGAAATGGCTGCAAGGTTGTGTGGAAAAGTTTAAAGTGACAGCTGGCAGCTGAGGGCCTGTTTTAAACTGAGTTTGAACCTGAGCTGCCTGTCTCATGAGGTGGAGCCACAATTCCGCTCCTACGGCATACTTGCATGATCTGATGACTCTGCAAACTAACACCACACAAACATGCACAGAACCAGCACCACCAATTACTGTTCACCACTAGCCACATTACCGTCCTTTCTTCTCACACCTGTCCTTCGGGATGAATTAAACTCCTTACCTTTGCTGCCATTTTCTATTTTATTTTATTTTTCTTGGGATAGATCTTTACTTTTCTAAAGAGAACAACTATTATAGGGGGGGGGGGGGGGGGATTGCTCGCAATTTTAGTGTTTAAGCAGGAGATTTTTCATATTATATTAAGAGTCATAATCATGATAAAACCCAGCATCAGCATTAGATGTGGTGACATGCCTTTTTAAAATGTAACTGTAGAGGGCTTCCTCGGCTGTGGGTTTACCTAGTTTGATATGTTCTGTTTGGTATGAAAGTATATGAACAATGATTTACTTTTTGTTTGGCTTTGATCTGTTTTGTTAGTGATTATTATTCTACGTGTATTTAATCCACAATGACATGTAATATTTATTTCTACTGGATGAGGTTTCTTTTTTAAGGCTGTTAATATCTTCCCTTGTTGAATGAGTCCTAAATTGCTAATAAGATATTCTTTCATCTGGACCACCTTAATATACAGTAATTAGGACACCATGGATCATCCTATTCTGTTTACTACTTATCAGATGCAATTTGAGCTGACTGTCAGTACAGTGCAATTTGAGTGTGTATGTACCTCTGGAAGAAACTCCAGCTGTTTTGCATCATAGTCTTTAACATTTTTGTCTGAATTGGTTTTAAGTGGAAATAAAAAAGAAAATATACATGTCACTGTCAAGTCTCATCATTATCTTATTGACATGAGTAAGCTCCAGTTTAGTACCTGCAATTGTGATTTGATTTTTTGTCAGTTTAAGTGAGATCTTAGTTTTTATTTATTATGGCGGCTTCTACACTGCTTCCATAGAGCTCATCCTAGCTAGAGGAAGGAGGCTTGCAGGTATGGCCCAGTGTTAAAGTAACCGACAGTAGGAGTGTTGAGTTGAACATGACAGGGAATCCATTCCCATATAAAAACCTCATTATGCAGTACATGCAACTTGCTGAAGAAACACATTTCTTACAATATACTGTATGTTATTGTTTTTTTTTTTTAAATAATCTACAACTGGTGATGTAGGTTATTAGCCTGTAATTATAAGTGTAATACCATATTGTCAGTCGCTTGTGCAGTAGTAGCCTACTTCCGCGGTACAAAATGATGTCCATAGACCATTTCAGTCATGTGTTCTCTTTGGTGACTACATGGCAACCAAACCAAACGAAAACAAACTGCTTCTAAATAGACTATTATGTATAGCTATGTATAGCTATTACATCATAGCCGGCTCTTGCAGTAGTAGCTTACTTCCGCACTACAATGCCCATAGACCACTGCTGTTGACACTCTGACAATGTGCTCTCTTTGGTGACTCCACGGCAACCAAACCAAACAAAAACAAACTGCTTCTAGATAGGACATTATGTGTATAGCTACCCTTTGTCAAGAATAAGCATAATTTCATAATGGGTGTGGATTACTATGTAACATTGGAAATAAACAGAACTGCGACTGATGCAATCATCAAACAATCGTAAGTTTAGTTGTCCTTAAGGTGTCATTGTGTATGGTGTAAACTGTTGAGATAACCACTTAATTGTTTATGATGATCATTTCTAACCATTTTTCACTCAATCTGGCTAGATATCGACGTTTGGCGCTGAAGTATCATCCAAGCAAGAACAAGTCACCTGGAGCCCTTGAGAGATTCAATCAACTTGCTGAAGCCTATGATGTCCTGAGCAACCGTAAGCAGATTAAACTGAGAAGGATCTTTTAAGGGTAATTTGTAATCACAGGATAGGAACATAGACATTGAGACAAAACAATGATGGATAACAAAAGAAGTTACTTTAATCTGATGGCAAATGTCTATTATATGTCCTTTTGTTGTATGACACATTAACAACATTACCCCATATGTCTTGGTAGGAAGCAGGGTAACCGGAAGAGTGGGCATCTGAGAACTCTGGGCACCTTTTTCTTTTCAAAATACATTTCTTTGTTTTATTTATATTTATTTTATAAATGTGGGGACAAATACGTGCGTCAACGTTCTGATTGGTCAGACACGTCAACAAAGTGATTGGTCAAGCTTCACGTGACGCGTGGCTATAAACACATTATAAACACTTATTGATGACAAAATGTATCAAAGGCGCCGCTACCTTCACACAGGTGTGATTTTTTACAAATACAATCTACAAAACCTGTAGATAGCCGGTCATTATGGGCATAAGAGGTTGAAGGGTAAATTTAGGTCTGATAATGATCCTGTGCATGTTCAAATCATGTATACTTTACATTATTTCCGACCATTTTCCACAGCATACATTTATTTTTTTATTTTTTACATTTTGGAAGAAATAGCCAATTTAACATTGAGGTGCCCACAATGTTTAGGTGCCCACTCAACCTATCGCAGGATTAAATACTCTTTTTTTTTATTTCAGCTAGCAAAAAAGCTATTTATGACAAGTTTGGAGAGGAGGGACTAAAAGTTGGCATCCCACCAGAGTTTGGAGCAACAGGTGCTTGGACATCTGGATATGTGTATCATGGGAACCCAGTGAAAACCTTCCAACAGTTTTTTGGAGGTGACAATCCATTTGCAGGTAAAAAACGTTAAACACAATTGTACAATTTTGCTGTTGAAATGTTTTGTATGATGTTTGAGAGTAATAAAAGTATTGTAATATTCTTGTAAGACTTCCATTCAAAAGATGTGGATGAGATGGCGGTCAGATTGAATGGCCTGCAGCAAGGCAGAGGGGTGAAGACACAGGATCCTCCCATAGAGCGAGATCTTCACTTGTCCCTGGATGACCTCTTCCATGGGTGCACAAAAAAGATTAAGATATCTCGTAGGGTAAGGATAATGTACAACTATTATATCTGGCTCAAATACATACAGGTACATCTTGCAACAGTATTGGGTTGATCTTTAACATTGAATTAATACACACTAAAGTAGTCACAGTGTTAATTTATCCATTTGTAACTCCAATAGTGTACAAATGGAGACTCTCTTAGTTAAATGTGTAGATTGGATGATCCATGATGCAAACTAGAGCTCATGTGCACTTAAAGATACTGTTCAAGCACAATCAACTTGGGGAACGATAATAAAATAATATCCTATTTTTTGACCCAGGTAATGAATGAAGATGGATACACCTCCAGCATCAGAGATAAGATATTGACCATTGTTGTAAAGCCTGGATGGAATGAAGGCACAAGGATAACTTTCCCCAAGGAGGGTGACCAGGTAAGAGAACTATCCAATATATTGAATTTGTATTGGGGGGAAATGCAGCCACTTTCAACATGGCCTACCTATTTTTGGGTATGTCATAGACTAAATCTTTCAAAGACAAATGAGGTTGTAGGTCAGCTATTTTTCCGATTCAGTGTACCACAAAGTATATAGAGCTTAAGTGGATAATGGGATGTTTCCCCCCTTATTGTTTTGACCAGTGTGATCCATGTTTCATCTTTAACCATCAACACTAATATGTATACTTCATCTTCAGTTTATTCCCCAAATATGCCTCTGGAAGCTTTTGCAAACTGTTTAACTTAAGTGTTCACAAAATTGGTGGTTTTGATAAGAAAATACCAAATTATTTGTAACAGGTATGCTGTATTTTTTTGGTGGTTACTGAATGCAAACTTCCTCTCTTCAGAAAACTATACACATTGAATGTTAAATGTAGACTATACATCCAATATTCCATATTCTGTTGCTATGTGCATAATGAACAAGAAGTTTGGTAAACAGTATACTATAATGTGGTTGCGGCTAGAGGTCATTCACCCTGTCTAACAGGACAAAGGTATTGAATGAAATCAATTATGTGTTTATAATTATTATTTTAGATATGACACATAGTATTTGTTGATATTTTCATAGTTTAATCACTCTGTGATACCTTCTTTTTTTACACAGGCCCATTATAGGCCCATATAACATAGGTCAATTATTTCCAAAGGCTTACGTTGGTCACCTTTTGCCTTCAGGGGCCAAACAGTATTCCTGCTGACATCATCTTCATAGTGCGACAGAAGAGTCATACTTGGTTTGTAAGACAAAAGAATGACCTGGTGTATACGGCACAGATCGCTCTAGAAATGGTGAGTCGGCTTTGAAAGGTCAAACCATTTCTACATCTGCAATGATACTAGTGTACATCTTTTTCTTATATCTTCCCCTTATATTTTATCCGCTGTTTACTTTTTGTTTTACTTCCATATTTCTGAGAGCAATGCATCAAGTGAAATTCCTTGTAAATGCTGTAAAATCTATTACATTTGCTACTGGATTTTCACAAATTCTACAAGTCGTTCTTACTCAAATCTTATGTTTTTCTTTCAAACAATACTCAAGTTCACTGTTTATTTCCTTTACATTATTACTGTTTATCCTCTGTGACTCCTTGTATATCATATATCCAGTTTATCGTCCCTGTCGGGCAGAACAGTGAAAATAGCTGATCTACAAGCTCACAAAGCGTTGCAATGCATTCTGAGCTTGTAGGTCTGCTATTTTCACTATTTTGGAAAACTTTTGAAATTGATAGAGAAATGGTTAAGTGTATATGTGGGTTTTAGAATAATAACTACTTTGGATCCATTGGAACACAGGTTTGTTTCTCCATTTCCTGAAAAGTTACGGTTTTGGACATACAAGGTTTCCACCGACAGCGACGATATGCTTTATCATACATGTTTATTCCCTTTCCTGCAGGCTCTGACTGGCTTCTCTGTGGAGGTGGAGACACTAGATGGCAGGCTTCTCAACATTCCTATCAATGACATTGTGCAGTAAGTGCTCTGCTATTGTGGATACTGCTGATATTGCAGATCAAATAGTTATATTATTTGCAATTATCCCAGAACAATACTAACACGTACTGTTTGAGCTTCTAGTTTGAGCTGCATAATCACAAGGTAATTGAATTAACATACATTTAAATGATGCATTCTGTTAATACCTGGAATGAATGTGTTCTTGTCTATCACATCTTACCCAGCCCCCAGTACAATAAAGTGGTGACTGGAGAAGGAATGCCGTTGTCCCAGGACCCATCCAGAAGAGGCAACCTAATCATTGTCTTTGACACCCAATTCCCCCAGAAGCTCTCTGCTGAAAGGAAACGTGTGATCAAACAGGCTCTGACTTCCTAAACAAGCAACCACTACTGTACTCCATGATACAGTAGTTTATGACTAAGCTTGATTCATATGGTGCATCATATAAAGAATAGCAGATCTACAAGCTTGCAGTTTGTAGTAAATATGCAATTTTTATCATGTTTGATTGATTGATTGGAAACAGTACAAGACATGGAAACAGTACATGGAAGTACAATTCACAATACACGGTCCTCTAAACTGGATCAAAGCACAATGGCTTATTTAAAATGAGATCCCCACGCACTCAAATCATGATGACATTTAAGAAAACAGACAAATATACACGACTATGCAGAACGTCATACAATCAGCTTACAGGTTACTGGTATGAAAAACTAAACTACTAAAAAGAATATGTACAACAGACAGTTTGAGGAGGAGGGGGGGGGGGGGGGGTATGTTAAGACTTTGACAGGGGCCAGTTTGGAATTGACAATTATGTGACACATAATACAGTATAAATTAAGCACAACTTCACTTCATAGATGTGTGTTGCCATCTGGACATGACTCTTAAGATTTAAAATAAAGTTACATTTCTCTACTTGTTGCCACAGTTTATTGCAGAGCTTAGTCAAGAGTGAAGGTGAAACTGTAAACAACACAACAACAACACATCTCCAGTATGGTAGGGAATCATCATTCAGCCAGTTAGCAGCAGCTGTTATGGTGTAGTTGTGCATTTGTGTTGCGCCATCATCATGGCCCGCTTCAGCTGCTCATATGTGACAAACATTACCACGTTCCAGGAGCCCAGGCGCAGGAAGGATGGCATGAACCTGAATGAATGGGGCCAGGGCATGATGTTAGATTGAGCCATTCAACTTGAAGAATTAAAAGAAAGAAAGAAAATCTGCGACACGCCGTGAGCTTGAACATACATGCTATTTTTGAAAAAAATGGGAAAATTGTTTAAAATTTCCACCTATATAATGACATGCCCAAAATAGAGACACCAGGCTAAAAGATGTTAAAAGCTCTCCCATGTATTTATTTTGTGTACATCTAACAGTTTATATCAGGTCACTGCTTACCCCTTATAAAAGGCAAAAGGTCCCTCTCTTGTGGCCATGGATATAGCACAGTTGAGGACACCGCTGTACTGGCCAGGAGCAGAGTTCATGAATCGTGTCTTGACCACATCAACTGGAGAAGCGATCACAGTGGTGCACAGGCCCGCACCAAAAGCTGATACTAAATGACAGGGCAGATCATCTGTAGAGGAGTAAATGCCAAAAGTTATAAAATGTCTAGAGTTTGTTTCTCAACCTTTTTTAATTTCAAGGACCCCCAGTTTGATATTATGCATTAAGCCACAGACGCCCATGATTTGTATCTCTGGGACCCAAATCTGCGTTGTAGAGAGTGTTAATTTAACTCTGAGAGTGCACAAATGGAACCAAATAGACCCTTATACACTCTCTAAGTTACAGACCCGTAAGGGTCCATTTCATTCCTAACTATATATCATTAATCATTATTACATCATAAAAGATTGGTCTTTGAACTGCATAATGACAGAAAAAAAGTAGGCTACCATATTTGTATTGTATTGAACTGAAGTTCTTTGTCTCACCTGTCAGAGCTGTGGAATTGATAAGTGTATCCTTAATTAAGTCATATGTCACCAATTCAGTGCAATTAACAATTGCATTACGTGCAATGTTTGGACCAGTACCTGCAAAGCACAGAAAAAATCTTAATAATAACTTGAGTACAATGCATGCAGTACACCAAATGCTTATAAATACAGTGAGTAGTGCAATTAATCAAGCTACCTCTCCACAAGCCACGGATGCCTTCTTCCTTAGCAATGGTCTTGTAGGCATCAATAGTGCCATTATAGCGTCTGCCAAGCCCAGAAGACCTGGCCTGTGCCTGGAAGCGAACTTTCACTACATCTGTGGGTTGAGCAAAAGCCACTGCCATGGCCCCGGTGGTGCACCCTGCCAGCAGCCGACTTCCAATGCCTACATCTGAAGCAAAAATGTAGATAAAGAATAATCAAAAACATTAAAAAATAGCACACATTTTCAAAAGCAGGGAAAATAGGAGAGCTACTATAGCCAACAGGCTCACAACGCATTAGTTATGTTTGCTATTTTTGAAATGGCTTAAGTCTAATTGTCTCCGCCAGGCAGAAGCCGTGGCCGAGACTATGTTTTGCCCCCTGTCCGTCCATCCGTCCGTCTGTGAACAGCTAATCTCCGCCACCGTTGGCCCGATCAACGTGAAACTGAGCACAAACACTCCCTGGATGCCCTGGACTGGATTTTTGCTTACTCCTACAGATTTTGTCCAAATATCATGCAAATCAGTACACAATCATTATCTCTATGGTCATGTGATCAACACAGATCTGTCAGATTTTTCATATTCCATCCTGATTAGCTAAGATATGTATCTAAAGGTTGCAGGACTGGTTCGCTTTAAGCAAAATGCCTCAAATCATGAACACAGTGTCCGATTGGTGTGAAAGGCCGAGTACAAATTCCACCCTTTTCACATTGGCCCATTATAGCGGCACCGGGAGGCTGAATTTTGCAAAACAAGACGGATCTGTCTGATTTTCTACAGAAGTCCTCAAACCATGAACGGGGCAGATTCCACAAATCTCTATAATGACTGAATTCCGAACATTGCTTGCTCACAACAACCTGCCGGAGCTACCAGACCTGCCGGACCTGTGCTCCGAGGAGCACTTTTTCTAGTTTATTCTTCATCACATGATGGCATTGCTCACGACAAACAACTGAAAAACTACTATTTTCTGTGAGCGACACTGACAACAAAGTATGAATTGGACTTTAACTGGAGCAACAAAGATGAAATGACATATGTACTCACTGTTGGAACCTTTGTTATAGAACTGTTTTACAGAGTCATAAAGACCAATGCGGACAGAGGCAAAGGTCATCTGTCTCTGGAGTCCAGCCACCAGGCCATTGTAAAGGCTCCTGGGTCCCTCTGTACGGACCATTGTGGTGATCGTGCCAAACACACCCCGATACTTCATCACTGGACCCTTTCCTGGTGCCGAGGAGCTTCCACTCTCCCCCTGAATCTGTGCAGGGTAAATGGTCATAAAACATTAAAACACTACAACAGAAGCATGGGGGTTAAGAGTATAGATTTACATTTCATAGGAGAGGCTATGTGCAGGATTTGACATCTCCATAATCCTAAAACTAGGTTCTAGTGCATGATTATCAGCCTTTTGTAGGTTTGAGGCAGACATGTAGAGAAAACGTTATCAAAATGTTGCTTATATTCACCAATCACCTCTTTCTTTGAAGCACTTATGTTGATGAAATATAGTATGCTTTTATATTTTTGCTTAATCTCAAAATGCAGAGATGCTCTTTTTTTCCTGAGTAAAATGCACCTTTAGGTAGGTATTATGTATATACCTACAGAACTGTCTAGAGCACCCATCAACTCAAAGTTCTATTGCATATAAGCCCAACTTCAGTAGCCTACCTGCAGCCGCACTTTGGCAGTGTCCAGAGGAAAGGTCAACAGGTCAGCGATGCAGCCTGCTGTTCCAGCTCCCACAAACTTCACAGCTGCCGTTGGAGGAACATCTGCAGCTCTGAATCCAACCATTTTTACAAACTAAACAAGATGTCTTCAAATGTGACGGCTGTTGTTCGGTGTGTGGTGGTGATGATGATCAGCTGGCAATGAAATCTGAAAACAAAATAAGAAGGATTGAGACCGTCACATAACACCTGGGCGGGTCCTCGTCTCCCAATTGTTCTGGACAAAGTCGCCATTTAGCAGGCTACCTTACTGTCCTACTTTGGTTTCAAACCAGTCAAAGCCTTCTTTCTCCTCCACATCTGACTGTCCAGCCTGGGACAGTCACAGCAGAGCTTCCACTGCTATACGTCTAGGCCTCACTGCAAAACTAATAAGTTTGCTTGGGACAAACCTATTTTTTTCAGCAGCTCCTTTTCGTTAGCTGCAGTACAATATGCCTACTGCTCTGTGTTTGAGGAGTTGACGACCTAATAAAATGATCTTTATGCAAAGCGGGTAGGTGAAATAGTTGCCTAGGCTGAATAGCCTGAGGTATGTCTAGCCACATGTGTAAAGTCGGGTATCCTACAGTTACTCAAATGAGCAGCGAAAAAAAATAAAAATAAAATTATAAATAAATAAATAAATAAATAAATATATATATATATATATATATATATATATATATATATATATATATATATATATATATATATATATATATATATATATATATATATATATATATATATATATATATATATTATACGCACACACACACAGAAAATTAATTTTCAGGTCAGGATACCAATTTTATCCAATCAGGAGAGAAAACTTGCACAGTATGCAGGATTGGAACACTATAACATATTGGAGCTTATAAATGGGTTCTCTCTCCTGATTGGATGAAATTGGCATCCCACCTGAAAATGCGTAAAAAAAAGTAGTTTCTGTTTACTAAAAAGCTGGAGAGACGGAGACCCTCCATACCAGTGATTACTATGAGGAAATAAAGCTTTACTATTTAACAAAAGACTAGAAAACTTTTGTTTTAAACAAAATATCACTTAATTATACCTTTAATTAACATTAAGACATTTTCGCCTGTTAAAAAACATTTCTTACCTTCAATGACCTTCATCAGTGTGAGATCAAGTTTCTCTAAAGGTGTCCCTCTGGCTGAATTTACCATCAGCTATTAATTGGTTTTCTTGTATGTCCATAGAAAACCGTTCAAAAAGTATATGCCTAAAAAACATACTCCAACTTCTGAAAAACACAGAGAAATATGTTTAAAATCTTGGCTGAACATAATTAATAGCAACAATGCCGACATAACTCTCAAAAGTTTTTTTTTCAATCTTATGGAATTTATGAATGAATTGTGGAGGTTATTCAATTGGCTAAAATTAGTTATCAAGAGGCAATGTCTTTAAAACAATTGTGTATAAACCTGAGCTGATGCCGGTAGAACGCTGGTCTGGTCTGAGGGAGAAGAGAAAGCTGCTGCCTTTTATACCTCCATTACCATGGTATTACATCACAGCAAGGCAGCTGTGTGGCTTTGTGGTATGGTCAAGGCCTCCTGCATTGCTTTTGAGGCCTCATTTGCATTGCAGACTAAGGATAAGGATAACCTATGAGACACCTATGATATGATACACTATGCATGTGTCTGACAGCAACACCCCAAGTCTTTATAGCACAACAATAGAATGTATAGCACTGAAACATAATACAAGACCCATTCATTCATTCATTCATTCATTCATTCATTCATTCATTCATTCATTCATTCATTCATTCATTCAATCCAATAGAAATGGGTGGCTCTATTGGACAAAATATCAAGTTACTAAAAAGTTTCTAACTTATGTCTACCTCATGTTACCTTCAATCCTGCTCTGGCGAAAATAAACCTCCCAGCACTTTTTATGGCCCTCACAAGTCATCTATTCATAGTTCGCAGATGATTAGAATACAATCTAGTAAAGGCCCTGACAACATTCTGGACATTCTCAGTACTTGAGCTAAATTAATATGCCGTTATATAAGATTTTTCATGAACCAAACCCACTGAAGGAAATACGATTAGCTACATAGAGAAAGACAATGCAATTCAAATAAAAACAAATGTACTCATTCTGAACAATCCCACTTCCTAAAACACATAATAAGTCATTTATCTGTCTTAAGTGCCATCTTCACCAAACACTACTATAACTATCACTACAACTATAACTACTGTATATTGTTTACCCCTGTCTTCAGTTGTGGTGTGGACTGTGTCATCCACTTGAGTTGGAACAAGTTTTTTAAAACAATATCTTTATAGCTATAGTATATATATGCTAGATCTATAGTGCTAGATCTGGAGGACAGCCTATTACAGAATGTACTTGTTGTGTTTGTACAATGCTGAGTCATGATGAGAAACCAAGTTCCCACCCCCCAAAATACGCCCCACTCCACCTCCTAAAAGTAGATCCATATGTTCAGAAACAGCATCTCACCACTGTTGTTGTCCATAGCCTGTTGTTCCCATTCAACTTTGGTGCCTATTATGTTACTTATGTAACAGCTGTCATAGGTATAGTTTATTGAGTCAATGGGTTTAGTCTGTCCATCTTGTCAGTTGTCAATAGATGTATTATTATCTGACAAAGATGAGGCCAGTTATTACATTTCTATGTATATTAAAGTGCTTGTCGGTGTAATTGATGGGTCCCATATGAGCAGCTAATCATCTTTAACCTTTGCAGATTGTTGTTGTTGTTGTTGTTGTTGTTGTAGGATGCAGTTATGGATTCATTTTTATTTAAACGGTGAACATACTTACTGTGGAGAGTGTTCTGGAGAAAGACAACATCCATCTATTGTCCATATGGACTGAACACTTATCTTATCCTGAGACATGAGAAAATCTTGAGAAGGTCATCATCGCTACAGTATATTGGTCTTCTTTGTGCAGTGGTACAGGCTTCATATGGCTTCATATATTGACAATACTGCATGTCATTTTATCTGCAAATCTTTAGTTCACAATACCCCCCCCCCCAAACAAAAAACTACAGTATATGTATATATATATATATATATATATAAATATATATGTATTTATTGTCAGGTATTTTCTAGTTTAATTGTCACCTACACACTGCAATACTATTCCCTGAGTGTATGTATATACAATGGGAGAAATAAGTATTGAACGCATCAACTTTTTTCTCAGTACATTTATTTCCAAAGATGCAATTCATAGGACATTTCTACCAGACATTGGTATTAACTCAAGTAATCCACACATGAAAAGAAATCATGACATTTAAGTCCATAAATAATAATTATGTGTAAATAAGTGCAATAACACAGGAAAAAAGTATTGAACACGCTAACTGAAATGCATTCAATACTTAGTGGAGAAGCCTTTGTTTGTAATGACAGCTTCCAGACGCTTCTTGTATGTATTAACTAATCGCCCACACTGCTCAGGTGTGATTTTGGCCCATTCCTCCGCACAGATAGTCTTTAAATCTCGAAGATTCTTTGGTGCCCTCTGGTGAACCCTTTTCTTTAGTTCTTTCCACAAATGTTCAATCGGATTTAAGTCAGGTGATTGACTGGGCCATTCTAACACCTTGATTTTCTTTCTCTGAAACCATTTGAGAGTCAACTTTGCTGTGTGCTTTGGATCGTTGTCCTGCTGGAAGGTCCAGCCACGTCTCATCCTCATCATCCTGGTGGATGGCAGCAGATTCATCTCCAGAATATCCCGATACATGGCTCCATTCATTGCTCCTTCAATTATATGAAGTCTGCCAGTACCACAAGATGAGAAACAACCCCATGCCATGATGTTTCCACCTCCAAACTTCACTGTTGGTATAGTGTGATTTGGGTGATGTGCAGTACCATTTCTCCTCCAAACATGGTGTGTAGTATGCCAAAAAGTTCAATTTTGGTCTCGTCTGACCAGACAACATTCTCCCAGTATTCCACAGGCTTGTCCAAATGCTGTTTGGCAAACTTTAAACGAGCTTCGACATGAGGAATGGAGTCTTGCGGGCTGAGCGTCCATAGAGGCCTTGGCGGTAGAGTGCATTGCCTATAGTTGTCTCTGTAACACTTGTACCTGCTGCCGCCAAGTCTTTCTGGAGTGCTTTCCGAGTGGTCCTTGGCTCTTTGAGTACTGTTCTGACCATCCTTCTGACTCCCTGGTCAGAAATCTTGCGAGGAGCTCCTGTGCGTGGCCTATTGATGGTGTAGTGATGCTTCTTCCACTTGCGGATGATGGCCCCAACGGTGCTTATAGGAATATTCAGATGCTTTGAAATAAGTCTGTAACCAGTTCAATTCTGATGCTGAGCAACAATCAGGTTGCGAATGTCTTGAGAGAGCTCTTTGCTTTTACCCATCATGAGATGTTTCTTGTTTGACTGCTTGGCAAAACCAAACACCTTTTTATAGCCCATCATTTGCACTAACCCAGCTGATGTTGGTTTGCACAGATAGGAGGTAGAAATACTAATTACCAACGGATTTCAGATGGTTCCTTGCCTTTCCTTGCAGATATATACAGCTTTTTCGTGGTGTGTTCAATACTTTTTCCCTGTGCTATTCCACTTCATACCACATACAATTATTTATGGACTTTACTTTTGTATTTTTTTTACATGTGTGGATTTCTAGAGTTAATACCAATGTCTGGTAAAAATGTCATATGAATAGCATCATTGGAAATATACTTACTTGGAAAAGAGTTGATGCGTTCAATACTTAATTTACCCATGTATTTTAGTGTTTAGCCATCTTGACCTGGCTCCCATCACTACACATTTGCTGCCTGTGACCTATGCCCAGGAAGGAGTAATGATTACTCTGATTAGTTTAAATGAATACAAAAGTCTTCTTCTGATAATCAAGACAAGACAGAGGTTGTCAATGCCTCTGATACCAAGGAACAAAAAGGTTTATCAAAATGACTGGTGTGCCTCTCACCTCTTACCTGGACTCTACAATGGCCAGGAACTCTGAACTGATTGCATTACAGCTGCTGAGCCCACACAAAGTTGGGTGAAATCTCCCTCTGGCTTAGCATACATTAGTTTGACCAAAGGTCAAACTCAGTCCCAAATACAAACCTTCAAGTGTTTTACCAATTAAATGGAATATCATAGAAATACATGTTCACACTCACACTCACACTCTCTCTCACACACACACACACACACACACACACACACACACACACACACACACACACACACACACACACACACACACACACACACACACACACACACACACACACACACACACACACACACACACACACACACACACACACACACACACACACACACACACACACCTCAGTATCCTTGTGCGCACAAGAAAGAAATTAAACTTCTCAAAAGATACTTTTTGGTTTCTCTTACATTATTCTCAAAAAGCCTTTCTTAAGTGTATAGAATTTTGGCCGCAACAGTATTCATTCCCAATATTCCTGTGTTTCTGAAAAGAGCTTTCCAATATTTCATCAAGCAATCTTATTTACTGCTTCAGTTACACAAGCTATTACTATTCATCATAATATTCAATAATACCACAATCAACTATTCTATGAGGTACTGTAGGTTAAGATGAGATACAAATGAATCCCAGACCATAGACACATTTATGTTAAAGCTTTATTGGGTTATACATTTTCCATAAAGTAAGTACATGTCTTATTGCCAGCAACAAGCCATACTTTCACAATGATGAGCAAACAGCTCTGTAAACAGTGACATTGATGAATATAAACCTACTTATTTACATTACACCATAAAAAATGTAAACATTTTACAGGCAACATATGGTCATTACATCAATATACACCCCACTCCTTACAGTGCAATTCTGTCAGTTAAAAGTTAAAATATTCAATCACTTAATCAATATTTGGCAACATAAACACAGCAAATGTGGTTCTAACCTTTGACATATTCAGAAAAAAGTCATGCTACTTTTTCACAATACAACGTCATCTTACAGACTTCATGGACAGCTTGACACATTGTCCACCTTCACTATCAGTGGAGCAGATCCAAGAGTCTTCTCTAATTTAGTCCATCGCTCCACTGTGTCGCTAGCGTCAGTTTAAAATCAGCCCTTTTAGTATAGGCTTTAGACTCGTGTTCACAAATCAATGCTAAACGGTCCACGATGAAGAGAGTAGCATATGATAGATGAACTCTTTATAGTAGATTTTCACATGAACTCTGCCTCTGTGACTTTGCATTGAACATATGCACAACAGTTGAAATAGTGTTGCCTGATACCAGCCCCCCTTGCCAAACAGGCGTAGCTGTGCAGCAGTCATTCTATATGTTAATTGCATTATATTCTCAACTACTGCAAGTGAGGAGCAGAGTGACGTGTACAGGCTGACTCTGAAAGGACTGAAATCACACCTGTATTCAACACATTCACATCTGAAAGCCTGTAAGAGGATTTGCATTCATGAAGCTCCGGTGGCACCATAACGACTGTGCTGTGGTGAAACTTGGGCTTAACATGTCATGTTTGTCGAACAACACAGTCGCACGACGGAGTAGCCTTTAGAGTTGGCATCCATGCCTGCACAGCTCTGTCTGAGAAATGTATAATTACACTGAAGAATAAGGTCAGAATGGAGACTCCCAGGACTGCTGTGCTCTGGTCATCGCTCGCTTAATCTGTTCATATGACACAAACATCACAATGTTCCAAGACCCCAGTCGCAGGAACGACGGTATGAACCTGAAGCAGACAAAATACAAGACAAGTGAAGAAGTGTCATTTCAATTCTAATATGCAATACTATACAGAAAATCATGTGTTTATTTAAACTAGTGTAAACAATTGACCCTTAGCGGTATGTAACTCTGAGAGAGTACAAATGGAACCAAAGGATCCATTTGGTTCCATTTGTACACTTTAGTAATTAAATGAACACTCAGGATTTAGCGTGTACTTTATGTGTACAACAGTGATGATGATGTATTTACCCCTTATAGAAAGCTGTGGGTCCCTCCTTTGTCAGCATTGTGACAGTACAATGTATGGCACTTTTGTACTGCTGTCCTGAGCCTGAGCCTGAGCCTGAGCCTGAGTTCATGTAACGTGTTTTGACTACATCCACCGGGGAAGCCACAATTGTTGTACAGAACCCCGCTATGAAGGCAGCCGTGAAGTGACACGGCATGTTATCTGTGGGTAAATGACACATTTAATAACAACAACCTCGCATTACTTTATACTACATTTGTTGGGTACTGGAATGATCATTGCTTGTTTTTCTGATCTGTCTCACCGGTCATGAGGTTATACTTCAGGATGAGCTCCTTGAAGATGTCATAGGTTACCAGCTCTGCACAATTCACAATGGCGTTACGTGTTATGTTTGGCAAGCAACCTAGAGCAGAAACAGAGAGGTGATAGGATCAGGCATTCAGGAAGACAATGAAACTATGACGTCAGTACGTATGGCATATCGGCAAATCATGGAATATAGACATCTTGATTTAAGTTGACCAGTACCTCTCCAAAGGCCCCGCACTCCCTCAACACGAGCAATCGTCCGGTAAGCATCCATGGTGCCACTGTATCTTTTTTCACCGTCAATCAGACCCTGGGCTTGGAAACGTACTTTCACCACATCTGTGGGCTGCGCAAAACACACAGCCAAGGCTCCTGTGGTACTACCTGCCATGAGCCGGACAACGATCCCAGCATCTGAAGAAGAGTATAATGATTTAAGATGAATGAGTCACAGTGAATCGTGGGTCAACACATGCTAGTCAGGTGTGTATGGAAACTCACTCTCTGAGCCTCGAGAGTAGAACAGCTTCATGGAGTCGTAGAGACCGATTCGGACAGAGGCAAAGGTCATCTGCCTGTGGAGTCCTGCCACCAGGCCATTGTAAAGGCTTCTGGCTCCTTCTGTTCGCACTATTGTCGTGATGGTACCAAAAACTCCCCGATACTTTATAGCATTGCTCCTTGTTTGAGATTCACCTTGGATCTGAGAAATAGAATGATACAGTACATATGATGCTGAGAAACAAACTATTAGAATGTTGTCTGGAGAATAATATGGTTTTATTTTTTAATAGACTATGAATGAGATATTGTTTCACTGCTCAATTTATTATATCAAATGTACTGTCCATCATTCAATGCTTTCCTTAATTGCTTATGTGGAAAACTAAACCTAATAGACTAAAAATAAATTCATAGTGCATCGAACCTGTAGTCTGACTTTAGCAGTATCCAGGGGAAAGGTGACAAGATCAGCAAAGCAGCCTGCAGTGCCTGCACCAAAGAACTTGATGGCAGTAGAAGGTGCCACGTCTGTGGCTTGTATGCCAACCATTGCTGTGTTGGGATCGATGTGATGTTCACAGGATTTGGGTTAACTAGTGGTGTATTTTTGCCCTCTTTGCCCATCTATGGAGAGAGATGAGATGTCCCTTACAAACTAATCAGCTCACAAATACAGGAATCATTCCATGGAATCATGACAAAGAGAGCACAACAGCTCAATGTTCTCTGTTGATAACTGTGCGACCCATAGTTAGTTTATTGTTATTATTATTATTTTTTGAATGTCTTAAAATAATTTAATTGTTGTACATACCTGTGAGTGAAGCCAAAGAAGAATTATTCAAGTTGTTTGCTGTGGTAAACTTGTTGATTTTCTCTTTCTCTTAGTAAGTCTGATATTCTCTTGAGATGTCTTGGCCATAAACTGATCTTCAACAAAACAAACCAGCATACATTACTCCCTGTTGAAATGAACCAAATTCATCGCTGAATTGTGATAATTCAAGAAGGACTGTGTCGTACTTGTAATTAAGCAAGGTTCATGTATTACAATAAGATAACATATACAGTATTGATATCCCTATATAGTACCCCCATACATTATTACAGCACTAAGTTACAACTAAACTGTGACAAAAATAAGCAAACTTCCTTCTTTATAACTGACACAATAAATAACAATGAATAATGTGTATACAATGGCAGACTCTCTATTAAAATGAAATCAGGTGCATAAAATATAATTCCATAAATAAATTAATGTGACTTGATTGAAATAGCATTTTTTTTTACCTTATTGAAGTAATTCCATGTAACATTATTATCCAGTATAATAAAGCAAATATATCCTTAATAAATCCTTGCCAGTTGTCCTTAGTCCTTGTTGTATGGCCACAGTTGTAACACTGAAGGAGCTCCTCAATTTATCCTGCAGATACCTCAGATCCATGCCATATATAAGCATGAGAAGCTGGTCACACAGAGTGCTCCCGCTATGTTTATTATATCATGTTACAGGACACAGCCGGCTACTTGAGCAGTTGTTGATCTACACTCAACACAAACAGGGTCACAACAGCAGCCTTTGAATGGACATTACATTTTCAACCGTTTTCACTTTTCACCTTTGTGAAATTTGAAAGTAGTATAGACAAGAAGAATAGAAAATGTATTTTATTAAACATATTGTCTATAATGTTTGTATTGAAATTAAAATGTTAAATATTGACGTACTAAGGAACTGTGCAATGGTCTTTATTAGTTTTCTTCCAATTTCACATAGGCTCACATTAGATATTTTATTTACTACTATACTTTCCTAGAAACTGTTTGCCTCAACATCACATGCTGAATTGTCTCATGTTCCCATTGGTTGTTGTATATAGCCAATCAGCCAGAGAGGCCTGTCTGGATTCCAAGCATGCTTATGCTTTCAGGTTACATAATGGTATAGTGAGTGTTGTTTGTATTGCAGCCTTTTCTCAGTGCCAATTGGAAAATAATATACACACAACCTTAAAGTCTGCTAAATATCCAGAGTATAACATACAATAATGAGGATATATTTAGTTTTATTGATTTGATGATGATTTTTTTGATTTCAATTATGAAGCCATGAGAAACATAATTCAGTCTGTTAATTGCACTTGTTTATTATTCTCTTGATGCATTGGATAAGTAAAGAATCATGTGCCTACTGACCTGAACCATCATGAAAATTCCTACATTGCAGATCGTCACAATTAGTCTGGTTAATTATCTACATTCTGCACACCCACACATGGGGAAACGCCTCGCTTCTTAGCCCTAATCTTTCAAGACAGATTCAGAGCTTTTTTGCAGATGGGTTCCCAGATTGCTTGGCACAGCTCTACAATGCATTGGGGTGGGGGAATGGACCTGCATGGCATCTGTATGCAATCGATTGATTACGTCAGAATCAAGCCATTAGTGTTTGGCTAAGGAACCGTGTTCTAACAAAAGGAGCGACAGTGTAGAGGTTGGGTGTAGAGAGGGGTAAGTATTAAGTAAGGTCCAGATGCCAGCGAAGGCTGGGAGTGCTGGTGGCTGTGTGCTGACGTCCTTAGCAGGCATTCCTCTCTACGTGTGATTTTCCATGGTAGCTGTAGGTCATGGCCCTGTCAGACCCATAACCAGCCGTTGACTAAAAAAGTAAAACAGCAAAACAGTGTCTCCTAAAAACCACCTGCTGTTGTGTGTCAGGGAGTTGCTTTAATCTCTGAAGTGTGTCAATTCTTCGCAAATCTCAACTTTGTGCACAGTTTCCAAATTGTGCTCCTCCTGAGTCATTGGCCAGTTCTGCAACATACAATCTGAATGCCCATAGTATATTATACTAGGTGAAGAAGATGTCTTAAAATGAGATACAGAAATGGCTAAAACCATCCGTCACAATGTGACGTGTTGTTACAGGAGAGGGTCCTCTTCACACCCCCTTTCACCTCCAGCTAAAACTAGTTACCCTGGGAACATAATGTCCAGTAACCTTTGAGAACATACTAGCCGCCACTGGTAAACAACTTGGTCATTTGGCCGAACCCAACAGCCCTTAAGTCACCCTCTGGCCCTGAAGATGAAATTGAATATTGGTGTGTGACAGTGTCTCAAGCGGCCTACAGTAGTTATCCCAGTCCCCCATCATCGCTTTCATTTACACTATTAATCACATCAGCTCAGCTGATGACTTAACAACTTTAACCATGGCGTCCCTAATTTGGGGGCTTGAGCATGACAGAACAGGCGAGCATTCAGCGAAAATGTGAACATTCAGTGAAAAACATGTCACATTGTGACAGTTTGTGAGCTGAACACACCAACACAAAGAACACAAAGACTATCAATAGTCAGAGTCATAGAAATAAAAAAGTATAGAACGTAAACATGTATTTCCATTTATAGTAATGACATGCTTCTGTGTCAAACACTGCAGAGGAAGTAATCAGTCCATGGGGGGCCTCCTATGTAATGCAATGAATTGAATGGTATCCATAGCAATATGCGTCTGAGGGTCCCCCAGCAAAGCAGGTGGTAACACAGAAGTAAGGCTCTTATGATGTATCTACTCATTTATATCTATATGTTAAGAACTGTATTAATTACATGTTTAATGTACTCACTAGGGCCGGACTGGGACCAAAATTCAGTCCTGCCATTTTGGCCCAGACCGGCCCATCACAACCGGCATGCAGATAGCAGATACTCTACTGCCCCACTCCGTCAAGGCCAAGCCCCCAGAGCCGCTGAGAAATCTTGAAGCCGCCACCCCAGTGGCCAAAGCTGGAACTGCAGGCGGGGAGAAATACATGCGCGAGCAAAACATACTGATATATATTTATATATATAGATATAAATATGTAAACATATTATACATAAATACATATGCATTTACATATACATAGGCATCTCCAGTGAATTTCATAAATATCTCGCGTTCAATCCTTGACACACGGGCTGCCGTAGAACGCAAAAATGACACTACTGCGCATGCTCATAACTCTACGTGTGGTCAAAATCGACTCAATAATTCTACTTCCGGCAGTCTTCCGGGTGCTTCAAAACGCCACTGAGCACATTCATTGAAATGATAGCTGGGGGCGGGGCAATCCGCCCTCTAGTTATATTATACCTCTATGGTCAAGGCACATACAAACGCACTTCCTTAATACCACCACCTTTTACTGAAAATCATCCCAGCCCAAACATTACAGTAACTAAAAATTGGGCCGCGCAACCCGGAAATCCTAAAACAGGCGCAACAAAATATATATATATATATAATATGTTTGCCAAATGGCCAGTCCGCCCCACCAATGCTGATGCTGTGTGTGTGTGTGTGTGTGTGTGTGTGTGTGTGTGTGTGTGTGTGTGTGTGTGTGTGTGTGTGTGTGTGTGTGTGTGTGTGTGTGTGTGTGTGTGTGTGTGTGTGTGTGTGTGTGTGTGTGTGTGTGTGTGTGTGTGTGTGTGTGTGTGTGTGCAGATGAAAACATGGCCACTAAACCTGCCCAAAAAAAGCACAGGACATTATCTTTCATGTGTGAGCACATTTTGCACTGTTATTTTTGTACAGGTCCTGAAGTATTTATGCAGATAGGATAACCATGAGTAATTTAATTTGACCCCTTCACCTCCTCACAGCTCAACAGTCCTCTTCTGCACATGTAAACTTAAAGGACATCTTTGTTTTTTTTACAACAAAGGGTTATTTTATTAGTTTGTAATGATAGTAATTTAAATATGAGGGTTAAAAAAATCATGTATTGCTTTCTATCGTTTTTTAATGATTTAGTGATTTTTAAACGGGGCCGGGGCATGCGATCTATTGGTAAATAGTCATGAACGCAGCCTCTGATTTCCGTGAAACTTTGTACGCACATCCCCAGTAGGCCAAGGAAGAAATGCCACCCTACCTACATTTTTCAAATCAGCCTCATGGTGGCGCTGTGACAGGCAGATTCACGTTTTGGCCTAATTATAGGCCAAAACGTGAATCTGCCTGTTACAGTATACATTTAAAAAAAAAAAAAAATTAACACTCATCTTTTCATTATTATCATTACAAACTAATAAAATAACCCTTGTTGTAAATACACTAAGTTGTCCTTTAAGCCTGATTTATACTTCGTCAAATAGTCCTTGGTACCAGAGGGATAAACAATGCACATTTTGGCTATCAGTATTTTCAGTCATCAAGTCATTTCTCAACAGCACCTTCTAGTGTCTAGAGTGTAGAGGTCAAGCATGTTCCAAGACTCAAGATTTGTATTTGTTGCATGTTATGTGCAAATACAATGACAAATAAATAATGAAGAATAGCAGCAATAATAAACAAAGACAAAGAATTATAAAGAATAGCAACAGTAGTAAGGTGTGTGTGTGTGTGTGTGTGTGTGTGTGTGTGTGTGTGTGTGTGTGTGGTAATAATAATATTATTATTAGTAATAATAGTCTTTACATAGCTATTTTAAAAACAAATGTTACTATATATAATAGAATACATAATAGAATAATGCATATTAATAATAATATAATTATAATTATAATAAATGATGGCTTTTTCGCATAATAGTATTTTCCAAATGGTCATACCTGTATTGAGATATGTTGTTGTACTGTTCTCTTCTTTATTAACATTAATTTGCGTGTTAAGTGTCATATGGAAATTGTGTTCTTCAAACTCAGTAAACATACTTTGGTTACATGTGAACTACTGCCCTCTTTTGTTCAATCAGTGGAATGGAACTTGAATGTATTCCATTTCACAGTAACAAGCATACTGTAGGACACATTTAGCCGTTTCTATTTCAGTTCAACATTCATTTCTTTCTTCCTTATATGACAATGCAAGTAACATTCAAAATGGTCTGTTAAATTTCTTAATTTCTGAAATGTAACTTTGGATAATATTAGCAGAATCATTACAGTAGCTTCCATCACCAGCCTTTCCTGCCAGTTATGTCAATAAATTGCATACTGTATATGACCTCTTAAGTAAAAAAGACAATCCAAATCTGTAGTTGAATGTTGGTATAACAAAAGAAAATTAACATTAATGTAATTTGATTATCCTATTTGTTAATTTCCACAATACAATATGTATTGGGATATTCATTGGGCATTCAGTTTCCCTTCCCTGGTTCTCTTTCTGTCTTGCTTCTTTTCTTAAAACTTAAAGTAATATTTCACTTTCAAATATGTTTGGGGTCATTTTAACGTCTACTCTGGCTTTTGTGAGCACCCCAGACAGTTTATAAGTTGCTTGATTCAGTATTTAGATTTTTATTATATTTTTTTATTTATTGATTTTCATTTTATTAGACACACCCCCTTCCTACGCAAACCCATTTCCAACTCTAATTATAGATTAATCGAAAACATCCGTCCTTGATTCCGGTGACTGTGAGGGGGGCGTGTTTTTTCAATTACTTTTTTCATTTATTTTATGATATCCTACTATAATTCTAGTAACCTCTGTGCGTTTGTAGTGGTGAAGACACCCGGTTCTCCTCACTGGCTGGACCAATTGCTCTGATTTTGCACACAGCCATTGACCATTACCATCTGAACTTAACTGTGAAGCCTGTTTTTCAATTTCATCAAATCTCAGCTTCTTATTAGCGTTTTTGTGTCAAACACTGTCGCCATGGTTACGGGGCTGCCCAGCTATGGGACGAACTGCCTCCCGGGTTGCCAGATCATGTGCGCATATCCCCCCACGGATGCGCTGCGCCGACCGGGTATGGTCTAGTTTATTTATATTTATATTGTCTGCTAGGCCGAAGGTGTTTTGCACCCTGTCCATCCGTTTGTCTGCTTGTGAACAGCTAATCTCCAGCACCGTTGTCCCAATCGATGTGGAACTGTGCACCAAATCCGGCGACCTCTGAATGGTCGTACCCACAAATCTGGTGACCTCGGAACGGTCGGACCCGGTCAGACTGTAACTAGAACACTCGGTACAGCTACCTAGTCAGACCCTTGAGAACAGTCGGTACCAGCAAAGCGGAACACTCGGCCCACTTGGTGAGAACAGTCGGGCCCGAGAACTTGCTTGGTGAGAATAGACGACAGCCCCTTATATTACGTTGGTGAGAACATACTACAGCCCCGTATATTATGTTAGGAACTAGTTTGACAAAAACAGTTAAAACAACGGTCTGAAGCGGACTTGAGCCACGAGAGGCACCGAACGTTGCAAAGTCCTCTTCAGCCGACTCAGCGCTGTTCGAGTTACGTCCCAATAGAGACAGAATCGTAATTGTGGTTGAGCAGTCGCACAAACTGTTCTCACAAAGCGGCCCGCTTGTGCTGAGCGTTCCTGACGGTTACCTTCAACAGAGGTATTCAACAGAGATACTGCCAGTCATGCTTGACGGCAGGGAGCAGTGGCTCAGCAGCCCGTGGGGACATTGCCAGCAGGCATCAGGCACATTGGGAGGAAAAAGTGATGGATAACCATATAGCTACTGGGGTTGCGCCCTACACTCTTAGCAGTTTGCTGCCGGCGACGCTTGTGGCTGATGTAAAACCCCAGGGTTGTCAGATTGTGGGTAAACGTGTTCTCGTCACCCTCTGCTAGCCATTCTAGCAGGCAACCGCAGGATGCGCTGGCGCCTTCTGGCAGACGACATCTGTTTTTTCACTGACTTCCATGATAAAATATAAAGTTAATATTTCAAAAACTCTAAATGTGGAAACAATGTGTGATCCGGTACTTCCTTAGCCTCCAGGCAGTGTGCACAAGACATTTAGTGCTGCTGACCAATCCAGCCTTTGGCGAGAATTAACACATTTCATAGTATAGATACTTCTGGTCAAATATTACTCAACTACAACAAGTGAAAGTTGCTCAGTCAAATCTGTGCTTGAGTTACGCTAATGAAAAGAGCAGATCTACAAGCTCATATGTTACGTTACAAAGCGTTGAGACATACAAAGATACAACAAGAAATGACTAAAGTCATAATTTAGCCGCGAGCGGCAGGCTTTTTTTGCCCCAATCTGCCGTTGAGAAATTGAAATTTAAAAAAAAGATGAAAAAAAAGAACTTTTTGAAAAAACATAAAAAAAAAAAAAACTTTAAAAAAAAAATATATGTCCTTTTGAATATGATTTGACATTCATATTATTAGCAGCTGTATTGTGTGTGTCCCCCCCCAACTACTCAAGTTAAAGTATCAATACTGCAATGTAGAAGAACTCTGCCAAAAAATGGCATACCTCAAAATGACATTTTGCGGCTATATTATGACTTTGTCATGTCTTGTTTTTGTATAGTGCTGTAACATGTTATGGCCTAATCACTGTCATTCAAGCATAAATGTCTTAACATTAAAATAAAAATAAGTAACCGGTATAGGACTAGGCTACCTATTGTGGTACAAAACAAGTCCTTCTGCAGTGAATTACAACATTAGGATTGTGCAGAATTCAAGAAGCTTTATTTGTTACTGACTCATAAAGATACAAGCAGCGAAATGTTGTTGGAACTTGTACCACAGATGGTTCTACATATAATTGATATAATGAAGAAAAGAAATATTAAGCAAGAAAATAAAATGGACAATAATAACTAAATAAAAATAGCCTACAGATATATACAGTTTTAGGAATACTCTGGGACTTGTCTTAGACAGGCATGTCATCAGTGGTGTAAAGTAACTACATGTACTCAAGTACTGTATTTAAGTACAATTTTGAGGTATTTTTCACTTTACTGTGGTATTTCCAGTTTTCAGTACTTGTACTTCTACTCCACTACATCTCAGAGGCAAATATTGTACTTTTGCTCCACTACAATTATTTGAAAACTTGAGTTACTAGTTACTTTGCAGATATAAATTATTACATTATAAAACATACATTAACCACTTTAGCCCTATTTTATACCAAGGCTATTTGAAAATAGCTGATCTACAAGCTCACAAAGTGTCGCATCGCGACACGTTGTGAGCTTGTAGATCTGCTATTTTCAAACATTTGTGTACTTTTACTTTTGGTACTTTAAATACATTTGCATACCAACACTTTTGTACTTTTACTCATGTAAATTTTGAATTGCGGACTTTTACTTGTACCAGAGTACTTCTACATTGCAGTATTAATACTTTTACTCAAGTAAAACATTTGAGTACTTCCACTGCTCCTCAGAGTTAAATCAACACTGAAGCCCTGCGGCTGTTGTAAGTCACAGATGATTAGAAGATTCTCCGCTGGCCGACTTTTTATGACTTAATGACTTTATGACTCTCAGCCTCTCACTCTGTCCTCTCACTATTACGGTTAGCATAGCATGTTGCTAACACATCAACAAAGCAACCACAAACTTTTCGCTGGAGCTGGTGTGTGTGTGTGTGAGAGAGAGAGAGAGAGAGAGAGAGAGAGAGAGAGAGAGAGAGAGAGAGAGAGAGAGAAGAGAGCGTGCGCGCGCGTGTGTGTGTGTGTGTGTGTGTGTGTGAGAGAGAGAGAGAGAGAGAGAGAGGGACTTGGGAGAGGGACAGATGGAGACGGAGGGGGGGGGGGTGCTGCGAGGGGAGGCGGGTGCTGTGAATGACGGCCGTCCATTGGCCGTCCATGGGCCGTCCATGGGCTTTAAAGTAGTGTCTCCCCATTGGCTGTAAAGTAGTGAAGGACAGCCAGGACAGCCAATAGACAAATAGGTGTCCCGAAAACATGTCGAAAACATGTCGTGTCGCGAGTGACGATGTCTGAGGCTGTCTGTAGAGCCGCAGCGCTTTCAGCTCGCGGCTAAAAACACAGGCATTCCAACACAGGTGACATGGTGGTGCCTAGCTCTCCTCATACCACCTACTCAATCTGGTTGTAACTGGCAGCTTTTTATACTCAGCTGGAGGCAATTAGTATGGACTCCACCATGTCAAGGGGTAGCTTAATGAATACAAATACATAAACTCATATAACATTAACTCTCATAAAATCTATTAAAACTTCATGAACAACAACACTAATGATTCTCATACAACATAACACTACAACAATATCCTTAGCCATTCTAAATACACATTACAACCCCCCCTCTGACATCCTGACTTGGTCCAGCCCAATTACACTGGAAGACAGCAGCAACTTGAATACATGTTAGGTTTTTAATCCTCACCTAACAATACCAATAAGCTGCAAATAATCAATACTTCAAGTTACAATGTGCAAAATGACTATTGAGATAATGTGTAGCGATTTGCGTGATGTTTGGAATACATTTGTAGGATATTTAAAAAAGTTTTTCAAAAGTCAGCCTCCTGATGGCACTGTAATAAAGCAATGTTAAAAGGGTGGCATTTGTTCCTCAACTTAGTGCGAATGTGCGTGCAAAGTTTCAGCGCAATCGGATGCTGTGTTCATGATTTCAGGCATTTTGTTCAAAACGGGCCACTCCTGCAAACAGATGTCAATCGAATCAATCACGATGGAATATGAAAAATCAATCAGAGTCCGTCTCAGATGAGTGAGGCTGGGAACGAGGCTAGATCCATCTTGATTACATGACGAGCTGTGTACCGATTTGCATGATATTTGGATAAAATCTGAAGGGGTAATATTAAATATCGGCCTCCTGGTGAGGCCCATGTGAAAAATATGGGGCAGAAGTTCTCCTTTGGCATCCAGGGCAGGGTGTGTGCAGCTGTTTCGCTGCAATCAAGCCAACGGTGCTGGAGATTAGCTGTTCACAGATGGACACAGAACACCCCCCCCCCCACACACACACACACACACACACACACACACACGCGGACGGACGGACCGACAGGGTGCAAAACAGTCTCGGCCATGCCTTTCAGTCTGGCGGAGACAACAATACCGCGTTGACCACACTGACCGCCTCTGCTGATATACTTCTATTTGTCCTGCGGAGGGCACCAATAACCCTGCATGTACATAATCTGTCATATTTCCGACCAAGAAGAAGAAGAATCCACGGCAGAATAACTGAAAGAAGAAGAATGATCAGGGTTGAGCTGAGGTGGACTGGTTCTGGTTGAAAAACGTCAAAGCACTCGAATAGCCTGAAATAGCCGAGATTTTCCAAGTGCTTTATCTGGAGAGAGTGGTGCCTCGGTGTGGGTTTGAAGAGGAATTATATGCTGCAAAAAAGAGGGGCGCTCCTATCGCATTGTTCTTGACAGAACAACAAACTCCACACACTGTCGACGACATGGAGAAACAGTTACATTTGAATTTATTATCCTCCAGACCTCCAATGGGAGGCGGTTTGCAGTCGGGGTCCAAGATCAGAATGGGGTGAGTTAGCCACTATGTTGTGTTAGCATGCTATCAACTTTGTTAGCTATATTTACCTATCGTTAGATTCCCGCTGAGCAGAGCCATCTGCACTGGCTCTCCGAGGCCACAGAGAGGTAGCAGACAGTCTGCTTAGCTGATTTTACTATAATATGTTAGCTTAGCAGACTTTGGTAAGCGCTGGCTGTCGGCTGCTTATTTTGAACCTGCTGGTTGTCCACTCCACACAGTGTGACACAGTGACTGCCGTTTCATTGTGAGGTCTCTAGAATAGTAGTTTTCAAACTTTTTCGTGCCAAGGACCCCCATATTGATATATATATATTTGGCCACGGACCCCCATCTGAAGATTTTTCAATTTGTTTAAAAAATAGCAGATGTAGCCTACAAGCTTGACAGCGCGGAAGTGGCGCGCTGTGAGCTTGTAATGTTGGCTATTTTTAAATAGCCAACATATATAATTGGATAAAGTGGTTAAAATGATTGTGATGGTGCATTAACTTATGCTGGGGCCCCCTGGAACCCTCTCAAGGACCGGGGGTCCCCGGACCGCCGGCGGACCCCACTTTGAGAACCAATGCTCTAGAAAGCGACCAGCCCACAGGTCTAAGTTACAAAAAAACAGTACATGTACAGCTAAATTCATGTTCCCCAGCGAGCATATGGTGCTATAGGAGTGTAGTATATATTGAAATACAAGTGTGTTGTGTCACTGTTGTGGGTTAAAAATAAATGCTAGCTATGTATCCCCGTTTGGAACCTCACTGCGATCGTGGAGAGTGAGGTGAGGTTTCAAACGGGGAAGCTCAAGCAGTCAAGCTATGACGCTTTATATCACTCGATTCTGTCGCTCCACCTTGAAAGGTGCGTGGGCAGTTTTTTCCATTGATGATAGAGCATTCTAACCTGTGTGTCGTGACTGTGAGTGACTCAGAGTAAGGACCCAAAAGCAGGAGACTGTTTCATCATGCTCAAACCGCTTCACAGAAAAGCATCCTCCTATATAAGAGGATGTGACCAAGTATGATGCAACGTTGCATCTACCTGTAAATACTACTCCTAAAACACTGACAGAGTTGTGATTTGTAGACGGAAAATATAATGCTTTCTACAAAGTACACTGTACGTTGAATATACAGGAAACATGATTTAATAATAATGTTGTCTATAGTGTTAGTTATCCTAGAGAGTCAGAAGGTGGTCACCTCGACAATAAAAACATTTCTCCATTGCAATTTTTTATAGTTTGTTTGTATACTGCTATATTCATTTGTTTACATTGTGTTACTGCAGTGAAACTCTATAGCCATAAAACCTGCAAGGATTTAACATGCAGCTGACATGCAGTTTAATACACGTTAAAACCTCTTCAGAAAAAAGAAAGGGTCTGGGTGCTCGGAAGTTCAAAAAAGTGTAGCGAAGGTGCTCTTTGGTGGGGGACTGATTCTGAAAACTTGCAACAAATGGAAAAAAACAAGGCACTCGTCTGGTGAAAAAAGTTAAAAATCCTTTATTGATATGGCTAGTTCATAATAGAAGTTGTTAAAAACGGGCCCTCTTCAGGGTATGATGATTAAAACCTCTCTTGTTGTTCCCTATTTCTTATAGACCTGGACGGAAAAAAGATTTCACTCCGCTGTCCTGGAGTCAGTATTTTGAAACAATGGAAGACGTCGAAGTGGAAAATGACAATGGAAAAGATATATCCTTCATGCTTATTCATGTCCACTCTTACCAATTTTAGAGGTGTGGGGTGGAGTAACCTAAAGCACTGGTACTCAAACCTTTTCATGTCAAGGACCCCCAAATTGATATTATATTTGATGTGGACCCCCGCATCTGAAAAATAATGATTAGTGCCAGGGACCCCCAGAAGAGAAGATTTATGTAAAATAATTATTCAAAAATGTCCAAACATATATTCGATATGTTTTCAAATATTTTCAAAAATAGCAGATGTACAAGCTTTTATATCTGCTATTTTTAAATAGCCACGGTAGAACATATGGATAAAGTGGTTGATACATTTAGCTGGGGACCCCCTGGAACCCCTCCAAGGACCCCTGGGGGTCCCCGGACTCCACTTTGAGAACCATTGACCTTAAGTTTAGAGGAGCCTGTCTGGTTTCTGGTTTGGTTCTCCAGACCAGGTGGTTGGAAGTCTGGCATAGTGAAAGTCAAGAGTACAGTAGCAATACCCACTCCACCAAGAAGTCCTTAACAACAAACTCACAATGTGTCATTATGCGGCACATTGTGCCAAAATGTGAACATTTTGGATTTCTTTTTCTTAAATTCTCACTTTGACATGCTCAAAATCGGGATGCCAGGTTGAAAGTGGTTAAACATGTCAGCTCCAAATGCTGTTATGGAGCTGCTCATTGGTCAATAGTGGAACACTATTGTTCTGCAAGGAAGCCCCTACTGTTAGGTACAGGTATATGAATGTGAACCAGAAACTCTTAATGATAATTTGCTCTTAACTCTCTCAGTGTTTTTTTAAAGTAAAAAGAAAGTGCTCAGGAGCCGAGATACAGCCTTTTTCAGTAATAAGTTAAACAAGAAGTGAATGGAGCAGCAAATCTTCGGATCACGATATCTTGGGTTCTGAACATTCTTTTCCAAAACATTTTTTTTTTTTTTTTTTTTTTTTACTCGGGATTTTTCGTTCTTGGCACTGAGGGCATTCAGAAAAAACTCGGGATAACTCGTTTTGTGGCACTGAGAGCATATTATGCTCTTAATTAATTATCGTGTAGGAATTAACGTAATGTATTTCCTTTTCTTCATAAGACTTTCATCTATTTCCTTGACTTCCGTGCACCTGTTCAGAATTTACTCCAGCGGTTCTCATGGTCCTGTACTGCTCCTGCTCCACGGAGGAGGTCACTCTGCTCTCTCCTGGGCTGTGTTCACTGTGAGCCACGTTACTGTAAAATAAAAGACATACGGTACCTCCAAATCTGCAGTGCTGCATTACATTTCAAAGCTGTTTTGTCTGGCTTGATCAGCGTTAACCATTTCAATTTCTTTGTTTATTTGCAGTCTGTGATATTCAGCAGGATTAATTGCAGGGTGGTGGCTATGGATCTGCGATCTCATGGTAAGTGGTAGAAGGTTGCCTGCCTGAAAGTTTAGAAATCCAGCATATGTAAGGTTATGTCAACAAAGTAGAATAATATCTAGGAATTTACTCTTTCCTTTTGCAAGAGTTTGAGCACAAAAGGATATTCCTAACCAACGCATGCTCATGCCTTACTCGCTATATTTCGCTGCATGGTCATGTACCTTTGGTGTCCCATGCTGAGGTTGAGCATGCCCTGTTGCATACTGTATGTTGACAATGTCGATGACGGAATGATTATAATTGATTCCCACCCTATCGGTATCCCACTCGGATGGCACTGAGCTGGCAGTACGGCCATCGCTCTGCTCTGCACGAGCACTTGTTCGGCTTACACTGAGTGCACCTTTGCTGCATGTCTGCCTTGTTTTCCATGGTTTTAATGCCAAGATTGCCTTGTTTTCAATGTTGAGTCTACATGGTCCGCATTCCGTCGTCATCCCCTATTCGTCATGCAGTATTTTGCCTCTTCATCAGCTAACCCCCCCCCCCCCCCCCTCCCATGAAGAATGTGTCGTCCTAACATACTGTAACTGTTAGTTATATTAGTGAAACATAAGCATAACTGTGGTACATCTCTTACTCTGCCTCCCACCTACTCTGCCCCCTGCGTTTTTAGCGTCAGATGTAACAAATTGTCAAATGTTTTTCTCTGCTGTATTAAAGGTGACACTAAAGTGAAAGATGATGATGATATCTCTGCAGACACAATGGCCAAGTAAGTTGTCCAGTCAAATTTGGCATGTGCCAATAAGAGGAATGAACACAAACACATTCCTTTCATTATTCTATTCAGAATAGCTTTTTGTTATCCTGGCTGCATAGAAAGGGAAGCGAGGGACAAATGTAGACTTGCAGGATTGTGTGGAAACAAATTAGATACAGTAGGCAAGGTTTCTTCGGCCAAAACGTCCTACTTAAAAGCGGGGACTATTTGATGAATTGGGGAAAAACTGGATTTGCTGCATCCAGAGATGACTCTCAAAAGCTCTTATCTGACCTTTTAGATGGGGAGTGTTTTGGGATGTGAAAAGGGACCCCACGCTGTAGTTCAGCATTGAAGTTTATTATTCCTATACTGTTGGAGAATTTGTTTGTTCGTGAACATCTGCTGCTGTCCCCTATTTACTAGAATGGAAATGGACTTAATCTTTCCCACATCTATCCTGTAATGGCTCACCACCAGCGTGCAACTTTGTAAAAGAATTATAGTAAACACCAGAGAAGAGAATTGCATAGATTTTTCAGATTTAGTGCATGCATGACTATTGTGCATGCATGACTAAGTCATTACAGTGTAAATTCAGACACCATTTCAAGTGTCATAAAGTCAGCATCGCCTTTGAATAGCGGTGAGGTGAACTTGTAGATCGGCTATTTTCAAAAGAATTTTGAAAGATCTTGGCAAAACTTCTTTTATGGGGGTCCATGGCCAAATACTTCAATTTGGGGGTCCATGTCATCAAAATGTTCCACTGATTTACAGCATTAGAATCTCAGTGCTCAGTTTAACTCACTTTATACCAGTCAAGTCAGTTCAGAAATACTAGATTGCTTTATCAGGAAATGACACTTGAACATTTTACATTTGTCGGAAAAATAATACAGATTTTTCTATTTTTTAAAGGGATATTGGTAAAGTAGTGGAGGCTCTGTATGGCGAGAACCCTCCACCTATCATGGTTATCGGACACAGCATGGGTGGTGCTATCGCAGTTCACACAGCAGCTGCCAATCTCTTACCATCCCTACTTGGTCTCTGTGTCATTGATGTTGTCGAAGGTAAACACGCATGCTTTTGTTGTAATATTAAATGGTGAGAGATGCCAAGCGGAAATATGAATATGCCTTGTACACAAATAATGATGAATTTCTTTTCTTTTTTGTATGTATCTAACTGTTCTTTATTCTAGCTGTCTTTCACTCTAGCAGGTTTCCATTACTTTTCTAATTGGTATATTATTAAAAAACTTCTACCTGTGATTGTGTTCAGGCACAGCAATGGATGCTTTGAACAGTATGCAGAATTTCCTCAGGAGTCGGCCAAAGACTTTCAAGTCCCTGGAGAATGCCATTGAATGGAGGTAAGAAATAACAACAACAACAATAATAATGTATAGAGTGATTTAAGTTTACAGTCAAAGTAGTGACTATGGCCTATGAGCACAATTAAACTTTAGTAGAGGTTTGGGTTGTGTAGTTACCGTGATGTAACTCCAAATATTGGGGACATCTTTAATAGTTGCTCCATTGATTAAAATGTGATAATCCAAAATAGTCTTGTTGAGTTACATTGTATGGTCGAACAGGTCTCTCCACACATTTAGCACAAAAATGTTTGCTAACACCAATACTACCAATGTATAAAATTACACACACGCACGCACGCACGCACGCACGCACGCACGCACGCACGCACGCACGCACGCACGCACGCACGCACGCACGCACGCACGCACGCACGCACGCACGCACGCACGCACACACACACACACACACACACACACACACACACACACACACACACACACACACACACACACACACACACACACACACACACACACACACACACACACACACACACACACACACACACACACACACACACACAGACCGACCCATCTACAGGAGGCCCTGTAGATGGCCTCCTGCAGAGCCACGCTGTTAAAATGGAAACAGCGTGGCTTCATGTGGATCATGGACTTCATATGGCCAGCCTGTGACATCAGTTGTCTATGAAGAAGTATCTACATTGATGTCCAAGCCCCTTTGACTTCAATTATACAATTAAATATTTCAATAAATATAAAACATATGTGGAAAAAAATCCTGGAGGAACGAAGTTTGCACTGTACACAAACCGTTTGGTACTGATTGGTCCAGCGGTTTGCAAGATTAACTCCGGACAAACACAGACCGACGCTCTTATAGACGGTTAGCCTTCCACAAAGAGACACCATAAAAACACTTGTCGGCTTTTGAAATGTTATATATTGACAGAACATGATTTGTTTGTGTTTGTTTGTGTGCTAAAAGTCTGACATCGAGACCTGTTTCACCATTCAGTGTAACTCAACTCTTTTTAGCTCAAGACCTAAAAGAGAAATTAGTCGTTTGCCCGGGACCCAAACTGGTTAAAATGGCAGATCTACAAGCTCACAACACATCACTTTGTGCCACGTTGTGAGCTTGTAGATCTGCTATTTTCACCAAACCTTAACTGTTTTTAAATGTATTTACGAAAATTATTGAATTTAGACATTTTTTTTTGTCATTGATGAAAAGTTGAGATTTGTTTTCCTTAAATCTTTTGAAATGATTTATATGCACATGAGAAACATCTATAAGATCAAATCGTTTCTTTCTACAGGCCATCTTAAGACTGTTGTAAATGCTCTGGTGTATTCTCGCTTAGATTACTGTAATGCCTTGTTCTCTGGTCTCAGCCAAAGCTTAATATATCGCCTGCAATTGGTTCAAAATGAGGCAGCTAGGCTCATCACTGGTACCAGGAGATTTGAGCACATAACACCTGTTTTAGATGCACTTCACTGGCTGCCAGTCTCCTTCGAGATTGATTTTAAGATTTTACTGCTAACTTTTAAAGTCCTTAATGGTCTAGCTCCTAGCTATTTTTGAGATATGGAAGAACCTTATGTGCCATGCCAGTGCATACCCTTAGATCATCTGGTCGGGGTCTACTGGAGATTCATAAGGCTAGTTTGGTGACCAAAGGAGATCGGGTCTTTGCCATAAAGGCCCCTAGACTCTGGAACAGCCTACCAGAGGAACTCGGGTTAACCAGATCATTAACACGTTTTAAATCCCTCTTAAAAACCCATTTCTACAGAATGGCCTTTTTAACTCCTTGAGATAAATCTTCTTCGTTATAGCTCTGTTGTTCTATTGTAAACTTCATATATTACTGTTATTGCATTATTGTTGTTTGATTGCTGTTTTGATTGTTCAAGCTTTGTAACATTGTTTAAAAAAGTGCTACACAAATAAAGTTTTATTTTTATTTATTATATATAATTTTTCTTTTTTTAATGTAGGAAACGAAAAAAGGGGATATTGGACCATAAAAACTGGGGACCATAAAAACTGGTCCACAACCCAAACATGGGTTAAATATTGGATTTTACTCTGTTACCTTTCTAAGATGATTTTTTCCCCCTACAGTTTGAAGCATCTCCACTCCCAAGTGGTACAGATGAGAAAGAATAACACTCATGAAATGTTCCAGCATTAAATGTCCATACTCTATGTTTCTTTCAGTGTGAAGAGTGGACAGATCCGAAACATAGAGTCAGCACGGGTGTCCATGGGAGGCCAAGTAAAAAAGTATGTTTGTGTGGGTACTGTAGGCTGTACATCAGATGCTGCCCTGGTGTCTGACTGTAGCCAGCATATAACATTCTGTACGGATTCTGTAAATGTATACACTTGCAATTACAGTACACTGCAGTGCAATTATCTGCTCATATTTTGGCTTGATATAATAACGGAACAGTAAATGTGTATATAGCTCATAAATACCTGTGTGTGTGTGTGTGTGTGTGTGTGTGTGTGTGTGTGTGTGTGTGTGTGTGTGTGTGTGTGTGTGTGTGTGTGTGTGTGTGTGTGTGTGTGTGTGTGTGTGTGTGTGTGTGTGTGTGTGTGTGTGTGTGTGCGTGCGTGCTCCATCAAACCTAACTATTAGGTAGGGATGGGCTATGAATGGTTAAAGCTGCACTATGTAACTTTCTGCTTCTACCCTGGATTGAAGCTGGTTTCCTGCACAACTGCTGACATTTTTACCATTGAGCTAATAGAGCCTGTCTGCTTGCTCGGGGGATAAATTGAATCTTGTGTCAAAAGTTGTGTCAGATCCTGTGTCTAGGTGAGACATTACCTTTGACACGATCTAGATGTCTCAATAGAAGAGCAGGGAGACAAAATACAACCACCCCAATTGTATAAGTTATATTGTATTAACATAGTCTACTTTATTTACTTATTTATTTTATCTATATTATTTACATTTACAGTAAATGGCCATTGATTTATTGTTCACATCGCCGGCTGTTTGTTATTACATTTAAACTGTGATCTGTGAGTATATTTTGAGTTAAGTCAAATGTAATATGTTCACCTTCTCAGCCAATCAACTATTTGTGATCCTCTCTCCCGACATTTACAGACTGGAGGAGACCGTCATCAGTACAGGTGTTTCTACCAGCATCGAAGGAATAATAGAAGAAGAAGAGGAGGAAGAAGAAGGGGAAGGGGAAGGAGAAGGGTCCAACAATAAAAGAATGAAAGAAGATGACAAAGAGGTTCTCTCTCTCTCTCTCTCTCTCTGTCGGTCTGTCTCTGTCTGATGTTTGCTAACTTTATGGGGCCCAAGACATTTTTCTGGTCTGCATGAGGAAAAGGGTAATTTTTATGTTTAAAAAGAGGTTTTGTATGGGCGATTGGGTGGCAGAGTGATAAAGTACCTGCCCACCACGGCAGAGTCTAGGGGATTCGAATCCACTGTGGTGCATCCGGCTTTGCGAGCAAGCCTGGCTGGGGGTGATATTTGTCACTGCAGGTATCCCTACAGGCTGGGGCGGCACCTGTCAGCAGGGAGTGTTGGGCGGGAGGAGCAGGACGGAGGTGCTACATAAAAAAATAATTTCGCTCGCACGCGCATGTTCGTGTGTGTGTTTGTTAACATGAGCTCTGTCCATACAGGTGAAGAAGGAGAGTGTGTTTACTTGGCGAGTGGACCTGTCAAAGACAGAGAAATACTGGGACGGCTGGTTTAGAGGCTTGTCTGCTCTCTTTCTCTCCTGCTCGGTACCGAAACTGCTTCTCCTGGCTGGTTAGTTCTTTAAAACACCCACTGTTTTTCACTGTTTCTGCTGAAGAATGCTGTCATCTTTAGTCATCATGAAAGGCCAAGTATTAGTCATGTTGTTATGAATAGATCGAATTTGGGCAAGTTGGTGTGGTCCAAAGATAATGATGTGGTATTTGACTTATTTCACTGGGTTCTGCACTAACCCACATACATCACGACATGTTTTTAAATACATTTTGAGTACAGATCCATATGTTGTGTTGTTGTACAGATTTTATTACTGATTTCAACTTGTTTAGTCATAGATGTCAGTTTATTATTGCAGGGTATTTTAGGATGTTTACTGTTAGGTTATATAGTCATGATAATTGCACTCAAGCCTACCAAAGTTCAGTATTACTGAAAGAAGTACTACTATTATGTCACTGACACACTGTTAACACCATTGTCTAATTTCTGTCCTCTGTAGGAGTGGACAGGCTTGATAAAGACTTAACAATTGGACAGATGCAAGGTGAGGAGCGATGCATGCATTTGGTAGTTCTCATTCTGCTTCCCTTTTCTGTTACACACTTCTGTCTGCAAGTGTGTAGCCAATGTCAACGACTTTAGATCGCAATTCATAATGCAGTCAGGTTCATCATGTCACAACCATTGGCAATCTGTTTCTCTTCAGGAAAGTTTCAGATGCAGGTCCTTCCACAGTGTGGCCATGCTGTCCATGAGGATGTTCCCGAAAAAGTATGTTTTATTTACCTGAGCAAGTACTCTGGCTAAAATATTTTTCAGAATTGCTGTAGAGGACAGTGTGTAGGATGCAGTGGGCTTTGGTTTCAACATCTTATTTCTCACCAGGTAGCAGATGCTATAGCATCATTTATGGTCCGGCACAAATTCACTGAATTTAAGGAGGGATACCTGTGGTAAGAGCAAATCCTATTTAACTTTACAGTTCTTGTGGTAGATTTATATTTGATTTGAATATGTATATTCAAGCTGCACTTTGATCATACTGTACAAGACATACTTTTTTGTAGTATCATGTCATTTTGTAGAATTGTCTATTTATCAAATCAAGTCAATTTAATTTATATAGCGCCAAATCACAAGGAGCTGACTCAGCTGTCTTTACATATAGAGGAGGTCAAGACCATACTGTTACAGAGACTCGATAATTCCCCCATGAGCAAGCACTTGGCAACAGCGGCAAGGAAAAAAACTCTCCTTTAATGGCAAGAAACCTCAAGCAGAACTGGCTCTAGGTGGGCCGCCATCTGCCTTGACCAGTTGGGTTGAGAGAGAGAGGGGGAGAGAGAAAGAGAGAAAGAGAGAGAGCAAGACGGAGAGGGACAGCTTGCTTTGAGACTAAATTAGTTGTATCTTTGCAAAAGCTTTCAATATTAACTTTAGCCAGAATGATCTGCACTCATTTAATGAATTGGCTGGTTGGGGTTACAGCAAATAGTATTTACCATTTATACATTTGAATTACACCAATCTGATCTTTGATCCTTACAAAGGGTTCATATTATACAGTATGTGAAAGTATTACATCTGAAAATATGAGGGGAAAAAATACATTTAATGTTGTTGATCATTCTTTTACAGCTAATTTACAGTGTCCAGTATAGACATAGCCAGCAGCCATAGAGAAATGTGTGGAGATCCATGGACATCATCGTACAATTTAACACCAAACTCAAGAAAAGTACAATAAACATTATTATTATTATTATTATTATTGCACCTTTCAGCTTTGCCTTATTTTATTAATTTCCTTTGGAATGCATGGATTTGGCTTCGCTTGCCCAAGATCTTTTTCTTATTATAATTTTTTTTATACCTTTGACGCAATCATTGTTTCTGGTCTATTTTTTTGATTGAATGTTGTGATATGTGTTTAATATTTTGGATTTAAAGAATGATGATTAAAGATGGATATTGACAAACGGAAGCGCCAACAGACATCTACTTGACTTTTTGCTACAGTGTATCCCGTTGCAAAAATTTAAATTAACAAGGAACTTGTCCTGTTAGCGCTGTACAGTAACTGAAGAGTAAAGGTCTTTACACACCGGGAGCGTGCCGAATAAACGATGTGAAATGCGCCGTGAATATTTCACATCAAACGATTAATTTGGTCATGACTCATTTATACAGGTTAATGCTTTTATTTGTGGTTAAAAAAATCTACCTTGTTTCGAAAAGTAATTGCGTTGCATTAAGGACTTGTTGCTAAAGACATGTTTGTGATATGGCAAATGAGAAAGAGGAGAAAATCTGTTTTGAATGCTCCCAAAAGTTGTGAATTTATTCAGGTACATTGTGACCCAAAGGCCACAGTTAGACAGAGGTGATTTATTTCACACTTATTCACAGTCGGCAAGACATTATAAAGAACCCCAGTTCGAACGGTCCATGGTGCCTTTGGGGTCAGAAGTCTTTAACCAGTCACTAGCCCTTGTGTCACAAATAGTGAAGCTGCTAGAAGGATTATTAGGCTTACTGTTATCATTTTAACACCACCTCACCATTCTCATGTAGTTTCATGATTAAAGGGCACAGAAATCCATGTATATACAGTACACATAAGATACATTATTATGACTCTAACAGTGCCACACTGCTCTAACCACACATCTAAATTATTTGGTATGATTCACCATAATTTCTTATTATGTTTGGTAATACAAAATATACAAGGCACAATATGATGTACAATTCAACTATCACTGTGATTCTCAGCAAAGTACTGCAAGTCACATTTGTAGCTAAAACACTTTGACTAAGGGAAATATGCAAAGATGTTTTTTTTTCTTTACAGATTACAGGTTAAGAGTCATTCTTTAAAAATATTTTGGAGGTGACCTACAGTAGCTCTGTTCTTTTACCTAGGAAAAGTACAATTTAAATCTTTAAATTAATTAATCCAAAGTAGATGGGAATATACAGTACACTACTGTACATGATTGCCAAAATGATCTGGATGCATGATGTGTACATATGATTGGACTATATGGTGGAGTATGTAATAGTGTGTGTTTGCATACGGGATTGCGTGCGTGAATGTTACATGCAACTAGTATAGTCAATACACTATATGCAACTAGCAACGTTTTGTAAAGCAATTTTGAGTACTTAGACTTAAATTGCTATAAATGTGGGGTATTAATATTTTTTTTTATTTAAAAAAATCATTTTCACTAAAGAATATGCAGGCTTAGTTTTGTGATCATTTGTAATCCTTCCATGGAGTTACAGCCAAGTGTATCACCCTATCTGGCATTGCGAGAGAATACAAATGTAATTCAATTCTGCGTTGGACGGTAATAATAAACCTTTAAAGCACAATAATACTATTCCCCAAACTGAACCACTTGCACATTTTAAGATCTTATTGTTTTGACCAGCAGATGTCGCCACAGCTTCATAAGTATCCCAACAGTCGCTCGGTTCTATGTTTTTCTGCACAGTAAAACCCGGAATGCTATTTTAACTGCTATATTTTTACATTTCAAATGGACACTGGATTTGACTGTTTAGTGTATGTTGTACATAGGCCTATTGTACAACCATCCATTAATGGCTTTTAGTATTGAACGTTTACATTCATAGTTGTATGTTCTCTCAGTTCCTGTCCATGGTCCAGATACTGTAGGCCATGGCATCCAGAAAAAGGAGAGTGGAGGGGACAGACAAGAGGGACCAGTTTATGTGGGTAAACAAGGCAGGGGGAGCTGAACCATAGAACAAAAGAATGGTTTGAAGGGAGAGGTGGTCTAATTTAACTGATATTTACTTCAGGATCATTCTGGACCCCCTCTCCATACATCCTTACCCTCATGAGAGAGCACTTGAGGCCTTGAACAACATTCCACAGAAAGAAAGGAGCAGTATCAAGGAGAGAGACGAAGGGGGTGTTTACTGATATAGGCCTATATGCATGTGTTTGGTTTCTGTTACTTTGAAGCCATTTCATGCACACCCACATTTTTTTTTTTTTTTTGGTCCCATATTTGTCTTTTGTCCCAACAATCACTATTGTTGTTTATCTAATACTATGCTGCTGCAATGTCCAGGATGCCTAACAAAAGCACATTTTGCTCTCATGTACCTGTGCACAAACAATAAAGAACCTTGAACCTTCTATATCTACACCAGTGGTGTTTTGCAGTGTTGCTCAGATATTTTGACATAGGCCTACTGTACAGTGAGGGAATCAGTTGAGTTTATTATTATTTGAAAGATAAAAAGTGAAACTGGGTTTGCTGAGGTGGCAATAATGGTTAAATAATACCCCACAGTCCAATAAATGGAAACGGCTCAGATGCAACTTCTACAACCCAAACGTATGAAGTAATAGCCATACTGAACTGTTCAGGCTAAATTACTTCAGTTTGGGTTGTAGAATTTTGACCTCAAGTTTAAAACCTCTAATTATTATGTGGCTATATGAACTGAGACTGTCTGGTGAAATGCTTTTGTGACCACAACATAACTTTAATATGAGTGCAAGTCGTTTTGAATCAAAGAGCAGTGAGGCACTGATATTGCACACCCTCTACTAGAAGAAAGATGCTCACATGAACACATGCACTGTCTAGGGGGGATTAATAGGATAGCAGGCGCGTAATTGTATCCCTTGTGGCTCTCTAGAGCAGTGGTTCTCAACCTTTTCAGGCTGTGACCCCCACAGATAATCATATTTGAACTGGGGACCCCCCACCCTGACAAGCACTTGGAATTGTTGGAGTTAAGGCATTAGGCTACATTAAATTTAGTTTGACTCAGATAAATATTGTGAAAATAGCAGATCTACCAGCTCACAATGCCTCGAAACTTGTAGATCGGCTATTTTCATAACTTTTGCCTCTTTCTCGTAGCCTATTATTTGACTATTTGGCCATTGTTTGACCAGTCTTTATACTATAGTTTGATTACTTTTGATGCAGTAATGGTCTTTTTTAATTCAATTTCTTTTTTTTTTAGGTATTAAAAGTCCTTAAATTGTCACTTTACTGTCATCTGGGGACCCCCTCAAAATCATTGGGGTCCCGACCCACAGGTTGAGAACCACTGCTCTACAAGATACTCGCATGAACACATGCACTGTCTAGGGGGGATTAATAGGATAGCAGGCGCGTAATTGTATCCCTTGTGGCTCTCTAGAGGACAACAGTGCGATTCAAATTAAAGCAATGACCTGGTTAGCTTTGTGACAGCAGACAGACAGCAGGAGGGGTGGGTGGTGGCCCTGGCCCCGCATTTACTTCAAATCGCAAGGATTAACTTGCTTCACTGGGCTGGGTAAACTACGGACAGCTCGAGGTATACGCAATAAATAGCTAAATCAAAGCTGACCAAAATGATAAGAAACGTTATTCTTCTGCATGTGCAATTAATCACTCACGAAAGCCATTCGTGTTTGCTGCCCAATCACAATATTTCTCCACAACTCCGAATATATATTTATATACATTTTTCAGTCTGTGAACGATTGATTTTTCATTTCACTGTTTGACATGGATTTACATGTCAAAGATCATTCCAGGTTCCATCCACTTGTTGGTCCTATTATATCACTAAACACAAACGATAGTTTTACCATGTAATGAAGTAGACGGGGGGGGGGGGGGGGGGGGTATTAACACACAAAGAACAAACACGCAATCTAATATGTGCGGCTCTCAACAAGCATGACGTAATGTTTCATTGGTGGTTCATTCTTCGTGGTGGGTGGACCTCTAGTTTAGGTGAGCTCCCCGTCCCTGCTCAGCGTTTAGTCATGGTACAGTCCACATGCCTGTTCTCCCTGCTCGGTGCAGTGTACTGGTACAGTCCACATGCCTTTTCTCCCTGCTCGGTGTTGTGCAGTGTTGCCAGATTTTGTGAGAGAAATAAGCAACCAGGTCTATGAAAATAAGCCCAAAAGAAAAGAAAAAAACTCTGGTCCATAGCTACAGTATCTAACTCTATTTGAAAATAGCCGATCTACAAGCTCACAATCTGTAGATCTGCTATTTTCAAATACATCTTGATATAAAAGCGAAACATTTTAACAAATGTGGTAAGGGAGTCAGTCCCTGGCACAAAATATTTGTGTATGGGGTGGGTGTCCGTGGACAAAATTATATTAATTTGGGGGTCCTTGACATGAAAATGTTTGAGAACCACTGGTTTAAACAGTAGGAAGCAAGCCCAAATAAGCAACTACAATTAGAAACAATTTACAAGCCCAAATAAGCAACAACTGAACTACACTTTAGAAACAAGCCGAAAAAAACCCGCAACCCACCAATATTTACAAGCAACTCTACAGAAAAACAAGTTGAACATATTTTGATTTTTGATTTCTACCCGTTTATATGATGTTTTTGCATAGGAGGACTGTAGGCTATATTTGTCTATCATTAAATGTTTTGATGAATTATTGAGTACAAATGACCCCAATGGAAACAAGACATAGTGCTTTCTTGGGTTTAAAATCCTCTTTACTGACCTTGTATTGAACTGTACTTCCCTGTGCTTGTCTTTGCAAAATTTTAATAAAGTATGCAATCAATCAATCAATCAATCGCTTATAATAAGCGGACATGGCAAGCCCGGTGCTGTGTGATGGTACGGTCCACATGCAGTTTGCTGGAGTTGTTGCCGAGGAGGTTCCATCAGTTCAGCAGAGAGCGCTCAATGGGAACGGAACGTGCACGCGTCTGTTTTGTGAAAGAAGACAACGCTGCCTTGAAACATGTCACTGTCCTGTTGTCACTGGACCTGCAACATGGCTTTATTTCACCTCGTACTGTACAGCATCACAGGTACGTACGTCATGCACGCTCAGGTATAGTTGTATTTATTTATTTCTATAACCTAAACAGAAGTTTTGTGCAGTTTGAAACCTGCAGCCCCGGGATGTCTCGGCGCGTCTTGGGTCGTGAGGACTCTCTGCATGTTTATTCATTCATGCAGTTATAAGTTAACTTTGGGTAAAGTGAAGGTAATATACATTTAAAAAACATATCATTATTTGTTTTTGTTATGTATTTATTTTTAAAGGCGGACATTTGAGGACCATATTGAACTTGCTTAGAACTCTTCAATGCTGTGGAATGATAGCGCCGCCGCAGATGACCCGCGGCTACCATAGAAACCGTGAGCAGTTAGGTCACTGTGTGTAGAGTGGCAGCCATGTTGGCTCCACAATCACATCCCTCTTCCCTTGCCAGGTATCATGTCTCTACCTACGTGACGCCATGTGCTTCTTAAATGTCAGCATTTTAACTTGGCCCTCCATGGATGACGTCAGTGTGGAATATTAAGAGGCAGCAACACGGTGCCCACAGTGGGCCACAGACTCATTATGCCCTTATTAGTTAAAAGGATGACGTCATTGTTAATTTACTAACTCCTCCCCCAGAGAAGAAAACTCTTGGAGCATCCCAGTCAACCGACTCAACTGCACACATACAGTCTATGACTGCACACAATTGTACTAGACAAATCAGCCAGTGCAACATTATTCAGTGCCTGTTGCGTTGTCTACACACTGGCTGCTCTAACCTACAGCCATACAAGAGTAGCATACCTTGTTTATTTTTGCATATCAAAATAGACCTGTGAAATTCCATAGCTTATCTCATAGGATACAACAAACCCTAACCCCTTTGACCTCTGGCAAAAACGAAACAAAACGTCTCGTAAAAAAATATGATTGATTATTATAAATTTAGTGTAGCCAACAATTTTTTTACCCCCTTTTTTTTTCTCTCAATTTAATCATACCAATTATTTCCTCCCACTGCTTGCCACTGCTGTTGTACTTTGTAGTCTACTGGCTCACCTGTCAGTGAGGAGCCTCCACCGGGAAGACGTAGGGCCTCCATCCTAGTCCTCCCGTTCAACATTCCCCTCGATAGGTGCCGCCCCAGCCCGAAGGAGTACCATGTAATGTCAAAGCTTGCCCGGCTTCGCTCCCCAAATATGGCCAATTGTGTTCATATAGACGCTCGGCAAGCCGGATGCACCATGGTGGATTCGAACCTCCTAGACTCCCCGTTGGTGGGTACCTTACCCCTAGTGCCGGTTTAGACTCCACAGGGGCCCTAAGCAGGATACAGGAAAGGGGGCCCGGCGGCGAAAAAAGACGCGGGTAAAAAAAGACGAAAGAAGAAAAAAAAGAAAGACGTGGGTAGGCGGGGCCCTGCGCAACCTGCGTAGTGTGCGTATAGGGTGGACTGGCTCTGCTTACCCCTGCGCCACAGAGCACCTGTATTTTAAAAAAGTACAAGATTAGGTAAACTAGACCTTTCTCTTAACATTAAGGAACATATTTTCTTTTTGAATATTTTTTTTTCATTGATTGTGCAGCACTCATTCTTAGTTTTCTTTTTAGCCAAAACAAACGATTTTTGCAAGCTGGTCAGTTACAGTCTCTTGTGTGCCGCTACCACTCTGCATTATGTTAATTGGTAAACCAAACGGTGCATTAACCATATGCACATGCCAGCTGCTATTGAAATGACTCTCAATCATAAACCAAAAACACACAGGCCTTCATTAGTCCGGCATATTGTGAATGTACTGCCACTCATTCCAGTAATATGTGTCTTTAACCTTGACCCCGGGGTGTTTTTAGGGTCAGAGCTTTAGGGGTGCTCAGCCAGCCACTAATGCCTAAATAATTCTGCAATGCATTGTGAGTGGATGTGAGCTTATAGATGGGCTGTTTTTGTCACAAAACACTATCGTACGGCGAAGTGCAAAATAAATCAGGCTAAAACGAAAAATGATTTTTAGAGCCAAGAAAAGATGCCTAATATTTGGGGGGGGGGGGGGGGGTTGTATGTCCGTTTGAGTATTTTGTTATATCAAAAGTCCATTCTTAATTACTTCCTGTCACAAAAACATAATGCATGATTACATTGGCAGGTACTAACCAATTTTAACCAATGATATTATGACAAGCCTCGACAGTCAAGTCTTTTAAACAGTAAGTGTTTCAGCACCCATAAAAAGTGGCTAAAATGCCACTGCCTTGAACTTTATTGACACAACGAACACTATTGGTTCTGCTGGATGACTTGTCATTAAGGAAAGCACTCCCAAAGCTGAACGCACTTCAGGGATTCTCTTTACACTAGAGCCCGACCGATCATTATCTGAATTTTTTTTACAACATAATTGGTATTCGGATATATAGTACTGAGCACACTGGCCAATAATATGTGAGTGTGCTCCCTGTGCGCATTTCCGAACGCACCCCAAGAGTGTCTTCAATACACTCTTGATGAAGGTCCAATCAGCAACAGGAGTGGTCATTACTGGTCATTTGCATTGGAGCTAAGTGGGAGTGGTCATTACTGGTCATTTGCATTGGAGCTAAGTGGATGTGCAAATAATTCCTTCGAAAAGATTTCTTTAAGTCAAAACAATGGTAATCGGTGCTTTACGACTCTCCAGACTGGATTAGCATTGGAATAATCTGGCATCGTCGGACTCTAGTTCACACCTTATCATGCGTCACCTATCAAAGGATGAGTCTTGTCTGGGTCTTGTGATCGGCTCACAAGTTTGTTTAGGCTAAAGTCTACCCCCTGAAGGAGCGAGTTGGAATAACTCCCTTTAGTCAGGAAAGGAGCTTAAGTTCAGTGTACTATTTTTATCCCAGAAATTTTGTTTTAGAGAGAAATCAAAAACCTTGGCACTATTTTCTTCAGTTTAAGAACTTAAAGCTTACAATGTCCCAATTTCCCAGGAATGACAATTGCATTTGGTATGTGGAGAGCAGGACATGTTCTAGAACAGGGGTAGGCAACCTTAGGCACTGGTGCCAACATTGGCACAGGGGAGGGTGAACACTGGAATAAACGTCTTTATACAAATTACATCCTGCACAAAATTCTACATTCATTCAAACTCCTAACTCTGACTGGGGAGGAGTCTGGAAGATGGGTGGTTTATTGCTCTGAGTCTAATGATCATTACATCTTGATGGGAAAGAAAATATAAAGAAAGGAGAAGAAACAAAAATGCCTATGGGTAATATGAGGTTAGAGTCATCGCAGTACACTCTGGCCGATGTGACCCACCTGTCATGTCTACGGACACTCTTGGTACTGAAATGATGCTGTACCAATCAAAGATTGTGTCTGTCTGCCACTGGCAACAGATCAAATTGCAGGTATTTATCAATACACTTAATTCACAGTCATGTGTCATGTGAATTAAAAATGTGGTATGAAATTAAACATTTTAAAATGCGCTAAAGTATGCAATAAATAAAAAGCATTATGTGTCTGATATTTAGCTTCACTCTCCAGAAGCATTTTGAATGCACCCAAAGTAGTATCATTAATGGAACCAAGCCAGAAGAGCAGAGCATCCCTAATACACACTCAAATGACCATCTCCAGTTCAGAGTTCATGTTCTGGTGCAGAGCAGCAGTTTCCTATATATCCACGCTGCATTAAGTCTGTACATTTCAATGAGGTGTTTGACCTTGTGTTTTAGAATGTAAAATAGATGCATACTTACTCACAGCTAATGCCTTAAAGGGGTATACCACTACACAAACTAATCAAACTCTTTTCTTTTTTATATTGATGCAAGAGTCGTGGCTGTTACTGTAGCATGCTAACGTTCCGGGAAGAGAGGCTGTATTTTCCAATTGCTTTGTAATCTCCACCGACGTCATCAGCAGGTACACATTCTCTAGTTATCTGCCACAGTCTTCCTCTGAGACAGTGAGGTTGGAAAAAAGGACTGTCAGTTGTGTTAGACATCACTGAATGGAGTAACTAATGTTCCCCTTTTAGCCTGTGTGTTTGATAAGGAACATAGAAAAATATCTAGCTATATATTATCTCTTGACAATGAACTCTGAACATTTGTAACATTTTGCAGATCACACATCATTAGTAAATTCAAACTTGTTGTACTTGTCTTGGACCATTAATTGAGCATTGACACTAAGGCTGTTTTTAAGCGCCTCAAGATGTCTGTGTTTCCAACAGCAGTAATGTATATTTGAGTTTTATAATGGCCCTGAAATCATGTCAAATCACAAGCCTGTACAGCAGAAAAATTTAGCATGGTGGCTGGGTCTGGGTGGGGGGCGGGTAAAAAAAAATCCACTTTTCTAGAACTTAACACGCATGCCCAAGCCCATCCTACTGCACCAACACAGTGTATGTTCTTTGCACTTTTAATAAGACATTCATGGTTACTGCATGAGCGGTGTGCATGAAAGTGGCACTGACTATAAGGGACTGTGTAGTGGCGCTTCCAGTGGGAATGATGTGTCCTTGCTACCAGGACATTACATCATCGTGTGTGTGTGTGTGTGTGTGTGTGTGTGTGTGTGTGAGAAAGACATTGGTGGAGTATTGTGACATGATGGTGTGTTCTATTTGCTATGCGCACATTGGATAAAGTGTCTACACTATTGTCTTCAGGATGAGACTCGTTAACACTAATCCCCGATCTATACTTTATGATATGATGATGCAACGCGTTGTGAGCCTGTAGATCGGCAAATGACAACATTGTATGATGGAGTATAAATTAAGCATTAGAAGCCATTAGCACCTCAGGTGTATGGTTTTGTTGCCATTATTACAAATCCCAGAGGATAAGAATAAATGCCGTAGCCTGTTTGCAATGTTATGAAAAGCCACAGGATTTGATTGATTTTTGCCTTTTATCCATTTTACTATTTTCCGGGCAGGGGAGGAAATCAGGACAAGCTTATGTAAGGTTGTACTCCACAAAAGTTTCATGCTGTCACTGTAGAGTGTTTCAACTGAACACTGATGTACCTTAAATGTTTCAAAACGGGAACTCCCTCCATATGCTTCACATTAGGGCTGGTAACTTTCCTCAGAAATGATATTTGAATATTGGTCTTACAAATTGGCAGATATTCGAATATATTCAAATATTATTATAAAATAAGTATATATAAATAAAAAAACATTTTTTCCTTTTAAATGTTATTATTTGACGGGGGACAATACAAAAAACAATGTATTATCCCTGTCAAATAAACATTTATTTTTAAATTTGAATATTCATTTTCATATTCGAATATACATATTTTCGAGGAATATTCTAAATTAAAATATTAATTTACCAGCCCTACTTCACATAGGGGGGATTTCATAATAATAATTACAATAATGTGCCCACTCCTTAGTGGTTTTTGTCACCGTTATATTTGCACATGAAATGTGTCCTCTGTATTTAACCCATCCTAAGTATCTGGAGCAGTGGGCGCTGCGCGGGCAGTGCCCGGGGAGCAGTTGGTATAGTGTCTTGCTCAGGGACACTTTGACACATAGGCAGGGCCTGGATGCGAACCGGGGACCTTCTGTTTCCCGGGTGGTCTGTCTACCCATTTATATACTTTGGGGGATGCTACATTCAGGATGCTAGGATTTACATACTTTGGGGGATGCTACATATTAAACTTAACTATAGGTCTTACATTGTCTGTTTCAGATTGCATTTTGTCGCTCTGCTCCAATTTTGTGTGTGTGTGTGTGTGTGTGTGTGTGTGTGTGTGTGTGTGTGTGTGTGTGTGTGTGTGTGTGTGTGTGTGTGTGTGTGTGTGTGTGTGTGTGTGTGTGTGTGTGTGTGTGTGTGTGTGTGTGTGTGTGTGTGTGTGTGTGTGTGTGTGTGTGTGTGTGTGTGTGTGTGTGTGTGTGTGTGTGTGTGTGTGTGTGTGTGTGTGTGTGTGTGTGTGTGTGTGTGCGCGCGCGCGCGAGATGGACAAACTAGTAGCCTACTGTTTTAATGTTGATTTGAAAGATGATTAGTAGAATTGGGTAGGTTAGGTGTGAAGAAAATCATTTACACTTCACAGAAACCGATGGATAAGAACAAAAGTACAAGGTAGATGAACGCTATGTGGAAATGGGAAAAAATTAAGAATAATACACATAATACCCTAATTTATAAGTTAATTTAACTTAGATTAGTCAACTTTAATCAATTGATTTTCATAAATGATTTTCACATAATTCTTTTAATCCAGTAGTACCGAATCTAAAAGCTCACATCGTGTCACGTTGTGAGTTTCCCTATTTCGTGTGACACTTGTGTGACCAGTCTCCCTGGTCTCTGCCATGTTAGGAAGGTTCCCTCTATATGAAAAGCTCCCACACACTGTCTTCAAAATGACGTTTTAATGGGGAAACTCAACGTTTCAGTCTGTAGACCCCCATCAGGTTTCAGGTCCCTGAAATAGCTGCACGCCATTAATCCTTTTGTCATTTATTGGTTGATCACAGTGTTGTTGACAGGGAATTGTAAATAACATTTGTTAAGGTTGACAGTTGTCTAATTACACTTGTCCTTTTCCTTGAGAGAAATATACTCGCTAGCTTGAGTGTTTGAACTACAAGCAAGCAGATTTCTAAATTTGATGTACAGTAAATCCTTTGTCCTATAGGAACTAGATGGCTGAAGTCTGACCTTGGGTCAAATGAGGTTTTACTCAATTCATCAATAACTACAGCTATAGCTGACTAGCAGTCATTAAGATTGCAAAATGATATGTCAGATGTGACCCCCAGTATACCATTATAAGTTCAGTTCACCTGAAGTCTGCTTATATCTATACTCTGTCTGTCTCTGTCTGTCTGTCTGTCTGTCTATCGAGAGGGAGAGAAAAGGGTTAATATTTTCATTCTAAAAGTTAAACTGCATAATAACTACATACGATCATCAATTATTATGCCAATAACTACATACAATGATACAATCATTGATTATTATGACAATAAGTCATACAGTATCAATATACTTTAGTTTTAAGTACTTTTCTGGGAGATAGCTTTAATATTGTGTCTATTAGTTAAACTCAACTGAAATCCAATTTAAAACCGAAATTAGAGGCTTGCTTGTTTAAATTCAGAATTTGTCCATTAAAAGGATGGCTGGGTTTGGGTCAGTGGTTTGTGGATGTTTAGTACTGGGGGGGGGGTTATTTTCTTGGTGAGGGATTGGACCAGGGACAAAGCAGTTGTTGGCAAAACAACAATAGAATTTTTTCAGTCGGTTGCCAAGCAATGTGGCAGGTTTTGATTTACGATGACGTCTTCCCACTGGCAGCTTGTTGCAATTAGTGATAACGTTGAGGGGTCTGACAGTGTAGCAGGGCTGTTATGCTTTTATTTGATATGCTTTGATATGCTCGTTTCGCTATCTTTTCTTTTTGTTACCAGAATCTTGGTGATACAGTACGTTTCCTTTTTAATTTCTAGCACCATAATCGCACTGTTGCTTTTACTTTTTCATCCCTTTTGACCTTCTTTTTCTTCTCTTCTCTCACTGATGACTTAATCATGTTATCACATCATTCCCTCTCAGTTTTCTCTTTCTCTCTGTCCCCCCTCTACTCTACTCCCTCTCAGCTGAGTTCACAGCTTTAAAGAGACAAGTCTTGTTAATGACTAGTTGCAGTAGATGGTGGTCGAACTTTTATCCGGAGACAGTATGTTTTTAATTCCTGAATTCAAGTTGGGAACAGTGGAGCAACAGAAATGCTTTTTTAAATGTATCATATTTTGGAGCACATCAGTCACACACAGCTGTGTAGTATTCGATGGAGCAACAGTAACAACCTGTGTGGATTCCAGTTGTACGAGCAGTGTGAAAGTAGTTCTGAACTTGTATGAGGTTTGAGGCTGCAACTACAGCAAAGATTACCTTCATAATAAATTATTATATCGTTTGTTTGTTTTTTGTTTGCTATGCTATTCAATTAGATATTAAAATCATGTATAATTTTATTTGTAAATAATCGCCACAAGTTATCTGAACCTAAATGGACATCTTGAAATGGCTTTAAGGTAGGGCAACAGATTAGGAACAACTGAAGATGCATACTATCATGTATACTACTAACTACATCATATCTCTAGACAACAATATTGGTTGCTTTTTAAAATATAATTATATGGAAATCATGACTTAAAATGGCGGGTGTGTATATGTAGCAGAATTGAAGAATCATGACACTTCTTGGTGTTTGGCCTATAAATGTACCTTGTAAATGTCTTGCATTCAAAACTAGCTTTGTTTGCAATGCTCTGTCTGGAACCCGTTCAACTGTGTTAAATGTATATTAGTATATACAAGTATTCAGGCTATTCTACTCCTGACATCACAACCTTGAGTATGGGGCAGATTTAGCTGTTCAAACACTAATTTATTGTTTAAGATTGCCAAATTGTTTTTTCACATTTTTATTTCCAGCATTTAAAATGATCTGTTGCCCTGTGTTTAATGAGTTTCCCCGGCAGTCAAAAACATAATTCTTGTTTTTATTTTCCTTATTATATGGAACAAGGTCAAACATTGTTATTTTGGTGAAATTGTAAATTGCACAGGTTAGACATGTTTACATGATGCAGCACTAAACTTATTCTAACATCTTTATTTGATTTTTACTTCTGTCGAGTGTCGATTAATATGAAGTGTACCTGGTTGTAAATTAATATATATTTGTATTCAGCAGGTGTATGGAGCAATCAGGTGCTGGTGCCCCAGAAGGTGAATGCTGTGTTGGGGAAGAATGTGACATTGGAATGCAGGGTTGAGGTGGATTCAAACCTCAGTCTCACTCAGAGCTCCTGGGAGCGCCGTCTGCCCTCTGGCTCGGTCACAGTGGCTGTCTACCACCCACAGTTTGGCATCTCTATTCCTCCAGAGTACACCCGCCGTTTGCATTTCCGCTCGCCCTCGTCTTATGATGCTACCATTGTCCTGGAGGAGGTGGGTTTCTCTGACATCGGAGTCTACACCTGCAAGGTGGCTACTTTCCCTCTGGGGAATGCGCAGGCCTCCACCACTGTTGCTGTGCTTGGTAAGTGTTTACGTGTCAGTTTGTGCTTCTGTGTATGTACAGTACATGCATAGTTTCATGCATGAGTGTCTCGTCTTGAGCTTGCGTTTATGTCTGGTTGATGTTGAACTGACAAATATATATATTTAATCAAGTAAATAAATTAATCCAACATCCTCTAAATCCAACGTATCCAGTCCAAAAGGTATTTACAAATACTTTTATGTGGCTTGTTTAAGCCCAATTAGTCACAAAATGGGAATAAAGTGCATCGCAAACATTAGTTCCATTTATGGAAATGCTGTTAATTTTGTATCTTTCTGTATGATTGATGACTTGCCTGGCACTATAGCAATTGTGCTGATGTTGAGAACCCACCCATTTGGTGCTCTGAAATGACTATTTGACTCTGGTCTGGAATCAATAGTTGTATGGTAATATTGTACTTGGCACTGAGCCTTAGAATGATTAGGACCAAATGAAGGGGAGAATGAATAGAAAAACGGGTAGGGGGTGCATTTCGCCTTTCCGACATGTCGCCTTTCCGACATGTCGCCTTTCCGACGTTAACGTTACGAACCCTATACCTAACCCTAACCGCACGCGGACGCAACTAGTCGGAGTGGCGAGATGTCGGAATGGAAGGAACCCCCCACGGGTAGGTGCTTCTCATGCATTGTCATGTCAAGGACCCCCAACTTGATATGTACAGTATTGGTCTGCGGACGCCATTTGAAAATATTTTGTTCCAGTGTCCCCCGTAAGATAAGTGTTTTGTTGTTGGATTAGATGAAGTGCAGAATTCTACGAGAACTGTCACTGTGGGGAGACTACAGTGGAGACAGTTAAACCTATGATCTGAATACACTAGTCATTCTTATAGATTTTGGGAGCTTGGGACCCCCTGTAACCTCCCCACGGACCCCTGCGGGTCCCCGGACCTCACTTTGAGAGCCTCTCCCGTCTAGGCAGTGTAACAGAGGAGAATTGAGAGTTTGAAAAGCAGGGTTGGACGTAATTATAAAGAAACGTGTTGATGTAGAGAAGAATAATGGCAGTGTTGGGAATGTTTGACTTTGTTGTTTTTGTTTCACTGGTGAGACACTCCCCTGTCTTAGGAGAACTGTGGGCGCACGCACGCACGCACGCACGCACAAACTCACGTTCTCTCTCTCTCTAACATTTGGTGCACAGAACTGCTTCCAAGAGAAAATTACAGAAATCATCTCTGCTGTTACTGCACGCTTAGAAAAAGGGTGAATGAAGTGTGTACTGGGAACATTTCAAAAGTTTTTTTATTTTTTTATCATTTACATTCTATTTTTGCAACTCTAAACAATGCTAATCTGTGTTTCTCTCTCCCCTGCCCCACCCAACTGGCTCTGTGGATCTTAGTGGAGCCCAAGGTCTATGTGTCTGCAGGATCGGTAGCCCTGATCGACGGAGCTAATGAGTCTGTGGTGGCCACCTGCATTGCCGAGCGGGCACGCCCCCCCGCTGAGGTCTCCTGGGAGTCCAACTTGTTCGGGCAATCTGAGGTACAGCTGTTTGACGAGGCCAACGGCACCACCAGCACGCAGGTGCGCTACCTGTGGCAGCCCACCCGCCACATACAGGGACACTCTCTGACCTGCGTGGTGCGCCACCCGGCACTGCTGAACGACTTCAGGATCCCCTACAAACTCAATGTGCAGTGTGAGTTTTTGTTTTGTCTTAAAAGGACCATAACAAAATGACAGCCTGTTTAGCCATAGAATGATACTCATACTTCACTTAATGTTTCCATTTTCCAAAGCATGCTTACTTTTTTGGGGGAAAAGATTGGACGGTTTGAACTTACAGAGACTTGAAAATTGCTTTATAGTGGCCTTATTCTTTGTCAAAGTTGCATTAACATTGAAATTTAATGTAATGTTTTAAATAATGAATTGATTTGAAAAGTTGAGCCAAAAATAGTCCCCTGGAAACATTGATTTACAAACAAAATTCAAATGTCCATGACCTGACCTAACTGCACTATCGTGTCTTTCATGAAAGTTTGGTAACGTAAACCATATTGTTAATGACTGAAGAAAATATAAACAACACCAATTCTCAAAATAAAACAATTAACAGGAAAATGGTTTATGTTTATGTACGATATACATGTATGGCCTATGACGTGTTGACACCTCATGGTCCTGTTGATGGAGTTGGTACAACGAGCCATATAGAGTCCCAAATTCTTCTGGAAAACTAAATGCAAATTTGTAATTAATTGGCAGCTTTTAAGGAAGTCTTTTAATAGAAAACAGATCATGAAAGTTTGGTAACGTAAACCATATTGTTAATGACTGTGAAGAAAATATAAACAACACCAATTCTCAAAATAAAACAATTAACAGGAAAATGGTTTATGTTTATGTACGATATACATGTATGGCCTATGACGTGTTGACACCTCATGGTCCCGTTGATGGAGTTGGTACAACGAGCCATATAGAGTCCCAAATTCTTCTGGAAAACTAAATGCAAATTTGTAATTAATTGGCAGCTTTTAAGGAAGTCTTTTAATAGAAAACAGATCAGTACAGTGGAATGAAAAAGTCCCTTGCACAGAGCTAAAATGGAATCGTTAGTCTTTCCTTCTTGGAGGATATAATTGCTACTTTTTTATGCCAAGTGCAGGTCTTCTGTTCTTGTATTTTCTTATTTCCCTGTGTCTGCATTTCCTCAGCTTTTTACGTGTCGATAAATCTTGCTTTGTGATCCCTTAACTGACCAGAGTGTACAATCTATCGATGAGACCTCTTGTAGCGTCCTGTCTCTACAGGACACATGGACAGTTAATTGGCTTAGGAAAGTTGTCAAACCTTGACAACCAAAAAGTTGTAATATTTTAAGTAAATCAATGAAAGACATTTTGATCCTAAGATTCTGCATACCCAGCAACAAAGCCAAATGGTTGGTTGATTTATGCCATGGAAAATAAAACAGACCACCACTTTATTCAGTATAACAGCTCTTTTGTTTTGAATGTTTCCAACTGATCTGGAAACCTGGCTAGTGAAGGCAGAGCTGTCTTAGATCATGTTCTTAATACCCGGCAGTTACCCTGCAGTCATGTTATGGGACCTTGTTTGGGCACAAGTCCTGAGGATCCACTGCTGGATTGAATGTCTTATGTCATGATGGTACGTCACACACGCTTCCGTCATGCAACTTATTTTCATTCAAGCAAAAAGGTTAACTTTCTAATAATGATGAAATAATGATTGAAATAATGATTACTTGGCCCCTTTCAGCACAAAGACATACAGGCTGCAGTCAACCGGGTTGTGTCAGCAGACACTGTATGTTTTGCAGTATGTTTGACTTGAACTATTGACAGGGTGTCATAGCAGATACATCTATGAAATATTGTCGCTGTCGGATGGAAACTGTCTCAAATGTTGCGTTGCTTTTCAGGAATTTGAAAGCATAACCTGTGTTCCAATGGATCCAAAGTAGTTATTTGTATTCTGTTAATACTTTTGAAATGGTTAAATAAGACTTAAATAGACTTTACTTTAAAAAATAATGTATCAAAAGTTGCGAAAATGGCACATCTAGTACATGCTAATGTGTCGGGAGGTGATGTGTTGTGAGCTTGTAGATGGAGTATCTTTCTACTTTTGAGTGACACTCTTGTACGATGAAACTGCCCATTCATTTATGAAAAAACAAAACGTTATGGCGATACAAGGTTTCTACCCGACTGCTACAATGACATTCAAAGTTCACCTTGGTGACTGTTACATAGCAGAAACGTGTGTGTGTGTGTGTGCTTGTATGGAGGAAGTCTGGCGTACATCCTGCTGGCATGTTTCACATTTTCCATCTTTTGCCCGTCTGTATTGCAGTTGCCCCTGATATCTCAGTTGTGGGCTACGATGGAGATTGGCATGTGGGCCGAGAGCATGTCCAGCTGACCTGCAAAGCCAATGCGAACCCACCAGCCCATCACTTCAGATGGATCAGGTGCGTCTGTGACTTTGAGAGTAGTTCTTGGAAGAATTAATTTCAGTCAAAGCCAAGTAATACCATAACAAACCACTGTGTTACTGTTTATTTGTGTGTTTGATTGATACTTTATTAGCAGTTTGAAACCAAACGGCACTACAGTAAAAACTATGCCAAAAGGACAACACACAACGTGTATGTGTGTCTCGTCAAAGAAGATTATTTTAGGGGTAAGGTTAAGGTTACAATAAAGGTTATGTTACAGTATGCGTATAGTGACGAGTTGGGGATAAATATATCAAAGCAGGAAGCCCCTTGAATCCAACAATTGCATTCATTTTTAAGGTCTAATTCTTCTTTTCAGGTGATATTTTCTGATTGACACTTTTGCCAAGTGAAAACTAAATACTACATTTGTGCATACAATATCTTTATTGTATGCACATATACATATTGTATGTATATCTTTCTTAGGTTAAGTCACATGACCACAAGAGTTTGCATGTGCTTCTACATTACCGGGCAATGTTGAAGGCAACATAAGCCGTAGTAGTAGTAGTAGTAGGAGCGACTCTGAAAAGACAACTCTTTTTTTTTTTTGTTCTGCTTCAGTCGGATTTAGTCAAGCGAGGTTCATGTGTAACTTCAAGTTTAACAATAACTGGTTTGAGAACGCTTTTGCCACCGGGCTTGGGCGGCCACCGGGCTTGGGTGATTCAAACACACTGCCTTTACTACAGTAAACAACCTTTTATAATTGTTTTAGTTGCCTTAGGTTCAATATTACATAACTTCTAATATGCTATTGGCTGTTTGTGGTCTTTTTTGGAAATAATGAAAATCCGCTTGTATAGAAAAATAACAAAATGTCCCAAAAATATAAAAAGCTACTCCTATGGAAAGGCTATCATATATTAATTTACTTATAATGACCCTATAAAGTTTATGATGTTTATAGTATAAACATGCTGTTTTACTCTTGATACAATTTCTCTTTCATAAAAGATACATGCACCAGATAATCCCCACATACAACAAAACACACCAAGAGAGTACAAAAAAATAAACGTTTAAGTAGCCTAATACATTATTAGTAAAAAATCTGACTTCACTGTAGTAGCCTTTTCATAAATTATATTTGTACTTAGGCTGTCATGAAAGTTTATATTTAGAGACTAGGGGCGTCGCCAAGTTGAAGTTACTAAACTTGTAAATAATAGAAAATCAAGCATTGTCTTCTCCGGGTAGTCGTACTGCTCACTCATAGAGAACACCCTCCCCTGCTGGCTTACCACCCACGAACACTGCAGTTGTGTTCGTTGGAAAACCTGGCCAAGCCGAATGCATTGTGGAGGATTCCAAGGCTCATACCTTTTTAATTTGAGGAAGAAGGCATGCTAGGAATTTGGTTACAAATTATGTAAAATAATAATAACGTGTGTGTGTGTATCCTAGTTTCCTAGCGGGTGCAGCACCATGTTATAGATGTGTCAACTAGCCACACACATCCCTAATTGCAGTACATGCTGGTGTTTCAGAAGAATCTTTGGTGGAAGTAGACTGTGTGTAGTGGTATACAAGTAAGGCTCGCCTGTAGGTAGCGACTTGTTTTACATTTGTGCTTTTGCATCTTTTTTAAACTGAGCAAAATTCGGTTACTATTCAAAGTAATACTGAGCAGAACTCTACAGTGGATTATTTAGTACCTACCATAAATGTTCATCAGCAGAACCAGCTTGCATTTGCTTCAACAACAGAAAAGCGCGCCCAGCATTTACCACACATAAACTGGAAACATGCAGTGTGTGAGGCAGCTATTTTGTGTTGGCAGCACTGTGTAGAAATTCCTGGGGGGGGGGAAAAATCTACTCTGACTCCTGAATTTTGTTGTACATATTTGATCACTTGTAGCGTTTCACATTGAAGTAAGTACGTTTCCCAATGCAACGCTACTGCAATGCTACTGGCTTTTCTATTGGATGTGTAAGCCTGAAGCACATGGCGTCCTCCCTGTAAATCATGTATGTTACATGCATCAGCTAGGCTGCTGGATATGGAGATATGGTTAATTTTTTTTTTCTGCAAGATGCATTCTTAATGTATGTGGGAGGGGTTTGTTGCACCAGCTGTTATATTCTCTGTGATTGTCAAAAGATGATTCATGCGTAATACGTCATGGACAATTGTAACTGTTAAACTGAAGATAATGAAAACTATAACATTTCAAATAAAAGCAGTATTAAATACAGCAGCTGTAAATATTCTTCCCAACTGGGCAGGGAAGATGGTAGGTTGCCAAATGAATATTTAAGCAATAACTTATTACAGGCCAGGCGACGGCGTTGAGTTATTGCTTTCATAAAACGGTTACCAAATATGGCAGTATAAAAATTATAGATATATCCGAAATTGAATAACAATTTTATTGCAACAATAATGACTGCCTGCATAAACAAGATACATTTATATATTTTCAAAAAGGATGACAGATGGAGCTGCTTTACAATGTATGCCTCACATTCACCCCTTTGCTCACATATTCACTCACCAATGGCAGAGGCAGCCATCGCGCTCATCGGGAGCAGTTTGGGTTTACTATCTTGCTCAAGGACATTTTGATGCACGGTGCCAGGGGGAGCCAGGTTCAAACGGGTACCATCTAATTCCCAGATGACCCATCTACCTCCTTAGCCTCTCCCGGTGGCGATTTTTCACAGAGACTTGGCATGTCATAATATAGACTGGAAATGGACTATATTCTGGAAAATTACTGTAGGTGACCATTTGGCAAAAATAGGGGACTATTTGGCAAAAATGGCAATCTATAAGCTCAAAACCTGTCACGTTTTAATGCGTTGTGGGCTATTTCTATTTGATATACAACAAATTATATAGGGTTTAAGTGGTTAAATGTTATTTTGTTGAGTATTGTTTCTACCTTGTGACATTTTGTACAGTTGATAGCCTAAAACGTTTTAGTTTGTCGCAGACATGTAGTAATATTGAACTGAATCAATAACCAATTCGATTGCATGATTTGAGCTACCTTTTATATAACTACATAATAACAGCCACTGCGGCTCATTTGTCATTATTGTATTTAAATGCCTCTTTGTGTGAGGTAGCATTGTTACACATCATGACCAGCTAATATGTTGCATGTTATGTTGACTGAAATTTTTCAAAAGTGCAAAACTGGTTAAGCATGCATTATACTTCATTGTTGCATGCGATTGACTTGTGGTTCCAGTTGAATGGACAGCATGTAATGTCATGACACACTTAAAACCTATTCTGTTTTTTCTTTTATATTCCTTTTAAATTGTCTACCCGTTTTTAAGAAAGTTTTTAAGTCCCTGTATGGTATCCCAATATTGCATCTTCATTTTTATATTGTCATCCTCAACCTGATTTCCTCAGAAGCCTCTTCTACCCTGTCCAAATAATAGCAAAAACTGTCTAAAAAGGTTATTTAAAAAGAATCAAGTGGGGAAGAGTTGTATGGAATCCCAGTTCCTTCACTGAATATAAGTGAAAATGCCTCAATTTTTCACTTTTTCTCACAATTCAAACATATCAACATTTTATGAATTGTACCAAGTCACAATTATAAGAAAAGAAAAAAACAAATAGACATGTACTGAAATATAAAATCAGAATTGGGAGGGGGGGGGCTCACTGTTCAGGCCTTTTTAGTTTTCTTCAGTGGCAGAAATGGGGTTCCATAGCACTGAGATGGCTAAGTGGAGCTCTGGACTGAAGCATAGCCAACCAAGCCCTTAGAATAACCAGCTGTGACTGTCTGCGTGGATCTTCTACAGGGCATGACTGTTTACTTTAGGATAAGCAGACTTAGAATTCTCACAAAAGAAAGTTGGCAAAAAAAAGAAAAACACACCCAAACTTAAAAATAAATAAAAGTAGTGTGGATCTGTGATAATGTACTGCTGCAGACTGATATCAACCAGAACCATGTGTAACTGAAAGTGTTTTATGTGTATCCCAGACTGGATAGTGAAATGCCAGAAGGTGTTGAAACGGTGAACAACACGTTGCTGTTCCTGCGGCCGCTCCAACGGAATGATTCGGGGGTTTACAGGTGTGAGGCTGCCAATGACATAAACCTTCGCAGCAGAGATGTGCGCATTCTAATACAAGGTGAGTCCAAATACAGTCTCTGTAAACAGCTGACTGCATTCCCCTCCCTCAGGAAGAACTGTGCAAACCCATTGGCCAACAACACACATGACATCCTGGCGAATTGTTGCTCATTACATCATACTTACAAAAATGCAGGGTTGAGTTACATTCAAAGATACACGCCCACAGCCTATCAAGACTCTTTCCTGCTAGTATTTGTGCAGATTATTTCCGGCCCTTAGATTTATTCTTAATTACAGGCTGATTCGCATTGATTAACGTCAGGTCTCCAGATGTTCAACAGGAGAATTTCCGGGCTAAACCCATCTGCTGATGTTTAAGTCGACCACAAGGCACCACCTCTTCTCTCTTGCTCCATCTCTCTCTGTCTCTCTCTCTCTGTGTCGTTTTCTTTCTCTTTCTCTCTCTCTCCGTAGCATGTGATTGTGTTTGTGCATTATGAGCATGTCCCTAAGGTGTTGTTACACTCCTCTTGCCTCTGGAATCACTCCTCCTGAATGAACCTCTGAGTATGATGTGATCCTCTGCTGCATCTCTCTCTTCTTTTCAGTCTTTTAATTCGGTGCGTGTCATGCAATGAGAGGCAAAAGCCTCCAGCCTCAGATGATGTCCCAGATTCATAAAACATTCACTAGTTCTTTTCAACTCCTATTTATTATTTATCATCCTTATATCTTTTTCCTTTGAGATGAGCTGTATGGTTGTGCGCAAGTGTGCATGTACAAGATGCTGCTCTCCTGGGTGTATGTTTTTTTTTTTCCTTCATGTGTTCTTTTGTGTTGCTGTGCATAGTCTGCATACGCCTATGCATGGTGTCATATAATTGAGCTAAAACCCACAATCTTACGATGTTACCCCAATAAATGTGAATCTTACCCTTACATCTGGCTTGGAAAAAGAATTAATATGTCAGAACGACTTCAGAGAAATGCAGAACTCTTTGCACTTTTACACTTTTCTATTACTTCTAACATCCTTCCTATTATGTGTGTTGAGTTCCCTCTGCTGTGGGTGTTGTCAGCCTGATGCTGACAGATTATTTTGAGGTCGGTTTCCTGCAAGGCCTTGTCGTGCCTCATTAAGTCAGCTGTGCTACACCTGTGCTGGACAACTAATGCTGACTGTATAGTGGAAGTGGGTCAAACTTGACATGTAAATACCAAAGGTTTCTTTTAGCCTACGTAGTGTCTAAGCGAGCTGGGATTTTCCACACTCAAAATAGTGCAGAGTGCCAGAAGGTTTGGATGATGACGTAAAAGAATTTGGAACTCAATTCATTATACCTTTCTGTGCAGTGCATTAAATGATGTGTGACTGTCACAGACGCGAAGACACTGACTCCAGAATCCAATCTAGTCTTGTTCTCCTCCTCTGCATTGTGACAAACAAGTAATGTCAGCAACATCATTTAAACTAGATTGTCAATAGTCATTGGCTCTCAATGGCACTCTGCAAAAACTTATGGGAACCTAGCAAAAAAATAAAAACATCAAGCCATTGTTCTCTTAGACTGTCTTGACGTAAGCACTGCAGTCAAGTCATATTTACAAGTCCTAGAGTTTGCTTTAAAAGGCCTTTTTTGTAAAAAAGAAATTAATAAAACATGCATAATCTTACGTGAAAGTCCTTTTATCCTTTGTCCTGCTTTCTTGGTAGACTTCCTCCACTGCTCCAGTAACGTACACTAGAAATATCCTCTTCCTCCTCCTCCCTCATCAGAACCTCCTTTTCCTATCCACATTCTCATTGACAACAGGTTGTGCATCTGCAGTTGTGTATACTCATAACTGCTCTCCTTAAGGCACTTATGAGTATAGTGGCAGACATTAAGTGATTTCTAATAGTGCAAATTGCTATAGCATTATTGGGATATCATGAAAAGTTAGCATTTCTTCAACTTTGCATTTCTGCCTCCGAAAGTCCAATCTGCAAGTCAAATGATGAGAGGAAACTATTGTCGGCGAGATAAAACCATGCTAGGTTTATAAATAGAAATCACCTTAAAACAGAATGATTACAAAATCCAGTTGACCACATTATACAACTGAAATGGATTATAGACTCTAAACGACAGCAGAACATGCAATGGTGGAAAACTGTGTGACAACAAGATGCATAACATGACTTGTAAGAGGGATACACATTTTAAACCAGACCATTAAGACTAGACTTCCATTTTTAATTCCTTCTGTAGTTAGCATCCAGTGTTCCCTCTAAGCTGCTATGGTTTTATTTATGGATATCTGCCGCTTGCCGTGGCTTCTCTGACAACTTGGAGGGAACACTGGTTACATCACTGGCCTTTCATCATTGTTTCCCATGCGTTTATGAATTGTGTACAAATTACACATATTATTATCGCCTTTGGTTTGCCTTTGTTTAACCTTGAACTTTACTGTGATATTTCTCTGCAACAAGACGTTAAAAATGGCACCCTCCTTCAGTGATCACAGACTTTCCTTTTAATGCCTCAGGCAATGGACTTGAATTCCATTGATTAAAGGGATTTAGTCTCGGTTTTGTAACATAACATAAACTTTAAAAAATGTGTTTACAATCATTTGATTCTTTAGTCAACTTTGAACTACAGGTGCTCTGCAACAAAACCAAAATAAATACCAAAAGCAATTACTGACTATCTTTCTACTGAGGGTGACCAACTGCAGATCTGCAGAAATAACTAAATCATGCACTGTTAATATAAACGAAGAGGCTTAAAGCATTGTTTATTTCAGATGTGTTGCCAATGCAAACCAAAGGCTATTGTAAGCATGTAGTTTAATTCTTGGTTAGTTGAGTTGATGTTAGTATTTTCATGTCAACCAACCCCTTCTTAGTGAAATGCTGATGTAGTTGGCATTGACATTCTCTACTCTTCTGCCTGTCCATCCCTCCTCTCCCCTCCCTTCCCTCCCAAATTTCTTTCTCCCTCTTTTTCCCCCATCTACTTCCTTCCCTCCTTCCCTCCATTAGATCCTCCCACCATGCCCTCCACCATTACTGCGCCTGTCCTTACGGGTGTTGCCTCCACCTTAGTGGACGATAAGCGCCAGGTCCTCCTCAGCTCCCCAACACTTGAAGCCCTCCCTGAGAGCAATCTGGGATCTGTAGTGGGTGGGGCTGTGGGCGGGGCCTTGTTCCTGCTGCTGTTGCTGTTTCTCGGAGGCATCTGTTACCTGCGGAAACAGCAGACCTTCCACAGCAACTACTACACCAAGCAGTACTTGGGCCCGTCCGACCTCCAGAAAGCACCCACCCAGCACGAGCTCCACCCGACCAAGGCTGGCAACAGCTCTTCCCGCCAGGACCATGACCGAGAGGAGTGGGGCAACCATGGCGGAGAGGAGTACTCTCCCAACGGCTACACCAGGGCCATGAGGGAAAGCAGTCACCACCATAGCAATCACCATAATGGCCACATTGACAAATTACACTATTCCAGTCCGCAGCGGACTAAACATGCCCGATATCCTCCTCCTTCTCCCAAACCACTGACCAACAGCTCCCCCTACGTTTCGGATGACTGCTATGATAGTGGTCCTGATGGGGACTACGTCTCCCATACAGATGGTTCAGTCATCTCCCGCAGAGAGTGGTACGTTTGACCCACTACCACTTAAAGTCGTAAATGGATACTGTTAGACCAAGGAGATGACGACCACAGGAATTGGAGGGATTCATCTATTATTTGGCGGGGGCTTTTTTCTCCCTTGCACACACCCACACACTAGAACATATTTTTCATCTGTTCAAGATGCCTGGTTGATACTTGATTATTATATATTTTGTTCTTTGTGTGGCCAGAGTGGACTGCCAAACTACATGGACCCAAGACAATGCCCTAATTGCGTGTTGAAGGGTAAAAATAGCAGGTTTGTGTGTTTGATGCTGGAACTAATGCTCAACACACATGCACTACTGTCTGCTTTAGTTCAGGTTAATGAAGGATTGGCAGTTTACTTTCAATTCTTGGTATACTTCAGTTCATTTATATAACTGAAGTCGCATAATTGTTAACATTTTTTTTTTTTACATATATACCGAATATACCGTCGTTTGCTATATGTGTGTGTGTGTGTGTGTGTGTGTGTGTGTGTGTGTGTGTGTGTGTGTGTGTGTGTGTGTGTGTGTGTGTGTGTGTGTGTGTGTGTGTGTGTGTGTGTGTGTGTGTGTGTGTGTGTGTGTGTGTGTGTGTGTGTGTGTGTTGCTAAAACTTGCACTGATTTGCTTGAGAAATCTTGTGCTACCCTCTAATTATAGTCTACAGCCACCTGTGTAAAGCTTAAAATACACCAAGCCGGTGGTCGGGGAAAACAGCGGGGTAAAGAGAATTGGAAGTAGTCTGCTTGTTGTGTTGGCATATTTTAGGCTGTAGTCCGGCCTCACAGATGTCGGGAGCTCGGCTCAAAAATGAAATCGAGACACAGCTATCGCCTGTATTCAGTCAAGTTTGAATCAGTTAGCATCCAGTTTGAATAAGGGATGTGTGGTGGCGGCATTCTCCATGCAGATAAGTTTCAAACCAGTTGTGTAAATGAGGGTTGGTGTCGTGAGAGTGTTTGGTCTGAAGGGATCACTGCTGAGTCTGCTGACGCTTGACAATGTGAATCCCCCGCTGTTGTCGGCTGATGATCTGTTTGGTCTATTTTGGCCTTAAAGGACCATACCACTGGCATGTTTAGCCCATTGACCACAACTCATGGTATGCTTTATATTACCCTTAATTTCAGTACGGTTAGAAATGAATTTGCAGGACTTGAAACGTGCGTGAGATAGTAATCTTAATATCATGAACCTTATGTGGCCTTTATTGTTTGTCAACATTACATAGTGTTACATATTTAATGGCGATGAAACTGCGCATTTATTTGAAAAGTCTTCCTGAAAATAGTCCCTGGAGAAAAGATTGTTTGACGAATGAAATTTAGACACCCATGAGTTCAGTGACACTTATCAGCTGGAGAAGCAAATACATTTTAATGTATGTTTCATCGTCTGAAAGTTTGGGGCAGGGGAAACTGGTGTTCTTTTTAAAATTGTTGTAAAAAAAAAAGTATACTGTGATTTGTCCATAGGCTACACATGCAACATAACAAGTATGGTCCTTTTTAATACATAGGTAGGCTGTTGGTGGTGCCACAAATGATGGTGCCAAATGCGTCATGTTAGAGAAAATTGTGTGTGTGTGTGTGTGTGTGTGTGTTGCGGGGGGGTTGCCAACACTACAAGCTGCAATGATGTGGCACTTTGTCAATTTGCCACTGGTCAATTTGATCGCCGATGTCGTGGAAATGTCTTGGAAAATGATGCCCTAGAAAGTACGAGAAACCTTGAGAGAGTGATTCAGTGTCCTCAGCTCCTATAGGCTGTCGTCCCCAGGAGAGCGGGATGGGAAGAAGAAAAGATAAGACGAGCTGAAATGAGAGGAGAGTGGGAGGGGAATAGCCAGGAGGTCTGCCTCAGCCTGTATGCTGCTCCACTCAAATGTAACTACAGACGTCATTTGTCACATTCGGGCCTTAATATACAAACTTACTGGGAAAACACATGTTAGTCTCTTACGTCTTTCTAGCTTAAACACTTGAACCCTAGCATCCCTATTCTGGGCATGTCATAATAGGCCAACATTGCCGATCTACAAGCTCACAACACAGCACGTTGTGAGAGATTTGATGTAGAGGGGAAAAGAATTGGACCAAGGATGGAGCCCTGGGGGACTCCGGTCAATGAAGTACTGTATATAGGGTTTAAGTGGGTAAGAACTTGTATGTTTTTCTTTTTTGTTTTGTTTCATGCTTTGCAGAAGATTAATTCATTTACATAGCACCCTTGTGGTCCACTAGATAATATGCACTTGCTGCTGTCTAGCAACAGATTATTGTATTTGTAAATTCTAGAGCATCTGTTTAGCTAGGCCTTCGGTAATAGTTGCAACTTAGGTTATTTGTCGAAGGGGGGAAAATAATAATTTGTTATTAGTCGAAGGGGGGAAAATAATAATTTGTTCCAACAGTGAATCCATTATTTCCTACCACAAATACTGTAGACGGTTGCCTTTTATTTAACCCTCATACAGTAAATGCAGTGAGGGAAAGATCCTTTTTTTATTGCACAAATTGGATGTATTTGAAAATCAGAACCATAGTAGGCCTATATGGTATCTGATTTATCACATTGTAATTGCACTTGCAAATAAAATGATAGATGGTGTCTGTAACCACATTTAATTTGTAGCCCTCTGTGGTTGGGTAGCCACAGAAGAAAATACTATTTTTATTTCACGTAAACACATTTAAAACTTGTAGATTGCATGGAGAAGAAAACTCAACAGTATTTCTTTTTTTCACATGCACAAGTGTTTTGTGAGTAGGTGCCAACCATAATGGTATGGCACAATCAGATACAGTATTTTAAAATGCCAAAATATGTTTATATTGTATGTATTATGACAGTAGTGTATCAGAAATGGTATTATTGGCTAATGAATGACAACTGAAACCTAATGTCTCACCTTTTCAGACAGGTCCTTCTAGCCTGAAGTAGAGATAAAAGATTCCTTAGAACAATTAGATATCCCAGTAACTGTTATCAAAGTGGAATTAGAGTTATGTTCTTAGCCACTCTTTGCTATCAATTGTTTTCTTTTTGTGAGGCGTGAATAGAGCACTAGTATTTTTTAATTATTTGTATTTTGACGAGTAACCTTCAAGCAGACATTGCCATCCAATACTTAAATGTATGTGGTGTCATCTGTGAAGCACTGTTGAGTACAGTAGAATTAATTAATCCAAGAGAGGTATTTTAGGAGGACATATTCAGTGATGATAGAATACAGTCAGAATAGACATTCTTATCATGTTCTTGATTTTTATTAACAATGAAATTCAGAATTTGCCAATATTATTTTGCTTCGTGGTGTATGTTTGTCATTATCCCTGTTGGCGTTATATCTGTGCATGTTGGTTGCAAAGTCTTGGAACGGATTCATGAAATTCTTCTGCTTGGGGTTCAGAAACATGAACACTGGTGCCTTAGAAACCCAAACATTTAAATTTTGGTTAATTTGTATATCTTTTTTTTTTTATAGGTTATGTAATGATGGGGACATGTTTTGGTTGGCTTCCAAGAAATGTTTGTCTTGTCTCTTTGCTTTTGATTTTTTACTACATTTGGTCTCTGAGTTCCCTCAAGACATTTAACTCATCTTTGCCATATCGATTTCTGTGTTCTTGACTGGTCGCTATGACGCCAATTCATTTGTCAACATTATTTGAACAGATGAACAAGAACAAATGCATGCAGTTAGAGTGAACTAAAATAATATAAACGATGGTAAATGCTGTACTTACTGTAGCCACATTTGGTGATCAAACCTTGTCTGCATAACAGACTGCGTAAGAGTGACAGGTTAAACAGTCTCACATTAAAGCACTTTCTCCTTGTGTTTTGTATATAAAGAATTAGTTTAAAAGAGTAAAAAAAAAATATCACAGCTGTATCAGTAATGACAATGGCACATTATTTTGTAAAGAGTTTTGAGATACTTTTGTTCAATAAAGCACCTTAGCACCTGTGAGTTCTGTTCCGCTGAATGTTTCCCAGCTCACTGTGCTTCTAGAAATGACGTCATCTGCAGTTCCCTAAAGCCTACTCGATGCTTCAGCAACAAAGTGTTGAGACAAAAATAACCTTTTCAGCTGAAAAAGAGCGTTGCGTCGACACCTAATTCAGTTGAAAATATTATTTGTGTCAAGAGACGCACTTGTCATCAAGGCATCAATCAGCCCCCCCCCCCCCCCCCATTCCCCCGTGGAGGGGGGATGTATCTACTCCTTTGAATCAGTTGTGCTATCCAAAATCGTTGCTGTCGGGTGGAATCCTCGTTTGTCCAAAACTGTTAATTTTCAGAAAATGGAAAAAAATAACCTGTGTTCCAGTGGATCCAATGTAGTAATTATTTAGTCACAAGCTCTTGTTAATACTTTTCATTGGTTAAATATTTATTTTTGCAAAAAACAGACTATGCGACGCGTTGTAGATCGGATATCTTTGCTACTTTTGTGTGACACTGTAGTATGACGAAGTAGGGCATTAATTATGTTCAAATATGACGTGGAAATATGGAGATACAAGGTTTCTGCCTGACTGCAACGATATGTTTCCTCATTTGTCGGACTTGGATTGTATGCTTCACTTATTTATCTCCCGAGTGCTCCTCTCCTCTCAGCAGCATTTTCTTTTTTGAGTCGAGAGAGATGAAGAACCTCCCCTACTCTCTTTTTTCCCCCCTCCCTCCCTCCCTGCTGTTGTCCTGTCCTGATTTTGTTTCGTGACAGCCAGGACAGGATTCCCCCTTGCTCTGCACTGAACAGTTCGTCTCCTTTGTGAACCCCCAGCTTCCCCCTAACCCACCCCAATGCCTTTCTCCCTGTGTCTACCAGCTGGTAAAATTAAACGCTGAGTGTTTATGTCTGGGCCCAAACGTCCCCGCTCTCCAGCCCATTGACTCTGTCCCCATGGCAACAAGCTCATCAGGGGCTGGTGACAGAGGCTGTCTTCTTGTAAGGCTTTGCTGGTTCTACCTGGCTGCAAAAGACAGAAAGTGGAGACAGGCTTGTGGAGCCGAGCACAGGGCCTGGTTAAATGATAGAATCGACTGTTTGGATTTGGACGTGTCCCTTTGTATCCGCTGCTCTACAGAGTGCTCTGCCGAGCTGGGGAAACAAAAGAGACAAAAATCTCAAGTTGACCTTGGCATTGTTTAGCACTGGAGTCCTTCAAGTAATCAAGAAATGTCTTTGCAATCAGTTTACTTCCATCACACTGTCGTTTCTTCAATAGATCTTATTGTGGCCACAGCAGTTCTTGATGTGACCTTGAAATGGAGCATGCTCAGTCTAGAGCCGCACGCCAGCTTGTTCTGACGAGTAAGGGCAAAGCAGCTCTCTGCTAGCGATGACTTTAATCAGTAAAACCTTGATTTCTTTTGAGCCTCCATTCAGAAGTCATTCCGTTTGACTTCCTTCAACACTACAGTTTCAAAGGACACTTTTACACTACAAGCGCACAACAGAAAGAGACTATTATGCAGGCAGCAAAGAATGATACAATCTGGTTGTGTGAGAAATGGAATTGTGATTTTAACTATCAGGCAGCAGTGGCTTTAAGTTGCCACCCTCAGAAAACAACAACCACCAGGATTAGGCTTCAAATAAAGAGAAAGAAGGGGGGGGGGGCACTTTGGACTACCTACCCTATGCAAACAAATGTGCCTGGTTCATACTGATCCCCACCATTACATCACTATCTGTTCCTTGAGGTTCTCTCTCTCGTTACCTCCTTCAAAATGCCTGCTCTGTGACAATCTACGATCTACAAACTCATAATGCATCGCAACACATTTTGAGCTTGTTGTTTGTCTATTTTCTGCGAAGAGATTTGGTGAGGGGAAGAATTAGCAGACCTACAGTAGTATAGAGCCCTGGGTGACCCCGGTCAAAAATATAAAACCTAGTTTTCCCCATGTGTCTATTTCTTCATGGCTGTGTATTTGATCAGGTAAAATAAGTAGGGCAGCGTGAGTAACAGATTTCTTTTTGTCATTCAGCCTGACTCATCCCAAAAGTTTGTTGTCATGGTTATCAAAGAGGGAATGTCTTCAAAAGCTATGTGACTGCATCCTCTGCTTAGTTTAGGCTCTCCCTGCCTACTGATGTTTTTCCACTGCCTTGCTGCAAAGTGTGATCTGCCACCAAACTATAACGGCTAAATGCAATACAAGCTAATATGGGTATGAAGGGCATGGGAGTAAAGAATTGTAGGTCCCAGAGTGGGTCTCAGGGGCTCGACTCTAAAGTCCCAGCTTGTTCTGCATCATAATTAAGATGTTATTTAGGATTCTCCTCTCAGCACATTATTGATTTTTTCCCTCGTTCCACCTCAACAGCTAAAGCAACTCAAATTGACCGTCACACCAACACCCCCAACCTTATGTCCTCTGCTTCTTTCAATGCCCCACAATCACAGTCTTACACACTACCTGCCCAAAGGATTATACATCAACCACAGTTGATGCAATGGCTCCTGATTGGCCAAAGCCTGTTTTTTGGGGGGGGGTGAGATTAATACATGTTAATCATGATTAATCCTAATCTCCTCTCGGGGCAGCAACACAGGGGATAAAAAAACAAGCATATGGTCTGACAAAGTCAACTTAACAGCGACATAATGGTACACTGAGCTCCTCATACAGAGGACAGAGGGAGGTGGGATGCTGGGAGATGGAGGTGTAATGTGAGCAATGCTCAGTGGAGAGTTTGACGAAGCTAAACCCGAGCACCAGTGAAGGAAGCGTAAACCCCCTCTCCCCCATCCCCCCTTGCAACATAGAGCTGCCAGGCACAGCCATCAACCTGCCATGGGCAATACACATCAGTTGCGGCTCAACACTCGCACACCACCATGAAACACTAAAACAAACATGGGGAAGAAATTCCCCGTCATTCTGTTCTGTCTGTATTACCGGCCTGCTCGCAACAGCTTGCGTACAGGTCAGCATTTGTTGTTTGTCATGTTGTTTGGTTTTTGCTGTTGTTTGACATTCAATTACATTGCTCGTCTTTGTTCCACCCCAGACCAGTCTCAACAGGAGAGGTCAAACTCCATCGCTGTGGTAGGAGCTGTGATGGGTGCGGTCTTCGCTCTGTTCCTCATTGCAGTCTTCACCATCGTCATCCTCACTGCCCGGAAGGCCCCTCCCCCCGTCTTTACTGACAAAGTGTGAGTCCCACAAATAATTCATGCTGCAGAAAATGATCAGTTTATTAATTAATGGCATATTGCATCATGACATTAACTGGATGGATTCTGATGGATGCTTCTGTTGGGAATGCGTGGTACGGTCCATTGTCCAGGAAGGTTATGGTACAAGGTTGAGAGGTGGCAGGTAATTGCTGTCTTGGCAGGAAGCCCTTATCCTATTTTGCTGTGTTTGTTTCCATGCTAGACCTGCACTCATGTTAATGTTGGTGTCAGGGGCCAGGGCAAAGAAAACTTCTAGATTAAATTATTTACCTGGGGGGGGGGGTGGGTGTGTGTGTGTGTGTGTGTGTGTGTGTGTGTGTGTGTCACAAGCAAGGTGGAGTCTTTAATTAATTTGACTTTCCCTATTAATGTTATGTGTTCAAGTCTTGAGTGCACTGACATCATTTTGTATGTGTGCTGTTTTATTTCTTAATTCTAAAGCTCTAATTCCTTTTGAGATGCACACATGGCTGGTACAGCTATACCTCGCAGTTCCATGTGAAATATGAGAAACTGTTGGCCAAATCAAAATATCAGTGTGCATTGGGTTTGGCAAAGGACAACATTTAGCAGGAGTTCTAAAAATGTTGACATTTAAGATTAATGAGCCTGCAATTCTAAGATATCCTCAAATTGGTGGTAAGAATACGGTTCTAACAATGGTCTATTTTTGGGACTGAGGATATATCCTCACTTATCCAGAGGCATGCATCTAGTGGTTTGCAATTAATCCCAACTCAAATTCCTCGTATTTTCAGCTTAATACTCCATCGCGCTACATAGTGCCGCCTGCCAAAAAGAACTGATCTACAACCACAATGCATTATTTTTGTCAAGCAACACTGTCGTACCATGGAGTATAAATTAGGCTTTAAATGCGACCCTGAATGGATGTCCCTGTGGGACGAACGGGATGCAACCTGGCCTCATCCCTCTCTGTCACCACACAGATATGAAAGCCCATTTTATAATGGATGTGGGGCAGCGTGCAATCGTGAATACATGAGCTGTAAAGCCACAATCCCATCGAGCGAGAAAGTAACAGAACCACGATGAGGATGTCTGACTGACTATAAGGCTTACTAGGCAATGAATGTCCAATGTTGGAAATCAATAGCTACTGTATGATGATGACATCACTTTATGAATGGCTCAAGTCAATATCTAGGTCTCAGCCCATTTAAACTAATGAGATAGTGAACTATGACCTTAACCTTACTACACTTAAATGGAGGTCCCTCTGTGAAGAATTTTAACCGCAGCGTCCATTACTCATCCAATGTATTGTTACTTTATGTAATTTACTGTAGTATGCAGGTCTATTAACCCCACTCCCACATGAATATGGCTATTTAATGAAAATACTTTAAAAAAAAAAGACAATTGGATTAAACTTAGAAAATGTAAAAGAACACATTTAAGTACGCATTGGTCAATTACTATATGTATTGTCACAATTCTAATTATCATCCTGTTTCTAAATGATGTGGCTGGTATGTCATTGTACACAATAACATTTTTCACTGACTAAAATCTCCTTTCACTCCCGTCTCTCTGCAGGATTGATCTCCCCCCAACTCACAAGCCCCCTCCTCCCTATACAGAGAGACCTCCTGCCATTCCTATTGGAGTCCATGCCTCCCAAGTGGCATGGCTGTGTCAGGTAATCATCTCCAGCACACTGACACACCAGGATGTTCATAGCTGCTAGAGAGAGATCATTGCCAGCTTTTAGAGATCAAATTTACCCATTTATAACCACACCAGAAAGAGTCTTTCACCCTCCAAAACGAAGTGAACTGGGTGTTTAAGAAACCCCACCACTTCCCTCATTTTACATCTAATTATTTGACATATTCTTACACAATCAATTAATTGCCTAAATATATGATATGCAATACAAACATTATAAAACATTGCTTTGTTTGATATGATGCATCAACTGTGTTAAAGCATTCTTCTGATACAAACGCAAATAAAAGGAATATATCCACAGTAAGATAATGTTGCTCACATGTCTCTGCTTCCCCTAATCACTATCATCCGGTATATCAATGCCTCATTATTCACCCTCCTTTCTGATCATTTTGTCCTGCATTCAGTCTAATATTTAGCACTGTATACCTGTACCACAACAAAATATACACAGTATTCACCTGTTTAAAGCATAGTCTCCTGAACTACATGTAACCCAACTGGCCTAGGATCAACTCCTGCCACATCATTCCTCCTGTGCTTTCCTACACTGTTTAAACGCAAATGGGGAATGGACTGCCCACTCTCTTTTAAAATAGCAACAGTATATATAAATAGCGACTGCAATGACATCATCTTGATGTGATGTGCATTGCAGACCCGCAGGGCAGAGCGCAGGTATGAGAGAGCTGAGCGAGCACCTACCACACGGCCTGTGCAGCAGGGAGCCCAAAGCCCCACCCACCATCAGATGTCCGGCCATGAGTGGGTGTGTCATCAGAGTGGAGAGGACCGTGTTTACATCAATCACCGGGAGGACTACGTGTGACAAGACGCACCCTGACCACACAATCAAGCAAGGACCTGTCAGTCATTCATTCTGACCGATATCAAGCTCATGAAATCCACTTGAATCACAGCCCAGCTTCCTGGAAATGAACCAGCCGGTGGCATTGTAAATCACACTGATAGTTATCACCAGTTTGATGTGTTTTTTGCTCATCAAATTTTCTTTATTGATATTTGTTTCTATATATGAAGTGCCATGTATTTCCTCAGCATTAACTGGTGTCTCCAGAAGTGCATTCAGAACATCTGCCTCCTACCAACTCATGCATTCCAGAATGAGTAAGTATTGACATAAAATGTCTATATTTCTTCTGTCGTTGGCCAAACATAGCTGATTGTCAATTGAAAAATGTTTTTCTGTTGAAAATCAATGTTTTTTCATTTGAAAATCCTTATTTCCGTCTAGCACACAGTATGTAGCCTATGAATTAGCCATATAGCTCAAAGCTAGTACACACACACACACACACACACACACACACACACACACACACACACACACACACACACACACACGCACACACCACCTAAGCTTTAGTCCAACCTCTTGTTCACACAAGGCTGCCACATCCCATACACCTGCTCAAGTCACCAATGTAAAAAAAAGAAAAGAAAAACAGTCCACATAAGGGAATGATCCAAACATTTATTTTCATTATTATGCTAATCTAACATTATTGCAGTGTTCTTTTTTTGGTGGTAGAATTGTAGAATTCTATAGCTGCTAGCATATTGGCCCATTTCAGAATGTACGTATGTTGATCCTTAACCTCCTAGACCAGAGACAATAACACTGTCAGATTATTAAACTTAAACGGTATGTATAGGAATATAAAAGCTTATGTAGTTCTTACATGTATTGATGTGTAATTTCACGGACTTGCTCTGAAAAGTTTCTATGGTGATTCATAAATACTGAGTGGGAGCAAAAAGTCACAATCCCTATTCAAATGTGATTATTATCTCCGCCAGGAGATCATGCGTTCGGCCCTGTGTGTGTGGCCTATCATTTCTTGTGCATGCTGACAGCAGGCTAAGGACCTAATTTCTCAAATATTTTTCAAATCAATCAAGACAACTGTAATTTCTTCATTTATTTATACTTTAAGAGCAACCGACACATTATTTTGTTAAGGTCATATTGAATATTGTACTTTTTACGGTCACTGTATTTTCAAGGTTATTGAACAAAGGGATTAAGTGTTAAAACTATGCAACTTGCATACAGCGGCACTGATATTAAGTCTAGCCTAGGTTCTCAGGGGAGCATACTGCCAGGGTCCTAAGTTCACATGGGCCCATGTTCTCAGGGTCTCAAGTTCCAAGTTCCTACTGTATGTTCCCCAGTAAGGATGTTAATAAGTAACTGTTAACCGACATTATTACACGACTTGGTTGAATGCTTCATTCTGATTAGTCTGACTCAGCTGTGTTTTATTTCTGAATAATGACCGCTGAGCTCAGACCAAATCAAAGGCTCAGAGCACCTGGCTGTGCTGCTTGATTTTATGCCGTAGCCAACATGGCAAACGCACAATGTCATTTACAGCTAAACATTGCTCTCAATGTTTTTGAAAACATTTGAAGCGAGAAATAGACAATGCAGTAACCGAAAATGTATTCAATTTGATCAACATTTCCTGTTATTTTCCGAGGCGACCGTGTTAAGCTGGACGGACGGCCGCAACTAGCATAAATGTTACTTTTGGGTCAATTTATTAATTAATTTATTAAGAAGCCGTGTAATAAGCGGGATAATTGATGGCGAGCCGGTCATTGTTTAGAAATGAACCCCTTCAGGGTGATTAAATCCCTCTGCTACGAGTCAGGATTTAATCACCCTGTCAGGGTTTATTTCCCATAAAAGACCAGCTCGCTGTCGATTATACCTTGCATATTAATTTTGACCTCTTAATATCAGTTTCGTTTTTGCGTAAGTTTTGTTTGTGTTTTTGTGAGGGATAAAGTGAAGCCTGGAGGTAGCCGCCACGTTACGAAGCTGCAAACTGCTTTGATTGCCGCCTATACATGCAACACTGGGAAATTGACGCATATTTCACAACTTTCCGCATATTTCGCAACTTCCCGCAATTTCACCGCATAAAATTGCAAAAAAAACACGCATATTTCATCGTAAAATCAAGGACTTTAGCCTGCATAATCAAGAGTTTTAGCCCGCATAATCAAGGATTTTTGCCCGCGTTTTTCTGGAGGGTCTACTTGAAGGAGGCATGAGCTCGGCTCTAGGGTCTCCCTAGGCTGGCAGAGGGAGTGTAGCGCCCAGGATTACTTAGGAAAACAACTAGCATTTGATGAAGAAATGGGTTACAAAATCGTGGGATAAAAATGTTGTTAAAAAAAAAAAAAGAAGAAGAAAATGTTCAGGGCCCCAAACTGGTCACATGTACAAATTGCAGTTGCTTTCATGAAAAAGTAATATTTTCACATAACACCTGGACTATTAGGGCATGCTTCCTGGCGGAGATTTGAGCTCTTCAGGGTGCACATTTCTAGTTTTATCGTACTTTTGTAAAAATGTTATCTGGCATTTACTGTGAACATATGGAGAGATTTGCCAGCTCATTTCAAGTGCCATATTGATATGTTTTCTTGTTTGATTTATTAACAAAAATAATTCTGTCATGCATATTGTTGCCAAAATTTGCACTAGTCTTTATGATACTGTAGCTTTGTTATGTTGTAGCCTTACTGTATTGAGAAACTCAAGCTCACTGTGTCAAAACATTGTTAATCATTGGGGAAATTTTAAGCTACAATGAAATGTACTTATTTTTCTTCAACCTTTCAATAAACTACAACATATCCAGTACATTGCTTTAAACTTGACTAATAAGCTAACAAAGCTAAGTAGATGGGTTTTATATTGTATTATTCATCACAGACATAATTAGCAAAAAAGTATTAGGGTAACACTTCCTATGAAGCCCATGATGAGCCCATGTCTATAATGCATTATAATCTGCTTATAACAGTATAATTATAGTTATAAGAACTGTGTACTTGTTATACATGATGACAATATATGTATTTAATTTAATTATAACACATGATAAAGCAACACTACAGTTATATGCACTCATAAGTAGTCATTTATAATTACAAAGCCTTTTATGACACATAATACATTATAATTTATAATGCTTTATAATGTGTGCTTCTTATAAAGCAGTATGAGTATTTGAGTGCATAGAACTATAATTGTATAGCGTTAAAAGCAGATTATAACGCATTCTACATGTGTTTATAATGTATTATAGATATGGGCTTCATAGTAAGTGTTACTTCCTATAACAGAATATGTGAGGCTATACTGATAAATGAGATTGAAGATGAAATGATTCAAAGGGGTTTATTTGTCTCACACTCATGCAGTGTAGCACAAGCAGTAAAACTATGGTGTGACATGCTCTGCAGCTAACGATAAGAATAACAAAATTTAATGTTGGAAATAAAATATAATACAGGTTAAGAAAAGACAAGTAAGGTAAAACCTTTAGTAGTAATACCGCAATGGAAGAAAAACTGTAGATTTGAAAATGAATGTCTTCCCTAATTGTCTCCACTTGGCCGAAAGGCATGGCAGAGACTATGTTTTGCACCCTGTCCGTCCGTAGTCCGTCCGTCCGTCCGTCACAGCTAATCTCCGTCCGACTTATGTAAAACTATCATTTTGATATTACTCCTTCAGATTTTATCCAAATTTCACGCAAATCAGTACACATGATCTCTACAGTCATGTGATATTCCATCCTGATTGGTTAAGATTGACATCTAAAGTTTGCAGGAGTGGCCCGTTTTGAACAAAATGCGCAAATCATGAAGGCATTTTGCATGCACATTTGCTCTACATTTAGGAATAAATGCCACCCTTTTAACATTTCCCAATTCTAGCGCCACCAGGAGGCCGAAAAATCATATTACTTCACATTACTCAAATCGGTACACATTATCTTTATAGTCAAGTGATCAAAACGGCTCTGTCCGATTTTTCATATTCCATCCTGATTGGCACAGTCCCAACATTGCTGGCCCACAATAACCTACCTGACCTGGCGAAGACCTGTACTCCGAGGAGCACTTTTTATAGTGACTTCTGGATCTACATGTAGCCTACATTAAAAGGATTGGAGGCCCTACCAACAAATTCACATACAAATTTCCAAACTGTTACATTGTGTGGTAATGCTAATGTTGTTTTATGTCAATACATTACAAAATTGGTAATTGATTAATTCTGAAACAGTGAAATAATACAGTAGTAATGCTAGGCAAACGCTAATGTAAGACTTTGATTCTCAAAATAGAGACTGCCTGTAAAATCAAATGGTGAGCATGACTGATGATGTTCAGAACCTCTGTAACAAACAGGCCCTTCAAGAGATGACAATCTCTGAGTCCTTAGGCATGGATGCCTTCATCAATAAGACTGTAGGCCTTGTTGTACTCTTTTCTTTTTTTTTAAAAGAAGTTTGTCAGTTGATAAAAACATTCTGTCTACCATTAATCAGCTTTGTCTGATATGCTGTTCACCTAGAAATGTCTCAAACGCACAATGATTCGCTGTTTTGGAAAGCAAAAACAAAGGTAATTTTCATCTTTAGAATGCAAAAACAAAAATGCATTCTATATGTAGGATAGCCATGCTGCTGCCTTTTTTTCTTTCTTTTTCTTCTCTTCAGAAAGTATTAATAAATCAAAACTGACAACTGGGCAGGCAACCCCAGCATACAACACAATGTCCAGGAAAATGTGTATTTAGATCAATTAATTAGCCTAAATATAAGCAACCAAGATTCACTGGTCCCTCCTGGATCTTTCAGCGTTGGTGAGCGTTGTCACTTAACAAGAGCTCCATCTAGTGTTCATACCAGGCTAATGCAACCCGAACAGGCAGTATAGGTGCTATGCAGTATCAGAGGGACCCAAACCATGCAAAGACTAGAAAAAGTGCTCCTCGGAGCACAGGTCTCCGCCAGGTCAGGTACGTTATTCTGGCCTCCTGGTGGCGTTATAATAGGCCAATGTGAAAAGGGTGCCATTTATTCTTAGGTCTTTCACGGCAATCAGACACTGCATTCATGATTTGTGGCATTTTGTTCCAAAAATGTGTTTTGCTAAATTAGACCTGCTGGTGGCGCTATAACAGGCCAATGTGAAAAGGGTGGCATTTCTTCCTCGGCCTAGTGGGAATGTGCTTGTGAAAATTCACGGAAATCGCAAGCGGCGTGCATAGTTTGAGGCTTTTTGTTCAAAACGGACCAATCCTGCAAACTTTGGAAGCCAACCATAGGCAATGAGGATGGAATATGGGAAATCGGACAGATTCGGGTTGATCACATGACTATAGAGATACTGTGTACCGATTTGCATGACGTTTGGATAAAATTGTAGGAGTAATGTAAAAAAATGTGTTTTGCACAAATCGGCCTCCTGGTGGCGCTATAACAGGCCCATGTGAAAAAATTGGGGCAGAGGTTCTGAATTGGCATCCAGGGAGTGTGTGTGCACAGTTTCAGAGCGACCGGGCCAACGGTGCCGGAGATTAGCTGCTAACACACACACACACACACACACACACACACACACACACACACACGCACACACACACACACACACACACACACACACACACACACACACGCGGACGGACGGACGGACACACACACACACACACACACACGCGGACGGACGGACGGACGGACGGACGGACGGACGGACGGACGGACGGACGGACGGACGGACGGACGGACGGACGGACGGAAAAACATACTCTCTCACCATGCCTTTCGGCCTGGCGGAGACAAAAATGCCCCCCCCTCACAGAGCCACCCTTATTATTGTAAGCTTGTAGATTGGCTATTTTCACTATAATTTGGGTCCCATGTCTAATTTCACTTTTGGGAAAGTTCGGGAACCACTGCTCTATATGTGTGATCTGTGATTATGTGTTTATATACAGAATGCATTCAACCAGAGGCACTGTATTTTAGGGTGCCTTTGAATCATCGGGAGTCAAGAGATAAGTCTTGCTGAGATGTCTTTATAATATTCTTTTTAATTGGGGAGCAGTAAAATGAATTAACAGGTTAATAAATAACTATAGAAAAATACTAAACAAAGTTAAAAGTGACAACATTACGTACACATTTAAATGATTTAAGAACAAAATGTGTAATTTAATGATTACTATTTAATGAATAAATGATAGATGAGTATTTTAAGAGCCACCCTTATTGTGTAGGCAGTCAGGTAGGAATCAATCAAGCATTCAGGCCTTTATCGTTCTCTTTAGTGTAGCCTACGTCACACGTGCACTCACCACTTGAGGACAAAATGACTCATCTGAACATGTCACTTTCTTCCACATCAGATTTTTTGCATTTCAAATGTGCATTCATCTTTGCGATGAATTGACATTCTCAGTCACCTTTTGGAGAGAAGAGTTGCTTTTCTGCTTTTCCATAAGTATCGCATAAATGCACGAGCATTGCGGCCATCGAATGAATGTGTGTTTTGGATCACAATTCTGTCTCTCCCATACATAGATGGAAATGCAGATGTCACTTTAAGTTTAGTCACAGTTTATATTGAAACTCTAGTCAGTTGGGCAATCTTTGTGACTGAAGCTCTAGCCCAGTAGTTCTCGTGCCAAGGACCCCCAAATTGAAATGTATTTGGCTGCAGAGTTATATTAAAACAATACAAATTATTGAAAAGTTTCCAAACATTTTCGGTATTTTTCAAAGTTTTAAGATGTAGCTACAAAGCTACAGAGCTTGTAGATCTGCTATTTTTGAATAGCCAACCTATGAATGGATAAATGAAGAATCGCATTAGTTCCTGTGGGACACGGAAGTCGCATAGACGGGTTTCCTGTTAGTAAACATGAGAGGAATATGACCGCGCAGCTGCGGGGGGAAGCCTATGGGTGCGTTTGGAAATTACGCACCGGAGCACACTCGCCTATTAGTTTGTATTGGCCAGTGCGCTCACTGCCGCTCAGGGCTGTATTTTCGAACGCGCCTTACCCCCAGGCATGCGCAGATTGCGCATTCTGCTCTGTGATGACGTCGCTCGGAAACCCGTCTATACGCTCAGCAGGACACGGAAGTTGCATACCCTCAACTGTAATCAGCTGTTGGTCTGCTGATTGCTTTCAATCAGCCATGCTTTCCTACACACCAATCACACCTCATTCCCTCAACAAGGCGGTCTGTTTAAATAGGCTTCCTCCTACACTGGATCTCTGCTTTTCAATTGCTGCCACACGCTCCTAGCCTGGTAAACCCTCCCTCCAGAAATCTAATTTCCAGAAATGGAAATGAGATTTCTGGAGGGAGGGTTTACCAGGCTAACACGCTCCTGCTGCTGCTGGCAAAACCTGCCTCCACCACCCCAGCCGTTATCAGAGTATTGCATTAATCAAGCGTTTAAACTGAATGTTTAACTGAAATTCATGTGTGCATGGCTCTTTAATCAACTGGAATTTAATGTTTGCATGGCTCTAATCTGAATGCAATGTTCTATGGCTTTAATGTTTAATGTGACTCAAGTTATTCTGATTAATTATCTTGCTGTGGGCACGCTCTCGTATACCTGTGGGGGGTTTTGTATAGCGTTCCTTGATTTTGCTTAGCATGCTGCTTAGCAAAATGTAGGGAACATCTCAAAGAGCAGCACCATTAACGCCAAGTTTAACTATATTCCATTTGTTGCAATAAATGGTTAAATCTACTTTGACGTGAGTGTTCCTGACAAAGTGACCCCCTGGAAGGCTGGAACCCCTCCAAGGACCGATGGGGGTCCCCGGACCATACTTTGAGAACCAATTTTCTAGCCATCCATGCCGCAATAATGAACGCTCTTTCATAGTCACTTACTTAAATCGAGGTCGTCTGGGCCTGCACAGCATTTTAATACATACCACAGGATGTTAATTGCTTAATTGTATCATGTAGTTTGCCTGTATGAAAGCATGTACATTTGTGATGTTTCTCCTGTTCTTCAGGGGTTTCCTTAATTTGCAACCCACTGATTTATAATAAATTGGATTTCTTTATATAACATGACAAAAAACATCAATAAATGTTTCTGTCTTTAAATGATAGGATGGGCAGATCTTTGCAATGTTACAAAGATGAAAGAAGCATGATTAGACATCCACAAGATAAGGCAAGATAAAGAGTCAACCACTTAACCCTGGCAGTGTTATTGATGTGCTATATCACTGTTTTCCAAACAGTGGGTCGGTACCGGACCTATTTTTGTGGGTCGCGACTGTAAATATCCCTTTTTTCCGTTTCCTATATAAAAATAAATCACAACTTTTCATCAATTAAAAAAACTATTCCAACAAGTATTTCATAAATAAAATCAGACAATCAAATTTCCATAAGAACGTACAGTAAGTAGTGAAAATAAGCGAAACAACGCCTTGTGAGCTTGTAGATCGGCTATTTTCACTATAGTTTGGGTCCCGGGTCATGGTTAATTTCTCTTTTGGGAAAGTTTGGGAACTACTTATCTATACAGTATGTATACATGTGTAATCTGTGATTATGTGTGTATACAGAATGCATTCAACCAGAGGCACTGTATTTTTCGGGTGCCTTTGAATCATTGGGAGTCAAGAGATAAGTCTTGCCGAGATGTCTTTAGAATATTTTTTTTAATTGGGGAGCAGTAGAGTACATAAAATTAATTAACAGGTTAATAAATAACTATATAAAAATACTAAACAGAGTTAAAAGTGACATTACAGAAAAAATACAATTATTTAAGAACAAAATGTGTAATTTAATGATTACATTTACAATTTAGAAGTCATGAGCTCACATGTAACACATGTGGATATCAGAGTTGTTTGATGCATGCACCATTATTCTCTTCCAGAGAACCTTTGAACAGTAACTGTCGAATAAATGATATTTTTTTTATGTAACACACACAGTTGATTGGTCAATCAGCTGACACCTGAAACAGCATCTGTCACAGAGGGTATTATCAACACGTGTATGTGGCATGTTGTAGTTCGTAACCAGGACTTCAGAAAGACTCATTTGGTAGCCCTATCTTCAGGGTTTAATTAATATTTTTCAAAATGTACATGAATAAAAAATAAGAAACAAATTGCACAACTTAATTTGAGCAACAAACCAAAGTGATTAACATTAAGACAAGGAGTATTAGGTAGCCTACTAAAAAAAAGGTTTTAGTTAGCTGAAGAACCTAAAGACATGTTAAGATGAATATTGTCATTATAGCTAAAACATATAGAGAAACTTTGATAAATGATGGAATTAGAAAAGACACTTCTGGTTCACCCTCCACCACCTTTAATCCATCCCTGCAGTCCACGTACTTTGCATATCAAAATGCAGTTATGATCAATTATGACACTGTGCCTTATGGCGCTTATTGCCATGTGACTGGTCTGAGCAATGGCTGTACTTGATGCAGGTCCATTGATCAACATTGAGGTCTCAGGCCACCATTTAAGAAATCAGATCACAGTGTGTTATTGATGAATATGTTGTATCTTTTCTCTTTTGTACCATACAAAGTAGACAGTCTGTCAGAAAAACACTCCAGATTAATCACATCTTGCTTTCATAAACAAATTATGGTGGGAAAATGGGATTACTCCTCCAACAATCCTAGTGAACATGTCTCAACCTTCTCCCAATCCTGTTCCTGTGGGCCTTTTATGTGTGAGTCGGTGCTCCTTCACATATTGTACAGTACACGCCACTCTTATTACTTTGACTTTGCTTTCTGTTTTGGGGCAGCTGAAATGGCTGGTACAGGGGTTGGTTCGGAGTCAGTGGCAGCTGGTTTGATCATACTTAACAAACTATCAAACCTGCAAGAAAAAAGGGACAACATGTTACATCAAACCTTATACACAAGCTTAAGAAAATATTGTGTGGCTTGCATACTGTGTACACCGTAAAATATTCAATGTTAATTCCACTATGAGAGTGTAAAATGGACTCTTACAATTGAGTCCATTTTAACACTTAAATCAGCACCGAGCATTTTACTGTGTAGCTACTTACTGTGATTATTCTCACCTGAATTTTCAAGTGCAGCTTACTTATTGTCCCTACAGATCCTAGTGCTAAAAATATTCACACGGTCAATCTGAATAATTTCACAAGATCTGCGCTGTAACTTACATATCTGTGATTTTCTTTACGACGGCCTTTAACGCTCTAACCAATCTTCTTATCCGTACCTGTGACCATAACAGTGTTAAATACATTGTTAAACATGAAATGATACAAGTCAAGTATATGTGCAGGATTGTATTTGAACAACAGCTACTTAAATTCAACATAATTCATCTCACCTGCTGCTTTTTGTACAATATAGGCATGGAGAAAGCAGAAATCACACCTGCAAAACCAAGATAAAGGTAAGATAACCATTGCAGTCACATTGGTATTCATCAGCACATCTTAATGATAAAGAAATATGTGGAAACTAGACGTTCAGGCTGCATAGCAGCCCTCACACCCATGTCGCATCACCGATCCGCCCAATATGCCCAAATATGGAGATCTCTGTATCTGTCAGGCCTTGTCCCTTTTATGCCCATATGGAGATTATTGATATCATCACTATATGCCCATATATGGCCATGCCCCCTTTTGTGCCCATATATACTGTAGAGCTGACTGATTTGTTTGCGCCTGATTCCATGACGACACACTCCATATTTGGACGTAGCTGCAGAACTCCTTATATGGTTCAGTCATAGTGACATGAGCTGACAATGTGGTCCGCCGGCCCGCCGGTGCTCCATTAAAGGAGTAGTTCACCCAAAACATTACTTATTTTCTTTCAATTACACACCCCATGAAGCCTTGAATTCATGGAGATTTTTTGTTTTTGTCGGATTCCTGAGCCTATAATTTGATGACCATTGACCAGCGGATCCTACTGAGTCTCCTTTTGACCGATGACCCGTTATCAAATTTGGCTCAGGAATGCTACAAAGACAGAAACATCTCCATGAATTCAAGGCTTCATGGGGTGTGTAATTGATAGAAAATGAATCCTCTTTTGGGTGAACTACTCCTTTAAACCAATTTTAATATAAGAAGATGATTATGCTGTGAGGTGTTACTGTGTATTGATTGGTTGTGGTGTGTCAGCAGCCCACCAATTATCACCAGTGTCAGTCCGTTGGTTTCAGCCCCCACATAGGTCAGCAAATACAGGAGCCCAGCAAACTGACAAACAGAGAAGGACAAATTTGACTAAACTTTTCCTGTAACATACAGTGGGCTATAACAGGGGTTTCCAAACCTTTTCAGCCTGAGACCCAAAAGAGATTTTTGGTATCTCTCTGGGACCCAAACTTAAAAACATGACATTATTAATGAACCACTTACTCCCCTTTCAAAAGTATGTGAACATAGCAGATCTACAAGTGCACAACAAATCATGATGGCAAGTGTTTTGAACTTGTAGATGTGCTTTTTTCACTATTAAAAAAAAGAAATTTTAAATTTCTGAGGAAAAAAAACGTTTGTTATTCTGAAAATCTTTTGAAAGATTTTTGCAATTCTCAAAAAAAGGTTTTCCTATTTTGGAGAAACACTGGGCTATACAGGTAAACATAGTAATGTCTTGTCTCCTAAAGCTGTTGACATATCAGTGAGACAAGATTCAGCTTGTTAAAGGGGTAGTTCACCTAAAATAAAAAAAACTCTGAGTGCTGGATAATACATCTACATAGTTTCGAGTTGGCGCGAGTACTTAAATAGAAAATGGTTCTTAATGAAACTGTGACATAGTTCTTATTGAAACTGTGACAAACAAGGTCTGTGGATTATCGTGAGTAGGCTTAGCCATGTCATGATTTTTACATTTTGCTGTTTTGAGCTCCGCAAACCAAATGCCGCGGAGCTCCTTTTTATTGAGGTGATGGCAGAAAATCCCATTGAAACTATCTGGGTGGATAGCACTCTGGGAAGAGGGAAATACTATTATGTTCCTTTTTGTGTTTTGAATGAACTGCCCCTTTTATGTTGTATGATTCACAGACAACTCTTCCTCCACTATCTTTGAATGCTAACAGATAGTCTGTAACTACGCGTCCTGAAAGCTGCAAAGGTGTTTGGTGGGAACTTTATAACATTGTGTGAGCCAACAGTCTGGACAGACAACTCACAGACCTTGATAGAGTCAATCATGCTGCCGATGAAGAGCAGGTTTTTGAGCTCTGTGAACGCAAAGGCAATGAGAAGCACTATCTCCTCTACCAGCTTCACCGTCTGTCCGTCTGTCAGAGTTTTGTCTTCATCCAGGTAGGATCTGAGGAGACACACACACAGACAAATATTTGCACTTATTTTAAGAGGTATATTTTCACTAATACACTGGACTTAAGTGAAATGGGGCAGCCTTGGCTCAGCAGGTAGAGTGGCAGTTTGGTAAGCAGAAGGTTCCCTGTGTGATCCCTGGCCCCTGCTGTCATCGAACCCCTATCTGCTCCCAGTGAACAGCTTGGTGCCTTGCATGGTTGCCACCTGTGTATCCGCGTGCGTGTGCGTGTGCGTGTGCGTGTGCGTGTGCGCGTGTGTGTGCGCGTGTGTGTGTGTGTGTGTGTGTGTGTGTGTGTGTGTGTGTGTGCGCATAACGCACTTTGAATAAAGGTGCTATAGAAATGCAGACCCTTTACCGTACAGTATGGCTATTTCATCGTGGAGGCAGCTTTTGTACTCTGCACTCCAGTGTACTCACTGGAAGGGATGCACACATTCCGGGTTCCAGTGCAGCACTTCAAGGAGTTTATAGTAGAGGCGAAGTTGGAAGGTTATACAAGTGATGCCCAGGCAGAGGTAAGAGACCACAGTGACAGCGCTGAGCTGAAACAGGCAGGCCAGGCCCACCACCAGGCCCGTGAACAGCACTCCAGTCTTTTTGACATTCCGCCAATAAACAAGATCCACAAGAGCTAAGAAAGACAGAGTGAGAAATTGATGTGTTAGAACTTAGAAACAATGTGGTCTCTTGGTTGGCTGTCTGTATAGATAGAGTGAGAAAGGACAATAGATAGAGTGAGAATGTGACAAGCTTTTGACAAGCTTTTGACCTTTTTCAATGAAATCTGTTTTTTTTTTCAGGAGAATAAGTATAAAATAAACTACAATGGGAAAATTGCAGGTACAGAGAGATTAGAAGTAGAATTGCTCTGCCACAGTTATGGATCTCCTTAACCCCCCCCCCCCCCCCCCCTCACAGAGGTAAACAGAGATACATGTCCACAGATATGCCAGTTTAAATCACCACTTAACATACAGTAGACTACAACTACACAATTGCAGTGTGCATTTTATTATTATTTATTTCAAGAAAGGTGTTCCAGCAGTCTCTTAAATGAGATCAGTATCATGCATAAGGTAACTCACACCCACTCACACGATGTACGGGAAATCTGCACCGTCAGATTTACATTTAAAGTTTCAAATGAGTACCCTAGCTGCACTTTCATCTGGTGGTAATTACCTGATTAAAACCTGACACACACACACACACACACACACACACACACACACACACACACACACACACACACACACACACACACACACACACACACACACACACACACACACACACACACAGGCAATTTTATGGGGGGGGGGGGGGGGGGCAGCCCAACTGGTCTATTGATTAATAGATTTTTCTTCTATTAATTACTTGATTAATATATTGATGTATTCTTTTACATATTTGTTAGCATAGAAGTGGCATTACTGTAATTAGATTGTGTCTATTTAAAGCCTGCCAAGTATATACTTATATAATACTAATAATAAGCTGTTAATAAGGTGACATCAGGCACAGAGTTCTCTCTCTTTGATCTCCCACACAGCTTGACCAACTCTGCAGGAGTACACTGTACACATAAGCTGTGACACAGTCACTTACATGGAAAAACATTGGCCTGTCTGCTAGTTAATTGTTTTATTGGCTTAAGTTCTTTGCGGATAGTTACAGATTTGTTGCCATAGATATCTGATTCATGTTAACTCAAACCACCTTTTCTTTTGTGTTATTTCACACACAAACTCAGGCATGTTCTCCTCTGTAATACCTGAATGCTCAACCCAGTTACCCTCTGGTACAAAGGATTCTTTGACCAGTAGATCATTTCCATTGTGTACCAACAATTTAGCTAAATGGTATCAACCCATACCATTTTAAAGAGGTTGCATGTAGAGTTTTCTTTTCTTCTTTTTTTCTCCTCTTGGCAAAATCTTGCCCCGTTTATTTCCTAACCCTAAACCTATACCCAAACCTTAATCTAATTCTCACCGTAATGCTGAAATCCACCCTTTCCCTAATTAGGTCTAGAGAGGATGGCCCTTCAACAGCCTTCTCTATAGTGTCTGATTGTGTAGTGTGGGGGTATATATATTTAGATCATAAGATTGCCAAAGCACAGATTACAAACACACATGTAAATAAACACTAACCTAAACATTCATCTTCTTTTTATTTAACCCTTAGCCAACCTGCAATGCTCAGTGACTAGATCAAGTTGGATCAAATATCAACAGAGACATCAGTCTCTTCAGCCAAATTGAAACACAGAGTGAAAGGTTATACGTAGAGTAGCCTACATGCACTCTCCACAACACATGTAGTCAGTGACTCAACGATCATAATCAAATCCTCTATTTACCAACCAAAAGACCAAAGAACATTAGCCAGGCTCTACATTTGACTGGTCACTCTATTCAGAAAACAACTGCCTTTATGAGGAAAAATAATCAAGTCAAATACATGGTGGTTCATCTTCCACCCTTCACCGCTTCTAGCCAGCTGGGATACGTCAGTGTCTGCTGTGATCCATTCAACCCAAAGCTGTCACGGTCCATACTCTTACCTTTGATGGCCATTTCAGTAGTGATCCTGCTACTCTTCTCACTCTTCTAGTTCCTCGTCGTGCCGCTGCTGGAGGCCCCACCAAGCTTTTTTTTAGCCACCAGTGCACAGTCAGCAATATAAGGCCTGGCTGGCCTAATTTTATCCTGTATTGGATACCCCCTGTTTGAATTCACACACATGCAAATACACACCCACAGGGAGAGAGAGGGAGAGAGGGTGGGGGGGGGGAGGTCGGGGGGAATTTGAGACATCAGCATGTGCTCAACTGAAGACAGTCCCTTAGTTCGGCGAGACTTACAGTATGTTTACTTAGCCAGTACTGGCCAAGTGTACTTACTGTAATGTCCTCAGACAGCCTTGTTCACCAAGCTGGATTCAGTCCTGATGGATTTGATTGCAATTTGCAATATAAGCATTTAACAAACACTCTTATCCCGAGTGCACCTTCAAGTTTATTTGTGTAAAACGGGGTGAAATTATTTTCTGTATACAAGCTATACCCAAAAATTGCAGGTACATAAGAATAGTATATGTCCTGACGTTTCGGCCCAGTAATAAAATACCAAGTGGAGCTTTTTGCAACTTTACCAGTGTGCAGACTCTATTCTTTTTTTCGTTTTACATGAGAATAGTGCCTCCTGTTGTCGTTAGAGGTAGATGGTCTGGGAGGATGTTGTAGGTGATAACCTCCGTTTTCTTTGCATTTAGCCCAAGACCAACCAAGGCACACTCTGTCCATTCTCTGATTAAGAGCTCCTGTGCCTGCTCCACATAGTCAGATAGCAGGCAGATGTCATCCGCATAGTTCAGGTCCGGTAGGGCTACAGCAGGGAGTCTTCTAGACCACTGTTTCCCAAACAATGGACAAATCTTTATGGGTCACGGGTAAATAAATATCCCTTTATTCTATTTTTTCCTATGAATTTTGTTTTTAATTATTATTTCAAAACATTTTTTTTTTAACTGTTTTTTTAAAATGTCATACATAAAAAAAGGGAAACAAATCAAAGAAATTCCATAAATACCATAACAAATGTTTAAAGAAGTAGTGAAGATAGCCAATCTACAAACTCCTGACGCGTTAGGAGCATGTCGATCTGCTATTTTCACTAGTTTGGGTCCTGGGGAGACATCAAATTTCTCTCTTGGGTCTCAAGCTAAAATGTTTGGGAACCAGTGTTCTAGACCTATAGGTGTAACAGTGAGGCAGAGTTCCTGCTCCTGTCCATTGATGGCCTGCCTAAGTCCTATACTGAAGAGAAAAAGGCAAATGTGTCCCCTTGCAAATGTGTCACCCTGCAACACCCATGCCAGGATGTCAAACTCCCTGTAGTTGCCATCTGGGGTCACCACCTTCTCCCTCATGTCAATGGTGCAGCGTATCGTGTTCAGTATGTGGTTGTACAATTGTACACCTGTGTACATGCATGGCCCCTTTGGCCTGGAGTATAGGTTTGTAAGGACACCATAAACCTTGAGTACCTTCATCATCGTGCCTCTATGTATGAAGTCAAATGCCTTTTTGAAATCAAACACAGCACCGCTGTTGTGTTGTTGTTGTTCTTCTTCACCTCCTCGATGATCCTCTTTAAGGCCAAGATGTGGGTTAGGGTGGTTCTACCCTCTCGAAAAGCTGCTTTGGTTCTCCCTCATGTAGGGGTCAATGGTGCAGCGTGATATCCTGTTCAGTATATGCAATTGCACATTTGTAATGATACATGCCATGGTAGATGTGTTGTAGGAGATCTGGGATGATGTTCGACAGAGACCACATATCAGCAAAGGTCACGTAAGGCCTGTGATTACCCGTTCTGGCAATTTTTCTATGACCAATACCGGATGAAACATTTCTAACTTGCATGGTTCCCGACTTGCATCGTTCCCGAGTAGATGGTGCCCAATAGGCACTGGTCTATATATCTATAAATGCACAACATCTCTGTGTTTCTGCGTATCCATGTGTCTCTCGCATATCTCGGGAGCCGTCCGACTGACCAATTTCAAACTTGGAGTGTGTATCGCCAGGGACCCAAGGGAATCTGTTATCCGGGAATATCTAGAAATCAGCAAGTCTCCATATCTGTCCACCTGTCTGTCTGTCGCTTTTATGCCCTTATATGGAGTTCTCTGTATCTGTCTGTTTGTGTGTGTCCCTTTTATGCCCATATATGGAGACCCCTGATGTTATCAATATGATGTCATAGTACAGATGTCATAGACCGCCCTCCATGTGATAATGGGTTATGCAACAGGTATTACATAACCGGAGGTGCGTGCGTTCACAATGGGCATTGTTACCAATGTGCATCTTTACCAAAGGCATTGGCCTAGTGTATAATTATTTATTATTTATTATTTATTTATTATAAACATATATCCAAAATGTGATATAAAATATGTGTGAACATCTGTATATAGGCTGTATTCAGTAATGTCAATAATTACTTTGGTCTAATGTTCCAAAAAAGACACGCACGCACGCACGCACGCACGCACGCACGCACGCACGCACGCACGCACGCACGCACGCACGCACGCACACACACACACACACACACACACACACACACACATTTATTTATTAAGTCTAGGCTTTAAAAAACGGTGCTGATTACCTATTTTGCAACATGATCATCCATACCCTTACTACTGAGTTACAACCCAGTTATAACACTGACATGTTTAAGGCTGCACCAAAACCTGTGTGTCTAGATGAATAACCCCGTCCCCACGCTATTGATGTTTTTCTCTCGTCTTTCTTCCCTCCATCATGCATTCATAATTCTAGGTGCTAAAGCACCTGACAGTGCTGTAATCCACAGAAGATGCTCTGTAATCCAGAGCGAGCAAAGGCTGAGATTAACAGAGATAGATGTGGGAGGGGCAGGATTGCTGCAGAGTGAGCGGGTGGGAGCCAAGCAAGAGTGGTGGAGAGAGATTGCTTGCTCATGACACGGTAGATCCATGATGCTCAGGGATTGGTGCACATAAATAGCCATCCAATCACATGTGGGGGGGGCAGGGAAAACAACAAGACTAGAGGAGAGCTGGTGAAAGAAGGAAACGGCTATGAAAAAGAGAGGGAGAGGGTAAAATAGAAGAGAGACAAAACGGAGGAAGAAGAGGGTGAAGGATGAGTCAAAGCAGAGCGCTGAGTGATCAGTGAGCATCTCGACTGAGAGCGAAGGGAGGAGAGAGACAGAGAGAGAGAGATGAGCAGGAAGAGGGTGGTGAACAACCAGCACGGACAGCATCCATCAGGTCAGTCCGCCATGCTTTGAATCCTGTAGCAGCAGGGCTACACACACGACACACAGGCCCAGCATCAGGCCTAAACCAGGCCCCTGCCACGAACGGTAAGAAGACTCACACACGTCAGCTTTCGCACAGGAGCTATGAGAACCTCCAGGAAGGGAAGTGTGGAGATGCCTGCGTTCATGCGGCAGCTGGCGAAAGAGACAGAGAAGAGGGTCAGCTCTTTCTTCAAGGGGGGGCGTGGAGGCGCAGGAGGGGAGGGGGAGCAATCCGGAGATGGAGAGGGGGAGGAGGTCATTCCGAGCCCCTACCTGGACCATCCTGTTCTGGATAAACTGACCGAGGAGGGCTGCTCTCGTTGGGGCCTGACCTACGCCCTGGGCAGTATGCAGGGCTGGAGGGCCAACATGGAGGACTTCCATAACTGCGTTCCACAGCTGGGCGGCGAGCTGGCAGGCTGGAGCTTCTTTGCTGTATTTGATGGGCATGCAGGCAGTAGTGTAGCACAGTACTGCTCCCAGCACCTTCTGAGTCAAATCCTGTCTACAGGTGAAATACCCCCCCCCCCCCACACACACACACACAAGTTTCTATCATGCTTTGGTTTGATCAAACTCTATTCTTTTGTTCTCATTCTAACATGAAATCGGTAACTAATCAACATTGGTTGAGAATTCAATATCATAATGAATTGCCTATTATGTTTTGCTAATTGTATTTCCTAATGATAAGATGTAGCAGTTACTGGAATCTTTGCCATTAGCTAATAGACTTTCTGTTCACTTAGGTGGGATGAGGCCAGAGGACGACCCAGCGAGAGTAAGAGGCGGCATTATGGAAGGTTTCCTGCAAACAGACAAGCACTTGCACACTGTTGCACGACGAGAGGGCTGGGAAAAAGGAGGTACCACTGTGGTGTCCACGCTCATCTCGCCATGCTACATCTACTTTGCCAACTGCGGTGACTCGCGGGCCTTACTGTGCCGGTCTGGGCAGGTGTGCTTCTCCACCGAGGACCACAAACCTTACAGCCCTTTGGAGAGGGAGCGCATCGAAAGTGCAGGCGGCTCAGTGTCCCTCCAGCGGATCAACGGCTCCTTGGCTGTGTCCCGTGCCCTGGGGGACTTCAGCTACAAGGGGGCGGAGAACCGACTCGCCAACCAGCAGATGGTCTCTCCGGAGCCAGAGGTGTATGTGGTGGAGAGGTCACCTGCAGACGAGTTCCTGGTGCTGGCCTGTGACGGGGTGTGGGACATGATAACCAACGAGGAGTTGTGTGCCTTCATCCACAGTCGGCTGCGCGTCTGCACTGACCTGAGGGACGTCTGCGCTCAGGTTATCGACCTCTGTCTCTATAAGGTCAGAACTTCTTCACTGGTACACTGTAAAAGGCTGAGTGTTGAGTGTAACTCTGAGATTGTACAAATGGAACCAAATGGATGATATGGATCCTTAAAAAAAGTCAGTGCAAATGCTCTATATGCATATATACTGTAATACACACACATGTATACAAAATGGACCCTCTCATTGTTAAATCAATATTTATTGGGTAGATAATAATAATCCCAATTGGCATTTTAAACTGGGTTGTTGCCTTAGGTTCTATTATATAATGAATTGACTGTTACTGTATGTCTCATGTCACACTGTTATGTAACAAGCCCTGCAGCTTGGACATGCACAGCAGCACAATGACCTGAAAACATCTCTCCCACACTTCAACACCTAATTTTCAATTTTTGCCCATCCTATAGTTACGCTGTGTCTTTGGGAGACCAGCGGTAATGTCACTACACCGTCAAATCCTCAGTGTTAAGTTAACTCTGAGAGTGTAAAAAAAAAGAGAAAAGATTCCACATGGACAGCTTTTATCTTTATCTGTTTGTACACCTTAGGAGGATTCTGCCACAGTCCACTCATCAAAAGATCATGTGTAATATCGTTGCTGTCGGTGGAAAACCTTGAATGGAAAAAATAACCTGTTTCCATGGATACAATGTATTATTTAGTCGCAAGCTGCTGTTAATACTAACAGCAGATCTACAAGCTCACAAGCGTCACAAGCTTGTAGATTGGCTATTTTTGTGTGACACTGTAGTATGATGAAGAAGGACATTCATTTATGAAAAAACATACACATGTAAATATGGAGATACATGGTTTCTACAGTACCTGACTGACAACAACGATATGCTGACATCACATGCATCACATCACATACTGTAGCCTGCTGTGAGGACAGCCAGAGGCGCCCATGTTCCTTTTAACTTGTGCTTCACAGGGGAGCTTGGACAACATTAGCATCATCCTGCTGTGCTTTCCTGGAGCCCCCCAGCTCTCAGCAGAGGCATTACACCAGGAAGCCGAGCTAGAGGACCTGCTGGAATCTAAAGTAGCAGGTGCAGACATTTGGAGGCCACTGTGACTCTGGTCAAACATTGGGGCCATTATCAATCACCACCAGGGCTGTCACAATCATTAAATTTAACATGATGATGACTTTTCAGACAAATAATTGCGATGAATGATTTGGCGTTGAATATTCAAATATTTGTGTTTGGCTTTTAGGCTTCGTGAACAAAACATTCACAGGGAAGATAAAGAAAGGACTGACACATTTAATAACTTTGTACTTAAAAAAATATATATATATATATATATATATATATATATATAGCGGAAATAGACGATCTACAAGCTTACAACGCGTCGCAATGCAACGCGTTGTAGATCGGTTATTTCCGTTCCGTTCCTTTTTGAAAATATTAGAAAATATATGGAAAATTTTCAACGTACAAACAATGTAATAATTGCGATTAGGTGATTATGGAATAATTGTGACAAGCCTGATCACCACACATCCTTAAATTAATTGTTACTTGTTTACTTAAATGTAACATCTCCTCCTTCACCTTCACGTCTATTTTAGCAATTCATCCCCTCTAACATTTTAAAGCTTGTCTCCCTTGTTTGTTAATAGAGATTTATGAGGAGCTGAGTGCCACCGGGGAAGAGCCTGACCTACTATCTGTCCTCACAGTTCTAGCATCCACTGTCATCCCTGGATTACCACCAGGGGGAGGCATACAAAGCAAGTAAGAGAAGAAACATGTTTGTCTATTGTTGTTGTAGTGTTTAAGACAAGCTGAAATGAAAAATATGTTTTTCACACTTTTAGAACAAAAACATGTAGTATGTATTTTATATCAAAAGTCCAATCATAGGTATTTCCTGTAAAAAAAAAACTAAAGCAGCAGTGCTTATATCAGCAGTTCGATGCCAATCTCAACCAACAATATGGCATCACCCCTCAATCGATGTTCCACACAGAGATTCATTATGCTCCGGTGTATGCTATACAGTAAAATGGTAAAATGGTAAACAAACATGGGGTGCAGTTTGCAAGCAATCTAATTTATAGCGAATCAATACACTTAAACATTTGAGGCAAGAAATAGGCAATGCTGTAACAGAAACTTGATTCGGCACTGCCTTATTTGTCATATGTACTTTCACTCGGATCTAAACAGTTCTAATTGTCTCGGCATGATAAGGAAGAGGTTTATGGATACATTACATAATGTCACCTTTTGTGTTACAGGAGGAACTGCATCATTTCTGCTTATTATCAGAAGAGAGAGACGTATAGGCCCACACCGCCCAATGTAAGTAAATATCATTATTGTGTGTGTGTGTGTGTGTGTGTGTGTGTGTGTGTGTGTGTGTGTGTGTGTGTGTGTGTGTGTGTGTGTGTGTGTGTGTGTGTGTGTGTGTGTGTGTGTGTGTGTGTGTGTGTGTGTGTGTGTGTGTGTGTGTGTGCGCGCGTGTGTGGGTGTGTGTTATATACTGACTACTTGCTTCATTCCCTGTTCTCCTAGGGTTTGGGTGGGTCCTGAAAAAATCTGTTGAGGATGAATCTCCAAGGATCCATGAATGGAGTATAAATAATGTCAATACTAGAACTTAATGTGTGCAATTTGAAAGAAAAGGGAGGTAAGAAGCTTTTTGTGTCCCACCACCTGAGCCAAGCAACAACTTGCCATAACAAATACAACAAACATAAGTGTGACAAAGTCTGATACATTTTATATTTATACAACAAGGAAGAATATTTTGGCTTGCGTAGAGAAATGGCCCAAGCAACAACTCGCTGCCTCATATTCAAAGAACAAATTATATGGAGATCAATTCACATGTTTACTAGGTGATAGTGTTTCAGCTATAATGTGAAAACAAGATAGTGAAATAAGAGTGTTTTTCAGGTTGATGTTTTAAAAATAGTGTTAAATTCTGACATTTAGAATTTTGGTCTGTTTTTGCTGTTTACCAGGCAGGGAAAGTTTTTTGTCCTGGCACACCAATTGACTAATATTAAAATAACAGCCATTTGAATGTTATTTTCCAAATGCAAGTAGCACTACCCACAGTGTCACTTGTTCTTGATAATATGTGACTTGTTCTACTGAAATCAGTCAGATGTTACGGAAAACACTTTTTTGAACAACTTGAAGAGGAGATTGTAAACTTTCTAAGGATGCCAAAATATTTTTTGTATTGCAAATATTCAGAGATGGCTCTACTTATATAACAATTGTCCGCAAACTCTATTTTTGAGAAAAACAGGCTCAGTATAGTGTAAAACAGAGAGGATGTACACATGATGCATAACTTAGACATAAAATAAGGTTTTGACATGATGAGTTTCAGCAACATGATTTTTCAAGTTTACAGTGCAATTAAGTCTATATTTGGGGTACCTGGGGGAATATGCGTAGAAACTTTTCCCAATGTTGTTGTGATCGCAAAGAAAAGTTAAAACATACAGTATATCAGAATTAAATATTTAGGCATCCCTGTGGTCCTTCAAACCCTTCCCAATTTAAGGTCCCTGTAGTTAAAATGGTTATGGAATGGATCCGTACTGTGCTGCCTTATTGTTGTACGTGAATGAGTACAGTATCTAAGTATTTTTGAACATTTGGTGACTGGGACAGATCCTATAGATCAGAAATAGAGAGGCCATAAGGTTTATCAACATCTTACTGTATTGTTAAATGTTTGGAATGACCAGTGACCTTGCATTCTATGTATAGACGTTACATGTTAAGAGTTGTGGTTGTTATCAGCCTGAATAAAGATTATTTGACTAACTGCTGGCTGTACAATTTGCATTTGTGTGGATTTTTTAGAATACGCACTAAAGTAGAATTTCTGTGACGCTTTTCTGCCGTTGTCCTTTATCGAAAGATCTGATAAACATACACATATGCTGTGAATAACAAATATCTGTTGATCTTTTAATTTGACGGCCTCACTTGACTATCAACAGATAAAGAGGATTTGTTTTACGCTTGAAACCCAGTATCCATATTCTGGGGGGGACATTAACCAAAAATAGCAGATTTTCAAGCTCACAAGGCGGTACATTGCGATGTGTTGTGAGCTTTTAGATTGGCTATTTTTCGCAAAAAGATTTGGTGTTGATGAGAAAAAATCACACCCAGTGTGAAGAGAGTGGTGCCTTTGAATTAGTATAACTGGTTGCATCCTTGTGTTGCAATCAGCTGCAGCTGTTGAGGCCGTGCTCAAACATACAGACAGACAGACAGACACACACACACGGTCAAGTGTAGGAGTGGCTGGCACCACTCAAAAACGGTCCAAGTACTGAGCCAACTCAGGTCCAGTTTACTAAGTCTAGAGGGTTTCAGTGGTTAATATGAGCCCGTTTCAATTTAATTTGAAAATGCAATTCCAATACAATGCATATTGATCAAGGTGTGTAAGAGGACTTTGTGTCTTGTGTTTAAAGGAGGAGGCAAATGCACGTTATGCATAGGCGTACATACATTCACTCATACTGACCACCACCTCATATTCAGGCCTTGGTTTTTGAGGATCTCACTGGAACATCTGCAGTGCTCTTAAATCAGCTTTCCTTTTCAAGAGGCCCTTCACTGCTTCCTCTATCTGATTGCCTGTGAGCCAATGGCTTATGAGCCAATCACTTCAGGATCAAACCCCTCTTCACAATGATGTTCTGTAAATTATATATGCATCTGTCTATCCTGTCTGCCCACAGAAAAAGATTTATCTTATAACTGCCTGGAATCCTTGTTTAGAAACACTGGCGTATAAAATAATAAGAATGCAGGTCTGCTACTATCTACATATACTCGCTTCCTGCCTTTGGTGTTGAACAAATAGCATTGAAAATGATTTGTTTAGAAGGAAAAAAAACAGCACATTTTCTTATCTTGGTACAATATATAGAATCCAAAGTGCTTTAGAGATCTACAGCAATGTCCTCCAGAAAACAGTGCCATTGAAGAAATTAAGGATCATGCTCTTCCCTCGTGTGTGTGTGTGTGTGTGTGTGTGTGTGTGTGTGTGTGTGTGTGTGTGTGTGTGTGTGTGTGTGTGTGTGTGTGTGTGTGTGTGTGTGTGTGTGTGTGTGTGTGTGTGGGAGCGGGGGGACTACCTGTCCACACTGGTTTCCTGCAGGCGATTATTCATCATGGCAAAAGCACCCACACCCCCAGAGAATCCATTTTGTAGCACGTGGCTCTGCAGTGGGCCATGGCGAGCCGTTTCGCTTAGTTGCTTCTGCAGCAGAGCCAAAGACACCTTATTGGACACCATGAACTCATTCACAGAGATCATTTCCCCAGACTGACGCCGGCCCACATATACACCATCACCAGCTGCTTCAGCTTCAGTCTCACTGTCACATGCCACCTCCACTGAGGCGTTTGTGTAGCGGCGTTGTCCCGTGGGACAGTGGGACGGAACGGGCTGCACGGCATTGCATCTGATGCGCCGTCGGCCGAGCTGCGCAGGCAGAAGCCTCATGGGCCGGCGTTTGCTTGGGAGGCAGGGGCAGCAGTGACAGGAGCAGCAGCAATGCCACATGGGGCAGGCCAGCTTAGCCAGGATCCAGTTGAGCGTTTGCTTGATGACAATAGAGATGACATTAAACAGGGAATAGATGCAGCATACCCCCATAAAGATGAAAAGGCCATTCCCGAGGCGGTAGGCGTCCTGAGCCTCATACTGCTGCCGCTGGCTGCTCACCAGGTCCCCGAAGCCGATGGTACTGAAGGCCACAAAGCAAAAGTAGAGGGAGTCCACGTAGCTCCAGTCCTCCATGGAGCAGTAGAGGGTGGAGGCGCTGCACGCGATCACCACAGATGCAACTCCCAGGATCAGCATCACGTAGTAGACGGAAGGTTTCCATCCCTCCAGGCTGTCCTCTTCCACAGGCGACCTCCGGTCCGATAGCGCCCCAACGCCAGAAGTCCTCAGCCGACGCTCGTGACACCAGCGCATGACATAGGCCAGCATGGTGATTATCCTCTCAAGGAACAGGTTGAAGAAAAGGATGGTGGCGGCACAGCCAATGAGACCATAGAAGATTAAGAATATCTTTCCAGCTATCGTGACTGGGGTGGTCATACCAAAGCCTTGAAAAGAGGAACATAAAAACAACTTTAACTTTGCAGCATCACAATGCAGATGTTGTGTGATGCATATGGATTGGAGCTCTATTAAGTAGTGTACGAAAAATAAGATTAGGTCTCAGACCTACGAGTAATGACTGAATTACTCTACACTTGTTTGAGAACACACACACACACACACACACACACACACACACACACACACACACACACACACACACACACACACACACACACACACACACACACACACACACAGACAGACAGACAGACAGACAGACAGACAGACAGACAGACAGACAGACAGACAGACAGACAGACAGACAGACAGACAGACAGACAGACAGACAGACAGACAGACAGACAGACAGACAGACAGACAGACAGACATTATGATAACCTTATGAACCAAAAGCTGAGGTTCTCTGCAATAATGAAAAGTTCAGTGCTGTGGCACAACATGAACACATCACCCCCATTATAGCCTCCCAGTACGTTTTAGGATCCATTTTAAGATGTTATTGTTTGTTTTTAAATACTTAAATGGATTAGCACCATGGATCAGCTGACCAATTGCTGCTTGTCGTCCCTAATACGAGGTTTAAGCAACAAGGGTGGCAAGCCTTTTCAGTTGTAGCTCCCAAACTGTTGAACCAGCTACAGTACCTTACCAGGTCAGGCTGGCTCCCACATTACCTGTTTTTAAAACCCATCTAAAAGCTATTTTTTTATTCCTTGGCTTTTAAACCCTGATTGATATTTGTATTAATGTTTAATTGTATTGTGTTTTTTGTATTGCATTATGTTTTATTGTTCGTATGTGCAGCACTTTGGTCAACTCTGTTGTTTTAAAATGTGCTCTAAAAATAAAGTTGCATTGGATTGGACTCACCAATGGTGGAAACCACTGTGCCTACAAAATAGAAAGCCCCAGAGAAGTCCCAGCGGGGTCTCAAGGCATCCACCCTTATCCCAGCTCCATTGGCCGCCTCATACTGACGTAGCAGGGTGTGTAGGGCACTCAGGCTGACCCTGTACTGCTGGGTGAAATTGTCCAGCTGCTGTTTCCAGAGGTGGCGGGCGTGCAGCTCAAAGGGGTGTTCTAGAGCGGAGAAGATGGCTGCTCCGCACAACAAGTAGAGCAGGATGAGGCCAGCAAGCAGGCAGAAGCGGGCGTTATCTTCATTCATGGATCGCCGGGAACAGCAGCCAACACCACTCCTCCTGTGAGCCATGACTGCGGCTGCCCAGTTGCACCACTGCACCAACATGCACTGACTCCGCCAACAGGGTCAAAACACTATGGTCACAGGACTACCACCACTCATTTTCAAATATACTGTATACTTTAAAATGACATGGCAGGCTGGACGTTTTCCTTGTTAGGGGAACTGTGAGCCACTATTTAGATGAATGGATAAATGGACATTGTCATGTTTCTGAAGCCACTGTAGCCTGTGAAGAGAACATAAGATACATTTCTTGAATACATAATCATAGACTTATTTACTGCGACTACTTGAGCAAGACACTTAACCCCTAACAGCTTCTGATGAGAAGGTTGGTGGTGAGCAGATCGGTGTGTGAATGTGAAGCTGAATGTAATGCACATTGTAAAGCACTTTGGAGAAAGGCGCTATATAATTGTACCGTTTACTCCAACCAGTGCAAAACTATAGAATAACTGTAAAAATGCTTGCAAGACATTTGATCACTGTATTAAAAAATGTATGTATTTCAGCTTTAAAGCAGATTGTTTTGTCTGATAATTATTACAAATGTAATAGCATCTATGCCTTATCTGCAATCTAACAAAGAAGTATAGAGACAAAGTAAATAAGAATGGAACAAACCTGTTAATGAAATTGTCCATTGAATGAAAATGTCTGGTCTGCTGTGCTTGCATCACAGATCTGCTGGAGAATGGTAGGAGCGGGAGGAGGCGTCTATTTTCTATAAAGTGAGAGGCTGTCTGATGTGCCCACTTTAATGTTGACATCATTCGTAGACCCCCCACCCACCACCACCACCACCACCTTCCTGCTCTATATACCTTCCCGAGTGTACCTCAGCTGGTATTCAGTGGTGGAAAGTAACAAAGTACATGTATTCAAGTAGTGCTTTACAATTTTGAGGTACTTTTATTTTACTTGTGTATGTCAATTTTTCAATATTTCATACAGTACTTGCAGGCCACTCCACTACATCTCAGAGGAAAATACAATTATTTGAAAACTTTAGTTGCTAGTGACTTTGTAGATTTAGATTGTTAATACAAAAAATACCTTAATAATAAAAACAAAACTCAAAGTGCTACAATCAGGGTAACATATTATATAATACATTAACCACTTAAGCCCCATTTCATACTTAGTCTGTTTGAAAATAGCCACTTTCAAGCTCACATTAGATCTGCTATTTCAGATTTCGAGTACTTATTTTGTTACTTTTTAAGTACTAAATACTTTGTACTTTTACTATGGTGCATTTTTTATAGCACCTTTATCCAAGGCACTTTACACCCATTCACACACAGACGGTGGAGGAAACCATGCAAGGCACTAACCTGCTCATCGGGAGCAATTAAGGGTTCAGTGTCTTGCTCAAAGACACTTCGGCACTAACTAACTTGTCCGCTCTACCTCCTGAGCCACTGCTCTAACTATCAAAGGTGGACATAACTTTACTGTTGAACATAGAGTTGTTTAATGATAATAATAATAATAATACTTCAGACTTATATAGCGCTTTTCTTAGTACCCAAAGTTGCTTTACAAAACAGCGTAAAAACAAATTTATTATAGGAGCAAAATAAAGAAAAACGTTAAAAGGCTAAAAACAATAAGCTAAGACAAGAGGAAGAAAGGGAGATTTGGTTTGGGTTAGGCAGGGAAAGCAAGTCTAAAAAGGTGGGTTTTGAGGGAGGCTTTGAACACGGCAAGAGTGGGGGCGGCTTTGATGTGAGGTGGGAGTGGGTTCCAAAGGGTGGGGGCTGCAACTGAAAAAGCCCTGTCACCCCAGGTGCGTTTGTTTGTTTTTTTGGGGAAGTCCAGGAGGTTTGCGTCGCCAGACCTGAGGGAGCGGGAGGGGGCGTGGCATTTGAGGAGGTCAGAGAGGTAGCGGGGAGCCTGGTTATTGAGGGCTTTGTAGGTGGTGATGAGTATTTTGAAATCTATTCTGTGTTTTACTGGGAGCCAGTGAAGGTCATGGAGGACTGGGGTGATACGTGGTCTCTGGATCTGGTTCTGGTAAGGAGGCGGGCAGCAGAGTTTTGCACATATTGAAGTTTTTTGAGAATTTTTGCAATGGCACCATAAAAGAGGCTATTGCAGTAGTCGAGTCTGGAAGTGATGAAGGCATGGATGAGTGTCTCTGCAGCAGTTTGGGATAGTGTGGGACGGAGGCGGGCGATGTTTCCGAGGTGGAAGAAGGCTGTTTTTGTAATGTGGTTGACGTGGGATTGAAAGGAGAGGGTGGGATCCAGGATGACACCAAGGTTGCGGACTTTGGTGGAGGGGGTGACAATGTAGCCGTCGATATTAAGGGAGAAAGTATGAGCGGGTGAGGGCATCTGTTCAATAATGAGGATTTCAGATTTGTTGCAATTTAGTTTGAGGACGTTATTTTTGCATCCAGGACTTAATGTCAGTCAAACAGGTGGGGAGGTTGGAGATGGTGGTAGCAGTGAAGGTTTTGGAGGGGAGGTAGAGCTGTGTGTCGTCTGTGTAGCAATGGCAACTGAGGCCTTGACGAGGTCAAGGAGGATGAGGATATTGAGTGAGCCGGTGTCGCAAGAGAGCAGGAGGTCGTTGGTGACTTTGATGAGGGCAGTCTCTGTACTGTGTTTGGAGCGGAAACCGGATTGGAAGTTTTCGAAGAGGTTATTGGATTCAAGATAGGTGGTGATTTGAGCGACAACACATTCCAGGATTTTTGACAGAAAAGGTAGGTTGGAAATGGGCCGGTAGTTGTTGGGGGAGTCGGGGTCGAGACCAGGTTTCTTGAGAATGGGTGTGACGGCGGCAAGCTTTAGGGGAGCGGGGACAGAACCAGAGGAGAGGGAGGCAAAACCGCAAACTTTGGCAGGCAGTCATAGCCACTTGGAATGGGGTCTGAAAAATCTAACTCATACTGTAGGCGTAAGTATGTAGTTGTAAGCCTGCCTTTAAATGTCCATTGCCGCATTGGAAATGCATTGGGCGCTTAAAGTTAAATATCTCCAAAACTACAAATGATTTCAAAGAAAAAATATCAAGCATGCATGTCCACAGTAAGGTGGATTTTTTTGAACTTTGAATGGAGTTTCTAGGTGAAAGTGTTTTTTTGAGGTCCCAAAATCGTCCAACCTCCATTATAAATCTCTGAACTTTTAAAGGAGTACAATTCTACAACTATTAAACATTTCAAAGATTCCTTTTCAGGCAAACATGTCCACAGTAAGATGAACATTTTAAAGTATGAATGAGGTTACTAGGCGTAAGTATGTAGTTGTAGGCCTGCCTTTAAATGTCCATTGCCGCATCGACAATACATGGGGCGCTTAAAGTTGAATATCTCCAAAACTACAAATTATTAAAAAAAAAAAAAATCTCGAGCATGCATATCCACAGTAAGGTGGAATTTTTGAACTGTGAATGTCCTGAGCTCCAGAGCTCGATGAATGTTAGGGACCAAAAAAAGTGTCACTACAAAGTACTATCAATCAACTCTAAATTGCCTGAAACGTACTCCTAACAGGTTTTCGGGGGGACGATTTTGGCCTCCACACTTAGTGATTTTTTCGGATTTAACTTTCGTTTCGGTAGTGACCAACTTTCGTTTCGGTAGTGACCCAATGGTGAATTTACTAAGTCCAGAGCTCGATGAATGTTAGGGACCCAAAAAAATGTCACTACAAAGTACTACCAATCAACTCTAAATTGCCTGAAACGTACCCCTAACAGGTTTTCGGGGGGACGATTTTGGCCTCCACACTTAGTGATTTTTTCGGACTTAATATCCATTGCCATAGACAATGCATTAGGCGCTTAAAGTTAAATATTTCAAAAACTACAAATCATTTCAAAGTAAAACATCTCAAGGATGCATGTTCACAGTAAGGGGGATTTTTTTTAACTGTGAATGGAGTTTCTAGGTGAAAGTGTTTTTTTGAGGTCCCAAAACCTTCCATCCGCCTCCATTATAAATCTCTGAACTTTTAAAGGAGTACAGTTCTAAAACTATGCAACATTTCAAAGATTCCTTTTCAGGCAAACATGTCTACAGTAAGATGAACATTTTAAAGTATGAATGAGGTTACTAGGCGTAAGTATGTAGTTGTAAGCCTGCCTTTAAATGTCCATTGCCGCATCGACAATGCATGGGGCGCTTAAAGTTAAATATCTCCAAAACCACAAATGATTTCAAAAAAAAAATCTCAAGCATGAATGTCCACAGTAAGATGGGCTTTTTGAACTGTGAATGGAGTTTCTAGGTGAACGTGTTTTTTTGAGGTCCCTATACCCTAACCCTAACCTTCCATCCGCCTCCATTCTAAATCTCTGAACTTTTAAAGGAGTACAATTCTAAAACTATGCAACATTTCAAAGATTCCTTTTCAGGCAAACATGTCCACAGTAAGATGAACATTTTAAAGTATGAATGGGGTTACTAGGCGTAAGTATGTAGGATCTGTAGCCTGTACTCGTTTCCCATTGCCGCATCGACAATGCATGGGGCGCTTAAAGTTAAATATCTCCCAAACTACAAATGATTTCAAAGAAAAAATCTCAAGCATGCATGTTCACAGTAAGGTGGAGCGCAAAGGATGTGAATGGAGTTTCTAGGTGAAAGTGTTTTTTTGAGGTCCCAAAATCTTCCATCGACCTCCATTATAAATCTCTGAACTTTTAAAGGAGTACTATTCTAAAACAATGAAACATTTCAAAGATCCCGTTTCAGGAAAAAATGTCCATATTAGGATGAACATTTTAAAGTTTGAATGGGGTTTCTATTCTATATATGACATTTTGAATCTTTACAGTCAGTTCACCTTCTTTTGGGTCTTGAGTCGAACCAATTACTCCCGCGGAGACATCAAATTTCTCTTTTGGGCCTTGAGTCTTGGGACTCAAGGCCCAAAAGAGAAATTTGATATCTCCGCGGGAGTAATTGATTCGACTCAAGACTCTTTTGGGTCTTGAGTCTTGGGAAAGAAAAAAAAAGTGCGCCAGTTGGATTTGAACCGAGAACCTTGTGGTTGCAAGTCCTGTATCTAAACCACTGCACCGCAGAGGTCCTTACCTGCGCCAAAGATATCGCCTGATTGTCGAGGTCGGAGCGCTAGAAATTGAACGTTCGGCCAATCACAGAAAAGCACACGCACCGGGAGGACGGGATCGAATCCTGCCCGAGCCAACTTTGTTCAACTGTGGCTCTGCTTGCTTGTAGCATATACTGTACTTATAACGTAACATACTCTTGTATTTATTGCATCTGTCATTCTAGACTTACAATTGATGAGATGATCAAAGCATTAATAATTACCGCGAGCCACCGAGGGCACATAGAGCCACGAGTTCAATGATGCTTGTAGGCAGCCGATAATGTAACATTAACATTAACCTGATCAAACCAGAACGAGAGCTTTTACTGTCTGACTTAATGGTCCTGCATGGTTTCTTTCCGACAAACAGCTAAACATTGTCCAATTTTCTATTAAGTGAATAGCCTACATTATATTTTGGCTATATGTGATAAGAAGAAGAAGTGTAATAAAATTGTAGAGTGTGATTGAGAACGCTTTCCCTAACTCTACCCAAACTCTGTTAGTTGAGCAATAAATGCTTACAGACAGGGGTATAGCAGCATGATGTGCTTATAGTAGCTATTTGTATTTCTCACTCGGAAAACATTAAAATTGACGTTGAGATTAAAGCATTATAATTAGACATTTGGCTCTGTACTTGTTTTTTTACACCACCAAACTTCTTAACCAAAAATAGCAGATCTACAAGCTGTTGCAGCATGACGCATTGTCAGCTTGTACATCTGCTATTTTCGGTGAATGTAGGCTACCCCCCCCCCCCAAAAAAATAGGGATGCTGTGGACCCCCGTTTTTACATCATGCAGACGGCAATTTATTTTGTGAACATCTGTCTTGCCTGTCTAAGTGACTATATAGGTAGCCTATACATTATATTTTGCTTAATATAATGTTGCCACTATGACGAACTCTTGTTACCCCTATAACTCCTTAAACTCGTTTAGTTATGTAGGTAATAAATAGCCGACATTTTGCAATCGTGTCATTGTTATCCAAGTTATTGCTTATTGCTAGTAATCAGTGGTGGAAAAAGTACTCAAACTTTTTACTTAAGTAAAAGTATCAATACCGCAATACAGAAATACTATTTTACAAGTAAATGTCCGGAATTCAAAATATACTTGAGTAAAAGTATCGGCATCAAAATGTACTTAAAGTACCAAAAGTAAAAGCACTCATTATGCAGAATGTCCCATTTCAAGTTTTCAAATGTTTAACAAATCCTTTGAAAATAGCTAATCTACAAGCTCATTGTGAGCCCCTGGCTGTGAGACCACATGGCTAATTTGCATACGCGTGATATGCAAATGAGCCAGCGGTCTTACTCTGCATGCTAGCCATGTCTTCGCTTAGCCTTGTAAACCCCAACTCCCTCCGGAAATCTCATTTCGCAAGCTCAGTTACCGTCATGGACGAACTTCAACCAGGTGTTTCCCTACTGCTTCATTCATCTACATAAACGTTCATATTCTAAAGGGCTGGCCATGGATGTTAGAATTATATTCGGGCCCTCAGAAGTACCTGTATCTTCCGTATTGTTCAATGAAAAGCATTTTAATCCGATTGGTGGCCATTTTCTCATAGAGTTATAAGGTATCAGAGTGCAATTCACCTTCATACCGATAGGGTCGCGAAGTTGAAAGCTCATGGAGAAAAATGGCCACCAATCGGATTCAAATGCTTTTTATTGAACAATACGGAATATACGGGTACTTTTGAGGAAACGTCCATAATTGCAACATCCGTGGCCTTGGGGTGAGCACTTTATATTTGAAATCTGAACGGATAAAAAAATGGAGAAAGTGCAAACACCAGGTTGAAGTTAATCCATGACGGTCACCCACTGAGCCACTGTTGAGGGTTAGGGATAAATGTTTTTTATATTTTATACATGCAACATCTATTTTGTTTAAGACTTACAGCAGGCTGCCTTGCCACACCGGAATACAGTGACAGATATGAATTAATAATATACTGGACCATACATAAAATGAAGAATACCTTGTGATGTCAGTGACATTTTATTACAAATGAAAATGAAAATAATAAACAGTGCAGTAACAATACGTTTTGGTATAGCAGCAATTTTGCATGTACAAAATATATTGTCTGTCAGGTAGAAACCTCATTATGTCCAAAACTGTTACTTTTAAGGATACAAATTCTAAAGTAGCAAAAGTAGCAGAGCTACAAGCTTTTGTGTAACACTGTAGTATGATCAAGTAGGGTGTTAATTTTGATGAGATTTCTTCCTGACAGCAACAATATAACATAAAATACAACTCTACATTTTGAGGTAGTTTTACTTATAATACTCTTCTTTTAAATTTTAGCATGTGCTTTTTAGCTTGTATTGTGCTTTTTTAGCTTGTAAATAGTAAAAGTACAAATTATATACTGTACACCTTGCGATGTCAGTGACATTATTAAAAATGAAATAAACAGTAACAATACGTTTTCGTATAGCAGCAATTTAGCATGTATAAAAAATATTATCTCTTGTCAAAATTCTAAAATAGCAAAAGTAGCTGATCTACAAGCTTTAGAGCTTTTGGATCTTGCTTTTGTGTAACACTGTAGTATGATCAAGTAGGGCGTTCATTTAGATGAGGGATTTCTGCCTCACAACAATATGCATATGCATTATATTATATAACATAAAATACAAAGTAATATAAAGTAACCCCTCTATTTGGCCGGTGGGATCCGATCATAGTCCTTTTTTTTTCCCATACCCTTTGGCTGCTTGTTCAGCCTTCCACTCAGTCAGAGTTGTGGTGGCTGTGGCCTGGCAGTACCAATTGCCAAAGTATTTATTGTGGGTTGCAGGGTCCCTCTCCTTCTGACACTGCTTGCAGGTGATGGTGTCAGTCCTCTTGGTATACTGCCTCCTCTTTCTGCCACTCGCTTCCTCCTCTAACTTCCTCTTACGGTAGCGCAGGGTGCTGTGAGGCACATCTTTTGTGGAAGTTACAGGAAGCAGAGGTTGGGAAGAAGCCACAGGAAGCAGAGGTTGGAAGGCAGGTTGTGAGGCAGAGAGGAGAGAAACCGTAGATCGGGTGGCAGGGAGGAGCGGAACCGGAGGTTGGGTGGCAGAGAGGAGAGCTTGTGGAACATCTAATATGGTATGTGGCACATATGTTGTGGAAGCTGCAGGTCTTGGAACAGCTACCGGAGCCAGAAACTGGGGGGCATAGAGGAGAGGTTGGGGAGCAGGCAAGAGAGGTCGTAGTGCCGGGAGGAGTAGACGCGGTCGCAGCACATGAGGTTGGACAGCTTGTGTGGATGCTGGGGGCAAGAGAGGTCGTAGTGCCGGGAGTAGTAGACGCGGTCGCAGCACATGAGGTTGGTCAGCTGGTGTGGATGCTGGGGGCAAGAGAGATCGTAGTGCAGGTTGGGGAGTGGGCAATATAGTTTGTAGTGCCGGAAGCAGAGGTCTTAGCACATTTGGTTGAGGTGCTGGTGTGGATGCTGGGAGAGTGTCCTCAAGGGTTGCAAGGAAAGGTGGCCCAACACTGGCGCTTGGAGCCACTGACCTCTTTCTTTTTTTTCCCAGGGCTGTCCCTGCGGTGTCAGGGGGGAGAGTAAACACATGCGTTTTTTCCACAGCACTGGTCGGCATACAGGGTCTGTCTTTCCTCTGAACTGCAGGAGGCAGGCTCTCTGGGCTCACAACTGGGTTTGTTGCCCTAGGGATGCCTTGCTCCAGCACACTCCTATCCAGTCTATCTTGTCGCTGGTTGTACCTGAAAATATTGCAAGTATCATCTTTTGTGTAACGCAAGTGTAATATGTAAGTCACCCGTCTTTTATCATGTCCTTCCCCCACACTGTCTGATATGTGAATAAACACAGTGATTTATATATGTACACAGAAAATAGCACCGAAAGTAATTTGTTGCCTCACTAGGTTAAGCGTTTATCAACTCACCAAGTAGCAACGGTTTTGGTATTCATCGACGGGAGCTGGACAGAGGTTCTCTGCTTCACCTCGTGATTGTCTGTAATGAGCTCCCGGATGCGTGTGTATGCTCTGTGTGCCAACTTCCAATGCGACATTCTTTTTCCACCCTCACGCCTGTCTACACTGAACTCCTCACATATTTTGACCCAAAGTGCCTCACAGTACCGAGTGCATGTAGGTGACGCCGCTGGTGTGCCCGGTCCTGCAAAAGACCTGAAAAGGTATTGGGCAGCATTAGTGTTAGTACGAGAAATTATATAATAGCATACAATATTTCATGCTTGCTCAACAAAATATAGCACGTACCGTTTTGTATACTCCACACCAGGCGTAACCACTCCTTTTGTGGCCCTGAAAGTCCCTCTGAGTGTATCTGGGAAACGTCGGTCGAACTTTGCACCTTTTTTGTCATATTCTGACAAACACTCCCATAGGCTACAGACTTTGTCCACCTCCTCTCTGGACAGGGCATCGTTGTCTTTTAACTGGAGTAAGAGTCCTGCAAAGTTCTGGACTGCTTGGAAGCCCTCAATATTGTCAGGTCCAACAGAGTCCTACATTAAACAAAATAGAGTTGTGAAAATTGTATGCATCTATTTAATAAGTTACTACAGTTACAACTTGAATGAAGTTTAACCATTCAAAATAAAATAAACCTACATCATGACTGGCGGAGGCTGATTCTGTTGATTGCTGTTCGTTGGCTGTGTCTTGCTGGGCAGCTGAGAGATAGGACATTCATGAAAATATCATGTTAACGTTATACTGCTATGGGCTCCACACAAGACAAATTTACACGAACAGAAGTGTAGTGTGAGTGTGAGTTCTTTGTTCATGTTTTGACCCCTGACCTTGAGTGGAGAGCAGTGTTGCATCTCTGGAGGTCTGAAGGCTCTGGCTCGGAGCGGAGGGTTGCTGCAGAATCAGGCGGGCATCAGGTTCTGTAACAGTCAAGCTGGCGGTGTCTTGCTGGGGAGCTAAGAACAAATTAGAGAGGGGGGGGGGGGGGGGGGGGGGGGGGGTAATATAGATTATTTATGTTTTAATCAAAATACAACTCTCAATTACTGGCACTTTTAACAATGAAATATAAACATACCACTCTGCAGAGTGGCAACAGTAGTAGCTTCCTCAGGCAGTGCTGTGACTGTAGGTGGAGTGATGGTGCTGCTAGCAGCTGATGGAGTGGACTGTGGAGTGTATATTGTGTCCAGGGAGGCAACATCATCCATGTCCAATGACCCGGGATCACCCCAGGCAACTGTAAGGCTCTCTGAAACGTCCTGTGTCTCCAGCGTTGTGAGGAACAACTTGTAGTCCTCCATCACGTCACCAGTTTGGTCAAACAGATATTCAATCCCTATAAGCTCTCCTGAAATGACCAAAAAAGCATGTCACTGACAGGAATAATTATGCACCTGGCTAAAAACATATCAAAATCATAAGTAACTACATTACATACCGGTGTATATCCGTGGGGCCGTGTACTCCACCAGTTTTTTTCCTAGCACCTCCACTGATAGCTGGTTGGCAGCATACCGAAGGAGGCCACTATAGGAGTGTGGCCCTTCCATCCTCTCTGCAGCCATGGACCTGTCCTCATTCCACCGGGCGAGACCATCAAGCAGATAGGCCTGGAAAAAGGTGTCACTTGCCAAGGTTCCTGAAAAATAGTATTTGCAATGTGATTCCTTCTGGTAATCTTAATATAGCAAGTATTACAATTATGTTATAACATTACAGTGTGAACACATTTACTTATATTTAAAATATTTTTTAAAATTAATTCATTAATCTATTTTTGTTGTCTTCACAGTTGTAGTTTTAAGTGTGAACGAGAACTGTTAATGTGTGCCTCTTTCACCTGGGATGAATCGGTTCATGTGCAGATGAAAACTCTCCAGGGAAGTTGAGCCTCTGGCACACCGGTATTTGGGAAGAACATGCCCACCTTTCTTCAGTGTTCCAGTCTGTGTGTACAGTTGGAAATCTAATGGGTCCTGTAGGCAGGGGAGGTGCTTGCGCTGGGTCTCAAAGGCAAGCTTCATCCTCTGGGTGTTGATGAGAGGTTGACCGAGGGTGTTGTGACCCCTCTCTCCATCATATGCATCGATGCACTGCTTCAGCATGGTCTCCATCTCCGTGGGTTTCCGGACAGCCCTTCTGCAGTGAAGTTGCATCTCTGATCTGGTGATGTGGCGTGTCACGTCAGCTTCTGTGGGATGCTGGTGGGCTGCTTCAAGCTCTGCACGTTTGGCTTTCTTGAGTCGGTCCAAGTCAGTCGCATCCCACTCAAAGATGCAGTGGCTGAGCCGGGCCATGAAGCTCCTGTAGAGAGGATGAGACTCTGTGAAGCATGCAGTGGCAATCCTCCTCATGAAGTGCCATACATCCAACCGGATCTTCATGCCTGGCCAGTTCCTAAAGAGCTTGAGGAGGTGAGAGTTGCCACAGCAGTCACGGTCCACATATAGGATCTCTGGGGGTGGCATCCCAGCATCCGTATACCGCCTCACAAGACCCTCTGCCATCTTCATCAGACCCCAGCCCTCTTTTGATGTCAGCACAGACATAATGACCTGCCCATGCTCATTGCCGACGTTAGTGGCCCAAGAAGCTGTACCTGCAGCCTGGCCTGCCAGCTTTTTGACAATCTTCTTTGTTGAGTCCATTTTGAGGACCCGGCCAAAGAGTGAGGTGATGGAGGCCTTCACTTCATCCAGCCTGCCGAGGACATCCTGTGCATAGACCTGCATCAGCCAGCGATGTTTTGGCACTACAGGCATAGCTGGCAACTGTGGACATGGGACGTGAATGAGCTGTTGGCTAACTGCACGGCTAACTCCTTTGTAGTCCGTGAGGAATTGAATCTGTTTGCCAAGCCAGGACTCAGCATGCTGCTCCTCCAACTGCCTCTGAAGCTGGCTGCTGCTGTTTCCCAGGCCTCGCTGACGCATCATGCGCACAACCTGGATGTCGCACCCCAGCCTGTATGTCAGGAGGCATGGGAACAGGACTCTGTGGCCAATGTCGAGCTGGGAGACAACTGTGTGGCTCCAGGCGATGACCTTTCTATCGCAGGCCCTACAGATCAGATATTCAGATCCCATGTAGTAGCAGTCACTCACACCTACCACCTGCCTGATCCTCTGATGCATGCCAGCACCTTGAAGCTCTGACCCACAGCCTGAATGTGGACAGAGCAGCGTCACTCCCCACAGCTTCTTGGGCATCCAGAGCAACAGGCGGTGTCCAAAGTACCCCTCTAATACAGGGATCGTACTGGATTTTCTGCCCTGAGCCAGAGGAGGGTAATACCACAGCCTGTCCAACTTGTCATCGTCGATAGTTGCTTTGGTTTTTTTGGTCCAACGGAACAGGGCCTTGGAGATCCAATGCTGGTCACACTCAGGCAGGGCGGGTTTCCAACCAGCATAAAGGCAAATTCCGCTCTCTACGAAACAGATAAGAGGAATAGAGAATGAGAGAAGACATACATAAACAGTCTATATTTCAAAGAGAATAGACATCCACAACATTGTTATTGTCAGGTTATTGTTCATCAGGAAACAACGTGTTGGTGTGTAGTGGGTAAACATATCATTTTGACTAATATCTAATATCTTGAGTGACTGCTATTACAAACTTGTCCAAATAAATATGTTCACATGTTTGTTAAATTCAAATCACATTCATGATTATGAGGATATATGTAGCTTTAATAAAATCATAAGAAATAACATAACAGAAATGAGAGTCTGCGAGAGAAAGAGAGAGGGGGATAGATGGGTATTGATATAAATACATACTTGCTGTGATTGACCGCGTCTGCTGAGGGGCTGGAACACTGGTTGAGGATGCAGCAGTTACAGCTGAAAAAGAATATGCCAATAAAGCCCATTGAATTGAATGAATTGTGTGTGTGTGTGTGTGTGTGTGTGTGTGTGTGTGTGTGTGTGTGTCTGTGTCTGTGTCTGTGTCTGTGTCTGTGTGTGTGTGTGTGTGTGTGTGTGTGTGTGTGTGTGTGTGTGTGTGTGTGTGAGTGAGTGAGTGAGTGAGTGAGTGAGTGAGTGCGTGCGTGCGTGCGTGCGTGCGTGCGTGCGTGCGTGCGTGCGTGCGTGCGTGCGTGCGTGTGTGTCAGTCATACTTGCTGAGTTTGACCCCGTCTGCTGAGGGGCTGGAACAGTGGTTGAGGATGTAGCAGGAACAGCTGAAAAAGAATATCAAAATACATGAACAATATGAAAACATCTACAACTCCTCCATACAGAGACAGAAAGAGTGTGTGAGTGATTTCATAAAAAACATACGTGCTATAATGCCTGCCTCATCGACCGATAGCATCTCGCTGTCAGAAATGTCATCCCCTACGACTGTGGCGGATCTTGCAGTGGACTTGGTAGGAACAGCTTAAAAAGGATGACAAAACAGTATATAATTCACAAGCAAGGACTACACAGGATACACATGAAATGAGTGTGGGGAGACCATGAGAAAAAGTACTCAATGTTAAATAAAAGCAATGTTTAGTTGTGAACTTACAAGGCTTAAACTTTGGCTGCGAACACAGCTTCTTCACAGACTTGTCAATGCTTTGAATTGATCTGCTCCCTGTCAGCAATAAACGCAGTGAAGCTGCGGGCACTGAGGCTTGTCGTGAGGATGAGGATATGGCCGCTTGAGTTGCCGCTTGTGAGGAGCTTGAGAGTTGTGAGGAGGCTGTGTGAGGTTGTGTGGAAGTGAAGACATCGCCAGTGGTAGATTGGGAGGAGGTCTTATTTTTCTTCAATTCAATTTCTTTCCTCTTCTCCTCAATGGCCCAACGGCCCTCAGCATAAGAGTTGATGTACTTGTTGAGTGCACGTTGGTTGGCCTGCTTATTAGGGTTGTTTTCATTTCTTTTCTTTTTTTGGCCTGACTCCTCTAGTCGTACATCATTGGTTATGAACGCAGCATAGGCCAGCGCGTTCTCAGCCAACCATTTAAAAGTTTCGCCAACATAGCATCCAAATGTCAGCACGTATTGCCCCAGGACATCATTTTTGCTATTGGTGTCCCCACCAAGGTGCACAACAGCATCCTGCGCAGCCTGCCTCACTCGTTTTGGTGACATACTTCGGACCCATGGCCTTTTCTCTCTTTTGACTTGTGTGGCTCTCCATGAGTCTGAGAGACACGGAGTGCCATCCGGCTCCTTCCTGAATTTAGGATCCATCCTGCATGCTTGAAGAAAACATCAAATACAAACAAACCAACAGTTAGAATATGCTTGGTATTAACTCTTTACTGCACTTTAACATAATTCTCCCTTCTTACATTCTACCTCAGTATGCTGCATTGATGGAGCCTGTGTAAAAGGCAATAATCTCTGCCAGTGCATTGAAAGGTGATCAGATCTGGCTATCAAACTAAGAATTGCATTGCATTTAACTTAACTGTTAAGCCTTTGTCTTCTGCTATACTGGACTACAAAAATAAAATAAACTGAAATCTGTGTCTTGTTACTCCCCATGCAAATTCAGTCATGATACAGTAGGGGAGGGGGCGGTTGACAGATTACCCTTTATGGCAACAGGATAGGTGGGCACTAGGGACACCTGGGCACCTTGATGTAAAATGGGCTATTTTGTCCAAAATGTTAAAAACATATATATATATTTGGAAAATGTTTTTAAGTAAAGTAAAATGTACATGATTAGAACATGCTTAAGCATTCGGCAAAGGTGTAAATGTCTAATATTTCTACAATTGCTACAAAACCTGTTGATCCAGTCATTTTGGGCCATAAATTATTTGTTTAGAACATTTTGGACAAAGACAATTTTACATCGAGGTGCCCAGATGTCCTAGTGCTCACCTATCCTGTATCCGGTTTTATTACATGGCTGTAATACTAATAAATAATTACTAATAATGATGTACAACATTACGTTATAAAAGATCAGCGGAGATCAATTAACGTGGGCTTCATGTTTATTAACACACAGGACTCCTGGTAGAACAAAGCTTAAACAGTCACGATATCATAGGCTACAACGTTAGTTTTATGTTAATGGTTATCGTGGCCATTAAACTTTATGATATACCTACAACACAGTGAATTCATGTAGGCAACGACTCTGGTCCATAGCGTTAGAAGGAGTTCTCCTTAACGCTATGCGACTTTTCAGGCATTGACCAGTCCACATACTGACGGTAGCGCAGACTCTCCACTTTAGTAAAAAATAAAGAATACACTTTCGCTACTCACCAAAACAAATACGGTTTTAAAATGTGGAAAGGCTACTTTCCTTAGTGGGAACACTCGGACCCCCCCCACCTCATGTCTAAAATACACTTTTTGTCCAGAAAATAAAATATTTAACCGGATGGAAAATCTGGTCAATAGAAAGGTTCCATTAATCATATCTGTAGGGGGCGCAGTGGAGTAACTAAAACTTGTTTTTCCTTCCGGTGAAATATTTTCTTTCCTGGCTAAAAAAGTGTGTTAAAGACGTGAGGTGGGGGCTCCGAGTGTTCCCACTAAGGAAAGTAGGCTTTTAACAAATTAAACCCGTCTTTGTTTTGGTGAATAGTGAAAGAGTATTCTTTATTTTTACTACAGACGAGAGGCTGCACAGCCTGAGCAACTGCGGGTGTGCAGGCAACAGATCGAAAGTAACATAGCGTTAAGGAGAACTCCTTCTAAAGCTATGGACCAGAGCTAACTAATCACATCGGGTGATATCCTGATACATACCCTAACCCTTAAGATACCATTAGTTCTTGAGTAACATTACAACCGAACATTTATTTACCATATTAAAACTTCGAGTTGATAATAATTGGCCAAAAACGTAAGCACATCGGACAACAGATCTATGAATTGAGTAGACCTACAGAGGCCCCCAATGGAAACAAGCCATTGCTTTCTTGAGTTTTAAATCCTCTTAGCTGACCTTGTATTGAACTGTACTTTCATGTGCTTTTTTCTGCAAACTTCTAATAAAGTGCTAATCAATCAATCAACAATAAGAATATAGATTCCACTCACGGTTTTCTGGCTTGATGAAGGAAATACGTTGATGAAAAAAAGATCTTGCCGAGTTCCTGTGGGGGGAGGTGATGTGGCTGGCTGTACAGTAGGCCTAGACTGATATATTATAACTCTATGGAGTACACTCAGGTATTGGGGGATGGGCTCTGTTGTTGTTTACTCTAGCAGCAGCGTGGTTTCTCTTGGGACGCAGATTGGCTGTCTGTGGATTCGGGGAGGCACTGTAGCCTACCACAAACAGCTGATCGCAGCATGACGCGTTGTCAGCTTGTAGATCGGCTATTTTCAGTGAACGTTCCCCCCGGATGGTGGTCGTGAAAAAAATTCAACAAAAGAGAGAGAAAATCTCAAATAGATTTGGTGGACCCCCTGTACTGTAGTAACTATGAGGACCCCTTGGGGTCCAGGACCCCCTTATGAAGACCCCTGCTCTAGTAACCCTAATATAATGTTGATACTATGACAAACTCTTGTTTCCCCTAACTCATAAACTCTTTTAGTTATGTAGTGATAAATAGCCTACATCAGGGGGCTTCAACGTTTTAAGGCCAAGGACCCCATAGCTGAGAGAGAGATGAAGCAGGGACCCCCTATACTCTATATTGAATAAACCAGTGTTTCAGATTAAAGTTTTTTTTTTACTTAGTCTGCTCTTTTTCCCTCTACACCTATAGCCTAGCGCTGCAAGGCGTTGAGAGCTTGTAGATCTGCTATTTTTGGCAAATGTTCCCCTCAGAAAAGGAATTCTAGGGTTCAATTGGTTAATGTAAAAAAAAAAACGAAATCCTATCACACAAAGATTTGGCGGACCCCCTATAGTAGCTCTGAGGACCCCCTAGGATTCCCGGACCCCCTGTTGAAGACCCCTGGCCTACATCATTGTGAGCTTGTAGATCTGCTATTTTCAAATGGCTGAAATGTATATAGGGCTGAAGTGGTTAATGTGTGTTCTGTATTAATAATCCAAATCTACAACTTAACTTAAGTTTTCAAATAATTGTAGTGGAGTACAAGTATAATATTTGCCTCTGAGATCAGATTTAGTGGAGTAGAAGTAAAAGTACTGAACATTGGAAATACTTGGAAAACAAATGCCAGCCATGGATCATATGACGGTCGTCTGTTACGGTCATGGATGAACTTCAACCTGGTGTTTGCACTTTCTCCCTTTTTGCTCCATACATCTATATAAACGTTCAGATTTCAAAAATAAAGTGCTTAGCTCATGGCCACACATGTTACAATTATGTACGGGCCCTCAATAAGTACCCGTATTTTCCGTATTCTTCAATAAAAAGCCACCGATCGGATTAAAATATCCGATCGGCGGCCATTTTCTCATAGAGTTATAATGTACCAGAGTGCAATACACCTCCCAGCCGATAGGGTCACGTAGTTGAAAGCATAAGAAAATACGGGGGAAATGGCCACCAATCGGATTAAAATGCTTTTTATTTAACAATTCAGAATATTCGGGTACTTCTGAGGAAACGTACATAATTGTAAAATCCGTAGCCATGAGGTAAGCACTTTATATTTGGAATATGAACGTTTATGTAGATGTACGGACCAAAAAGGGAGAAAGTTTAATTACCAGTTTGAAGTTCATCCATGGCGGTCACGATATGACAGTCATGTTTCAGGGCTATAAACTCATACATGATCGTTTTTTGCTGTTCTCTAATAGAATACAAATACAATTACTAGATCATGACATACCATTGAATGACAAAAGAACAAGCTGACAAAGTGTAAAAATCAATCAAATCAATCTTTATTCTTATTTAATCCATGCTGTAATCTTTGCTGTTTCCTCAGGGCTCCTCCTTCTTCCTCATCTAGGAATGGGGTCTGAGAGTTGGGGGAAAGATTTGACTGGTCAGTGAAACAGTAAATCCAGGACCGTGATTGGCCGCTGCTCAAGCAGTGAATGACGGGGGCGGGTCCGGGAGTTGGGGGAAAGATTTAACTGGTCAGTGAAACAGTAAATCCAGGACCGTGATTGGCCGCTGCTCAAGCAGTGAATGCAGGACCGTGATTGGTCGCCCGAGCAGTGAATGGAGGACCGCGATTCGCCGCCCAAGCAGAGAATTAAGGACCACAAGCAGTGAATGCAGGACCGTGATTGGCTGCCCAGAAGAGACAAAGAAGTTACTGCAGGCGCCATTGACTTGCGTGAATTTTTCTCAAAGATTATATAAAGGTAAAAGCCCCAGGTAAAAGTTAGAAAGATGTCCTTGTAGGGTTTGAACTCAGGACCTTCAGTATGCAAGGCCTGAATCCTAACCACTGCTCCGCCATGGTGCATTCTTTCTATGGTCTCTTACACGCTCTTCACTGAAAGATCAGATAAAGGTTTTTCGGATTTAACTTTCGTTTCGGTAGTGACCAACTTTCGTTTCGGTAGTGACCCAATGGTGAATTTACTAAGTCCAGAGCTCGATGAATGTTAGGGACCCAAAAAAATGTCACTACAAAGTACTACCAATCAACTCTAAATTGCCTGAAACGTACCCCTAACAGGTTTTCGGGTGGACGATTTTGGCCTCCACACTTAGTGATTTTTTCGGATTTAATAGCCATTGCCATAGACAATGCATTAGGCGCTTAAAGTTAAATATTTCAAAAACTACAAATCATTTCAAAGTAAAACATCTCAAGGATGCATGTTCACAGTAAGGGGGATTTTTTTTAACTGTGAATGGAGTTTCTAGGTGAAAGTGTTTTTTTGAGGTCCCAAAACCTTCCATCCGCCTCCATTATAAATCTCTGAACTTTTAAAGGAGTACAGTTCTAAAACTATGCAACATTTCAAAGATTCCTTTTCAGGCAAACATGTCTACAGTAAGATGAACATTTTAAAGTATGAATGAGGTTACTAGGCGTAAGTATGTAGTTGTAAGCCTGCCTTTAAATGTCCATTGCCGCATCGACAATGCATGGGGCGCTTAAAGTTAAATATCTCCAAAACCACAAATGATTTCAAAAAAAAAATCTCAAGCATGAATGTCCACAGTAAGATGGGCTTTTTGAACTGTGAATGGAGTTTCTAGGTGAACGTGTTTTTTTGAGGTCCCTATACCCTAACCCTAACCTTCCATCCGCCTCCATTCTAAATCTCTGAACTTTTAAAGGAGTACAATTCTAAAACTATGCAACATTTCAAAGATTCCTTTTCAGGCAAACATGTCCACAGTAAGATGAACATTTTAAAGTATGAATGGGGTTACTAGGCGTAAGTATGTAGGATTTGTAGCCTGTACTCGTTTCCCATTGCCGCATCGACAATGCATGGGGCGCTTAAAGTTAAATATCTCCCAAACTACAAATGATTTCAAAGAAAAAATCTCAAGCATGCATGTTGGTCAGGGGATCTTAGTATAATCTCACATTTCAGTCCAATTCACTTTAAAAAAAAATATTTTACTGATTTTCCTTTCAGACCCCAAATTAGATATTGCTCAATTTTTCTAATATTCACTTCCAATTTGAAGCTCAAATTATACTAAGATCCCCCGGGCTTTTTGGAGTCAGGGCATCTTATGTATTATTTGTTCTTCGATTGGAATAAGCGTCTGAAAAGTATATTTTACTAATATTCGTTTCAGAACCTAAATGAAACATTGCTTAATTTTTTTAAATTTCTTGTCCACCCTTAAATCTTGAAAATGGCCCATTTTTCTGATATTCTCATTAGTATTTTTGCTTTTTTCGATTTGGAACTGACACTGTAAAAAAGCTCATAAAAAATATTTTTTGTATTTTTTCATCCCAGACCAAAAATCAAATAATGGCTTTATTTTTCCAATTTTCTAGCCCACCAAAAAATCAGGAAAATGCTCTAATTTTTGATATTCTGATTAGTATTTTGGCATGATTTGATTTGGGACTGACACTGAAAAAAACTCTTAAAATTTTTTTTTGCCATTTTTTTCATCGCAGACCAAAAATCTAATAATGGCTTAATTTTTCAAATTTTCTAGCCTACCAACAAATCAGGAAAATGCTCCATTCTTCTGATATTCGGCTTAGTATTTTGGCGTATTTTGATTTGGGACTGACACTGAGAAAAGCTGAAAATGTTTTTTTTCCCAATTTTTTCATCCCAGAAAAAAATCAAATAATGGCTTCATTTTTCCAATTTTCTAGCCCACCAAAAAATCAGGAAAATGCTCCATTTTTCTGATATTCTGATTAGTATTTTGGCATTTTTTTGATTTGGGACTGACAAAGGAAAACGCTCTTTATTTGTCTTTGTTTTTCTTAATTCATCTGGACTGAAAAGGTTATTATTCAAAATGTCAATCATCTTTTTTCATCAAAACAACGAAGCCATGTGACCATGTGTCAAAGCACATGGTCTTTGTCCTTCAAAGTAAAAGTTGTAGTCTAACATGCAAGCAATAGGATCTACAGTCATTACAGTCATTAACACCACATGTAATGAATGTATGATGTGTTTTTTAATGCATTTTCTGTCTTTTTTTTTTAGATCAAAGCTACGTCTCACAAAAGTATGTTGCAAGACTACTAAAACCTTTCTGGGACATAAAACAGTAAACTCCTTACAACTATATACTTGTGGTGTGGAAGCTCCACCAGCAGGGGTCATTCACTTTCTAGGACCTGGCTTAGATATGTATGCACTTAATTTAGGAGAGAATATCTCAACTGTTCTTGGCTAATATGACCCCAGGGAACAACTTATGAACTGTGACTAATTCTTTATCCGGGATGAAATACCCGAAAATGACCACGCCCTTTTTAAAATGACCATAACCGGTGCACTACTTCCAACATGGCTCTATCCGCTAAACTGTTGGAGCTACAGATTTACTGAGAAGCTCAAAATGTTCACAATACTTATGTTTAGGGAAACATAGTAAAGTGTAATATTTCTAAGTTGATATTTTATGACAGAACAGCTAAAAAATGCAAAAGAAACTGCCAACATATTACAGTCCAGGGCTATAGGAATAATTTTGTGTGAATCAGTCTAGAAGCACCTAAATTGATGTTACCCAGGGCATGCTCCAATGATTGAGCAAGGGTACCTGAGCCAGCAATGCTCTGGGTCGTCATTGTGGCCAAATCAAAAATGGCCACCACCTGAAAAAGGTTTTGGCTAAAGCTTTGTAACCAGATGAGCTATAAATGAGAAAACTTGGTGTCTAAATCATGTTTCTTTTGACAATTAGAAACATGTTGGAATGCTTATCTTTATGACTGGGTGTGGATGGACCTCTATTTTGCATATTTCAAAGAAATATTAGTTTTGCAAATGTGTTTCACTTACCTTAGTGACATTTTTGGCAAACTTCGTGTCTACTTTATACTTTTTGAGCTTTAGAAACACATCGGAATGCTCATATTTATGATTGAATCCATGTAGAGCACACTAACTTGCTTATTACAAATATGGCCAAATATGACCAAACATGTTTTGTAACATAAAGTTTCATCCAGACTGAGTGTATACAGTCGTTGAAGGAATGAGTTAAGATCAAACCGGAGAAAACAATGCAATTTTATCAAAACAACATAATATGACTATAGAATCCAAAGGGTACAGAAACAACCAGTACAGTATGCACATCAATGCTCAGCATAAAGTGAATACTATCATAATAGTCAAAGAAGGTGTATGAAACTTGAACAATATGTTCAAATTATAATCAGAAAAGTGAATTGCTAAACAACAAATCGTTGCTAGGAATGTGTCTTGGTGTTACTACAACAACAGAACCGTTCTGCGATAACTGATACTGTACATACTTTATCACACACACACGCACGCACGCACGCACGCACGCACGCACGCACGCACGCACACACAGTTGCATGTGTTTGATCCTTTTGAATCCTCGGGTGATGACTGTTTTTAATGTCCTAATCACACAACATCTACATATAGAGATGCAGCAGACTCCAGTTTTGCAGCATTTGCTGTGTCCACTACATGACTTTTGCAGCCACAGTGGAGGAGGATGGCGCAAGATTTACTGGCATCTGCAAGATGGGTCCAGTAAGGTTCCCAGGTTCTGATATGCTCAATCAGTGCAGCTTGGGTGTGAGGAAGGTTCTCAAGGGACCTGGTACTATTTGACCAACATCAGCCTTCCCTGACTATGGGAAAAGGAGTGCAGGTATCTCAAAGAAACTCTGGTCACCCTTACTTTGGAGCCTGAAAAGATGGATTTTCCAAAGATTGGAGTACTGTATATGGTTATCATCATCATATATTGTACGCCGGCAAGAGCCGTGGTTTCCACAGCAGAGTAGATGAATCCTGACAGTGGCTAGTGACTAGTACTGTATGATATCATACTAGTCAATGGTGTATAGAATAGTATACTATATAGTATTACACTTTATGCTGAGCATTGTTGAACATACTGTATTAGCTGTAGCTGTATGCCTATCATCATAGGAATTAGTTCTACTGTTAAATCATTATTGTTTCAATAAAATTACATCGTAAGATACATTGGTTGTTTCATAACATTGTAGCCATATTTGTGATAATCAAATTAGTGTCCTCTAGATAGATTAAATCATAAAAATAAGCATTCAAACATGTTTCTAATTGTCAAAAAACAGGATTTAGACACCAAGTTTGCATTCATAGCTCAAAATGTGGTTCAAACGTATAGTGCACCGGTTATGGTCATTTAAAAAGAGGGCGAGGTAATTTTCGGGTATTTCATCCCGGATAGAGAATTAGTCACAGTTCCTAAGTTTTTCCCAGGGGTCATATTAGCCAAGAACAGTTGAGATATTCTCTCCTAAATTAAGTGCATACAATTAAGAATACATCACATGGATGCACCTGGGATGTATCATCAGTGTTGTAGCCTGGGGTCATAGGGTGTTTCGGGTCTCGCAACATACACCCTCGCCCAGGTGACCCAGCCGGGGTTGATCAAGCCCCAACTTACATCCCAGGTAGCTACCCACGGTCAGTCCTATAGGTAAAGACAGGGCCACTCAGTCCGCTTCTCCGGAACTACTCTGCCTGAACACGGGGAGGCTCTGGCACGTGGAGGGACTAGGCTCTGTGGGTGGCCTCCTGGCCGGGCTCCTCCTTCATCTCACCAGGTCCATGACCTGAGAGTCATAGGGGCTGAAACCTGGTCCAGTCGGGCAAATGACCATCACCAAGTCATCGAAGACAAGAACTTTAGAAGGATGAATTAGGTATGTAAATATGTACTACTGTTTTAGTACTACTGTACTCTAAAATGATAAACACTAACAAATATTATTATTGTGATATTGAAATTATAATGTCCCAATGTTATTACATGTTGAGTTATTAAGTATAAAACATGTGGAGTATACCAACTAGTGTCACTCATCTGTGTTACAGAATGACACTCTACAGTACAAGGCTCTTGCTGGACCTCTCCATGACCTTTCGGTGCTCAAGGTTGAAGAGGCATACAAGAACTTTGACCCCCCTGTCCAGGCCATTAGTCTGCACCATGGGAATGTCTGCATAAACCCTTGGTTGACTCCCGCTTTGGACCTGTCCAGGCTGGAAGTGTTCTGTCCTACCAAAAGCCCCCAGTGAAAGCACTGCACATACAGTACTGCATCACAAAGATGCTCCACCGTTCCCTCCACTCCCCCTGGATGATTACAGACTTGACTAGACCAGACCATACTTTGCCCTAAGTGAACAGGGCAAACTTCACATTAAGTCTCTTCAGGTCACATTTTCTACAGCTCAGAACATTTAAGAAGATACAACAGAGTGTCAGTTATGGTTGGAAATCGAATGTTTATTCAACATTTCAAACACCTAGCACTTTCTATTTAGCCCTCCGGATTCGAATCCTGCTGTGGAGAATTTATTTTTCTCTGATGAAACGCACATTTTTGTGAGGTTAGCTGAACACAGGGTTAGGCAACCTTAGGCACGGGTGCCAACATTGGCACAGGGGAGGCCAGGGTGATCACCGCTGGCACACTGGCATAAGTGTGACAGAGAGGTTTTTCTTTTAAAATAAAAAAGATGTTTAGTCTGTTAAATTAAGTTCCCTCACATATACAAATGACATCCTGACATCAGTCCCGACTTTAGTGACCTATTCGATCACAGCCTTCCCAAATGGAGATACCCATAGATGGAGACAACAAAAAGTCTGACATCTGATGGCAAACGATATCCTTTTAAAGCTTTAGTTATTACTAGTTTGTATTATAATAAGAATATGCGATTGCTTGAATTACTATTGTTTAATTGCTGTCCTAATGAAAAAATCAAAACTGTCAGATGGGCCGGCAGTTGGAGTGATGAGAGGTCATCTGTCTGTAAATGTGTTTGCATTTGTGGTTTCTGTTCATTATGTCCTTCCCTAATCTTAGAAAGATGCAGGTTGGAGAGAAATGAGAAATAAATACATTTAATTTGAACTTGTCTTGTCTTGTCTGCTCTTAATTTCACCGACACACGACAAATTATTTCATTGCACAATTTGTCTGTTGTTTAAATAACTTAGATGTCAGGGCCGCTTTGCGGCCCTCACATCTAGTTTAACAAATAAAAAATCACACCCAGTGTGAAGTGGGCGGTGTGGTCACAGTGGTCATCACAGTGATGGAAGTGATTCACTTAAAAAAAAAACATAAAAGTGTTTTTTTTAAGTCCATACTGCTATTCATAGGGCTGCACATGCGTCATGTGTTTCGCTATCCAATCACAGTCCTGAATTTGCAAAGTCAGCCAAACACATTACAGCTAGTGGTGATGACACAAGATGTAATGTGATTGGCTAACTTTGCAAAAGTATTGATTTGCATTGACTGTGGAAGGGTTAGGGTTGTAGACTGCGTTGTAGACTATTGGCCAATCACGGTGCAGGATTGCTCAGTGTCCAAACCTCACTTATAGGGGGCGGTTACACCGCCCCAAAAACACATAATTACGAAACAAAATAATAATAACTAGAAAAAGTGCTCCTCGGAGCACAACTCTCCGCTGTTGGGAATGTTGGGAATGTTCTATCTGTATAAGTGTCCTATCCGTCCTGTCTGTATAAGTGTCCTATCCCTCCTGTCTGTATAAGTGTCCTATCCGTCCTGTCTATGTAAGTGTCCTATCCGTCCTGTCTGTGTAAGTGTCCTATCCGTCCTGTCTGTGTAAGTGTCCTATCCAATTGTTACAGTATCCGCCATTTCTCAACCATTTCGTGATTGTTCCTGTCTTACCTCACTCTTACCAGACTTGTGTTGGGAATGTTGGGAATGTTCTAATTCTTATGTTCTAACTGTCCTATCCATCCTGTCTGTATAAGTGTCCGATCCGTCCTGTCTGTATAAGTGTCCTATCCGTCTGTATAAGTGTCCTATCCGTCTTGTCTGTATAAGTGTCCTATGTAAGTGTCCTATCCCTCCTGTCTGTGTAAGTGTCCTATCCCTCCTGTCTGTATAAGTGTCCTATCCGTCCTGTCTGTATACTGTAAGTGTCCTATCCGTCCTGTCTGTATACTGTAAGTGTCCTATCCGTCCTGTCTGTATAAGTGTCATATCCCTCCTGTCTATGTAAGTGTCCTATCCGTCCTGTCTGTGTAAGTGTTCTATCCGTCCTGTCTGTATAAGTGTCCTATCCGTCCTGTCTGTATAAGTGTCCTATCCGTCCTGTCTGTATAAGTGTCCTATCCGTCCTGTCTGTGTACTGTAAGTGTCCTATCCGTCTGTGTAAGTGTCATATCCCTCCTGTCTATATATAAGTGTCCTATCTGTCCTATCTGCCAATTATGTATCAGCCATGCAGCCATTTCGTGATGGTTCCTGTCTTACCTCACTTTGACGGTGGCAAAGACACCGTCAAAGTGACGCCATGTATTTATACAGTATTTCACCGTATTGTCACGTGTCACGTGAGGCTTGACCAATCGGTGTGTCATATTTAGAAAGTGAAAACAAAACTCTCCTACGGAGAGTAATAACTACGGAGAGTAATAATAACTAGAAAAAGTGCTCCTCGGAGCACAAGTCTCCGCCAGCAGACTTGTGTTGGGAATGTTGGGAATGTTCTAATTCTTATGTTCTAATTCTTTAAAAAAAATAGAACATGTTACTGTGTCAAAGTAACATGACACAAGTGTCCTATCCGTCTGTATAACTGTCCTATCCGTCCTGTCTGTATAAGTGTCCTGTCTGTATAAGTGTCCTATCCGTCCTGTCTGTATAAGTGTCCTATCCGTCCTGTCTATGTAAGTGTTCTATCCGTCCTGTCTGTGTAAGTGTCCTGTCTGTATAAGTGTCTTATCCGTCCTGTCTGTATAAGTGTCCTATCTGTCCTGTCTGTGTAAGTGTCCTATCCAATTGTTACAGTATCCGCCATTTCGTGATTATTCCTGTCTTACCTCACTTTGAAAGAGGCTAAGACTCTTTCAAAGTGACACATGTATTTATAGGCCGCTATACGTCACTAGCCAATCAGATCACACTATTTCACCGTATTGTCACGTGTCACGTGAGGCTTGACCAATGTTAGCTTGACATGTGGAAATTGAAAACAATGTCTCCTGGCGGAGACAATAATGACATGTGACGTGGCTCTGTAAGATGCTCTGTAAGAGATATTTATGAACCATGACGGCTAATTATAGCTCTGCACACACGTCATGCGAAGTCCGTCTCCCCTCGGCTCCCCGCTTTGCTTTGCTTTGCGGCCCTAACCTCTAGCCATGTCTGCACACACGTCAGACCTGGCCTATATGGCCTATGACCCCCTAGATCCGAGGTCCAAAACTCATCAGATGTCAGGGCCGCTTCAAACTCTCCAAACATTTCCTCTGTCATTCCTTCTAAATAGTCAATTTCCTCCTCATCCTTCAATGGTGTGGCTAACAGTCTGATACAATCATCATAGGCCTAATATATAGGCCAGGTCTGCACACACGTCATGCGAAGTCCGGCTTCTCTGGCCTCCCCTCTCCTCCCGGCTCCTCTCCTCCCCTCTCCTCCCTCCCCGATTTGCTTTGCGGCCATAGCCTCTAGTCACATCCTCCCAACCTCCCAACCTCGGTCATGTTATAAAGAGGTCAGACTTCCTGTACCTGGTTGCTATGGCAACCTGCCAGATCAGGCTGAGGGTCTGATAGGCAAATCAGATAATCAATCAAACCGAGAGTCCAATCATAGATCGAGGTAGGGTAAGTTGCCTAAAACATAGCCATAGCTCTGATCAACAGTCTGTGGCAAATCTCGGGGCAAATGGAGTGATCCTGTGCTTGCTTACCCCGCACGAACTTTCGGAGCTTTTGTCAATTATATAGTACTAGAAGTTCGGGCCGCTGCGCGGCCCTCACATCTAGCGTCCGCGCGACGTCGCACTGTGTAGGTGTGTACATGTAGTGTGCAAGGAAGTAGTAGTGTTGAGTAATGTGATTGAGGCAAGAGAAGTATTGGGTATGAATGTAGGCGGGTTGTTGTTGATTGAAATGAGATTGCATTGTTTGTTAGATAGCATGGTTTATTGGCATGGTGTGATGTCGGACAGTGTTGGTGGCAACATGTAAATGTGAGAAAGGCAAAATAGCAGTGAAATGAAATGACATCCAGAATAACATTAACAGTGAAGCATTAATCAGGAGCAGGTGTACAGTATGTTGCATTGGGGGGAGAATACAAACAAAGGCAATGGCAATTATGTTGAAGAATGAAGGTCATTTGTCACTATGCAATCAGGGAGTAGCAGCACATGCAAAGTGTTTGAATGAGCATGTTTGGATTAATAAAAGAGTTCGGGATAAACAACGTTGTCAGTAATTCCCTCATCATTGTTCACAATGAAAACTTTGACGGCGCTGGCTCTCTTTCCCCTGGAGAAGGCTGTGTAGAGTTGGCCATGAGCGAACACAGGTTGAGGCAAGTAGATGCCAACTCGTTCGTTCTCTTGCCCCTGCCCCTTATTGATGGTAACAGAGAAAGCTAAGCGGATAGGGAACTGTCGTCTGATGAAGGTGAAGGGAAGCTCCTCATCTCTGTCAATGTAGTGGGTTTGGCTGCTGCTATGGCCTCCTGTGCATGGCCTTCTCTGAAGACTATGCTCTGCTGGCCGTCTGTGTGGATGGCGAGATTGGTGACAGCAGGGAGTCTGTCCTGGATCTTGTACTCCATAGTCCTCCAGTGTGCATCATGAGCATCAATGGTTCTGGCATTGATGAATTTGGAGATCTCATCCCTGTCTTCAATGTCGAGGGTGCCAACATCAGCTCCCTTATGTACGTATTTGTACAGGTACTTGATGGTCTGGAAGGAGCCTACAAATTCAACGTTGATGTGGCATTTGTATTTGAGAAGGACCCAGGGGTTGTAAGGAACGAACGTGCGAAGTTGTGGGTACTGTGTAGTAAAGTTTCCTGTTGTCTCTGTGTCGTTCTGTGTACTGCGTAGTAAAGTTTCCTGTTGTCTCTGTGTCGTTCTGTGTGCTCTGCGGGGGTAGGGGCTACGTGCAGTAGAGGGGGTAGGGGCTACGTGCAGTAGAGTTGCAAGGCAACAACACGTGGACGTGTGTGGCATTGGTAGCGTCGCTGAGGACACTGGCATTGGCCAGGGCATCCAGGTCCTTTATAGTGATGGCTGTGCCCCTGTCATTATGGTGATGTCAGATAGTGTCAGACATCTCCATATATGGAGCTGCCTAATATCAGTTATGCCCAAATATGGGACCGTGATGGCTGTGCCCCTGTCATTATGGTGATGTCAGATAGTGTCAGACATCTCCATATATGGAGCTGCCTATATCAGTTATGCCCAAATATGTGGGTTCTCTGATGTCAGACCAAAATAAGCACCCGGAAGTGAATTTCGCGCTGGGGAAGAGATTTGCATAGTATTGGGGCATAATGCGTTTCATATTTATTGTACATCATGGAAGTAGAGTAACGGTATGGGAAGCAGCCGGTTCAGAGGCAGAATATTGAGGAATTTTGGGGTAAAATGTGGAGTTAGTTGGGCCATGTGTGTGCGTGGAGACCGCGCACACACACATGTGTAGCCCCATGAGTTTGGCCGTCAATTATAGGTGCAAGATAAGTAAGATGAAGACAGGTTGAAAATGGGTGAACTCGTCAATCCTGATGTGAAAGAAAAATATTAATATAGAAGAACAAAAAGATTGTTTGGTTGACAGCACCTCAGTAAAACTATGAAGGTGCTGTGAAGTTGGGAGGCACAAGGGGAAAATGAATGACCCCTGCTGGTGGAGCTTCCTCACCACAAGTATATCATTCTAAGGGGTTTACGGTTTTATGTCCCACAAAGGTTTGATAGTCTTGCAACATACTTTTGTGAGCCGTAGCTTTGATCTAAAAAAAAGAAAAAGAAAAGGCATTAAAAACAACATCGTACAGTCATTACATGTGGTGTTAATGACTGTCTGTAGATCCTATTGCTTACATGTTAGACTACAACTTTTACTTTGAAGGACAAAGACCATGTGATTTAACACATAGTCACGTGACTTCTTTGTTTTGATGAAAAATGTAGATTTAAAGATGACTGACATTTTGAAAAACAAAGACAAAAAAACATGTTTTCCTTTGTCAGTCCCAAATCAAAATACGCCAAAATACTAATCAGAATATTAGAAAAATGGAGCATTTTCCTGATTTTTGGGTAGGCGACAAATTTGGAAAAATGAAGCCATTCTTTGATTTTTGTTCTGGGATAAAAAAATGTCAAAACCCGTTTTTAAGAGCTTTTTTCAGTGTCAGTCCCAAATCAAAAGATGCCAAAAGACTAATCAGAATATCAGAAAAATGGAGCATTTTCCTGATTTTTGGGTAGGCTAGAAATTTGGAAAATTGAAGCCATTCTTTGATTTTTGTTCTGGGATGAAAAAATGGCAAAAGCCGTTTTTAAGAGATTTTTTCAGTGTCAGTCCCAAATCAAAAGAAGCCAAAATACTAAGCAGAATATCAGAAAAATTGAGCATTTTCCTGATTTTTGGGTAGGCTAGAAAATTGGAAAAATGAAGACATTCTTTGATTTTTATTCTGGGATGAAAGATTTGAAAAAAAAACTATTTTGAGCTTTTCTCAGTGTCAGTCCCGAATCAAAACAAGACAAAATACTAAGCAGAATATCAGAAAAATGGAGCATTTTCCTGATTTTTTGGTGGGATAGAAAATTGAAAAAATGAAGCAATGTTTTATCTAGGTTCTGAAACGAAAATCAGTAAAATAGACTTGAGAAGTGAATTCGAATTGAATCTCAGATTATACTAAGATTCCTTCACAGGCTTATGGGATTTTAGTATAATCTGAGCTTCAAATTGGAAGTGAATATTTGAAAAATTGAGCAATATCTAATTTGGGGTCTGAAAGGAAAATCAGTAAAATATTTTTTTAAAAAGTGAATTGGACTGAAATGTAAGATTATACTAAGATCCCCTGACCCATGTTCACAGTAAGGTGGAGCGCAAATGATGTGAATGGAGTTTCTAGGTGAAAGTGTTTTTTTGAGGTCCCAAAATCTTCCATCGACCTCCATTATAAATCTCTGAACTTTTAAAGGAGTACTATTCTAAAACAATGAAACATTTCAAAGATCCCGTTTCAGGAAAAAATGTCCATATTAGGATGAACATTTTAAAGTTTGAATGGGGTTTCTATTCTATATATGACATTTTGAATCTTTACAGTCAGTTCACCTTCTTTTGGGTCTTGAGTCGAACCAATTACTCCCGCGGAGACATCAAATTTCTCTTTTGGGCCTTGAGTCTTGGGACTCAAGGCCCAAAAGAGAAATTTGATATCTCCGCGGGAGTAATTGATTCGACTCAAGACTCTTTTGGGTCTTGAGTCTTGGGAAAGAAAAAAAAAGTGCGCCAGTTGGATTTGAACCGAGAACCTTGTGGTTGCAAGTCCTGTATCTAAACCACTGCACCGCAGAGGTCCTCACCTGCTCTATTGACTTGCGTGAAGTTTTCTCAAAGATTATATAAAGGTAAAAGCCCCAGGTAAAAGTTAGAAAGATGTCCTTGTAGGGTTTGAACTCAGGACCTTCAGTATGCAAGGCCTGAATCCTAACCACTGCTCCGCCATGGTGCATTCTTTCCATGGTCTCTTACACGCTCTTCACTGAAAGATCAGATAAAGGTTTTTCGGATTTAACTTTCGTTTCGGTAGTGACCAACTTTCGTTTCGGTAGTGACCCAATGGTGAATTTACTAAGTCCAGAGCTCGATGAATGTTAGGGACCCAAAAAAATGTCACTACAAAGTACTACCAATCAACTCTAAATTGCCTGAAACGTACCCCTAACAGGTTTTCGGGTGGACGATTTTGGCCTCCACACTTAGTGATTTTTTCGGATTTAATAGCCATTGCCATAGACAATGCATTAGGCGCTTAAAGTTAAATATTTCAAAAACTACAAATCATTTCAAAGTAAAACATCTCAAGGATGCATGTTCACAGTAAGGGGGAATTTTTTAACTGTGAATGGAGTTTCTAGGTGAAAGTGTTTTTTTGAGGTCCCAAAACCTTCCATCCGCCTCCATTATAAATCTCTGAACTTTTAAAGGAGTACAATTCTAAAACTATGCAACATTTCAAAGATTCCTTTTCAGGCAAACATGTCCACAGTAAGATGAACATTTTAAAGTATGAATGAGGTTACTAGGCGTAAGTATGTAGTTGTAAGCCTGCCTTTAAATGTCCATTGCCGCATCGACAATGCATGGGGCGCTTAAAGTTAAATATCTCCAAAACTACAAATTATTTTTACAAAAAAATCTCAAGCATGCATGTCCACAGTAAGGTGTTTTTTTTTAACTGTGAATGGAGTTTCTAGGTGAACGTGTTTTTTTGAGGTCCCTATACCCTAACCCTAACCTTCCATCCGCCTCCATTATAAATCTCTGAACTTTTAAAGGAGTACAATTCTAAAACTATGCAACATTTCAAAGATTCCTTTTCAGGCAAACATGTCCACAGTAAGATGAACATTTTAAAGTATGAATGAGGTTACTAGGCGTAAGTATGTAGTTGTAAGCCTGCCTTTAAATGTCCATTGCCGCATCGACAATGCATGGGGCGCTTAAAGTTAAATATCTCCAAAACCACAAATGATTTAAAAAAAAAAAATCTCAAGCATGAATGTCCACAGTAAGGTGGGTTTTTTGAACTGTGAATGGAGTTTCTAGGTGAACGTGTTTTTTTGAGGTCCCTATACCCTAACCCTAACCTTCCATCCGCCTCCATTCTAAATCTCTGAACTTTTAAAGGAGTACAACTCTAAAACTATGCAACATTTCAAAGATTCCTTTTCAGGCAAACATGTCCACAGTAAGATGAACATTTTAAAGTATGAATGGGGTTACTAGGAGTAAGTATGTAGGATTTGTAGCCTGTACTCGTTTCCCATTGCCGCATCGACAATGCATGGGAGGCTTAAAGTTAAATATCTCCCAAACTACAAATGATTTCAAAGAAAAATCTCAAGCATGCATGTTCACAGTAAGGTGGAGCACAAATGATGTGAATGGAGTTTCTAGGTGAAAGTGTTTTTTTGAGGTCCCAAAATCTTCCATCGACCTCCATTATAAATCTCTGAACTTTTAAAGGAGTACTATTCTAAAACAATGAAACATTTCAAAGATCCCTTTTCAGGAAAAAATCTCCATATTAGGATGAATATTTTAAAGTTTGAATGGGGTTTCTATTCTATACGTATATGACATTTTGAATCTTTACAGTCAGTTCACCTTCTTTTGGGTCTTGAGTCGAACTAATTACTCCTGCGGAGACATCAAATTTCTCTTTTGGGCCTTGAGTCTTGGGACTCAAGGCCCAAAAGAGAAATTTGATATCTCCGCGGGAGTAATTGGTTCGACTCAAGACTCTTTTGGGTCTTGAGTCTTGGGACTCAAGACTCAAATCCTGGAAACCAAATCCTGGAAATGTCAAATCAGCATGTGTGGGATACGAAGGTGCAAGAGTCAGGTAAAAGTTGGAAAAATATCCAAGTCGGATTTGAACTGGGAACCTTCCGGTTGTAAGCCCTGTATCTTACCCACTGCACCACAGTGATTCTTACTGACTTTGTCCACTTGCGTGTTGTTCACTAAAAGATTAGATAAAGGTGCAGGAGTCAGGTAAAAGTTGGAAAAATGTCCTCATTGGATTTGAACCAGCAACCCTCTGGTTATAAGCCCTGTATCTAAACCACTGCACCAGAGCGGTTCTTATTTCTTTTGTTAACTTGCGTGGTATTTAGTGAAAGATTAGATGAAGGTAAAAGCCCCAGGTAAAAGTGGGAAAGATGTCCTTTCTGGTTTTGAACTCAGGCCATCTGTGTGCAAGGCCTGTATCTTAACCACTGCTCCACCATGGTTATTACTTTTTTGGGTCTCTTGCACATTCTTCAGTGAAAGATTAGATAAAGGTGCAAGAGTCAGGTAAAAGTTGGAAAAATGTCCTAATTGGTTTTGAACTGTGAACCTCCTGGTTACAAACCCTGTATCTAAACCACTGCACCACAGTGATTCTTACTGACTTTGTTCACTTGCGTGTTCTTCACTAAAAGATTAGATAAAGGTGCAGGAGTCAGGTAAAAGTTGGGAAAATGTCCTAATTGGATTTGAACCAGCAACCCTCTTGTTACAAGCCCTGTATCTAAACCACTGCACCAGAGCGGTTCTTATTTATTTTGTTAACTTGCGTGGTATTTAGTGAAAGATTAGATGAAGGTAAAAGCCCCAGGTAAAAGTGGGAAAGATGTCCTTTCTGGTTTTGAACTCAGGCCATCTGTGTGCAAGGCCTGTATCTTAACCACTGCTCCACCATGGTTAATACTTTTTTTGGTCTCTTGCACATTCTTCAGTGAAAGATTAGATAAAGGTGCAAGAGTCAGGTAAAAGTTGGAAAAATGTCCTCGTTGGTTTTGAACTGTGAACCTCCTGGTTACAAGCCCTGTATCTAAAACACTTTACCACAGTGGTTCTTAATCTGTTCACTTGTGTGGTCTTCAATGAAAGATTAAATAAAGGTAAAAGCCAAAGTTTGTACTTTCCCCCCTTTAAATGTCCATTGCCATTGACAATGCATTGGGCGCTTAAAGTTAAATATTTCAAAAACTACAAATTATTTCAAAGTAAAACATCTCAAGGATGCATGCCCACAGTAAGGTGGAATTTTTGAACTGTGAATGGAGTTTCTAGGTGAAAGTGTTTTTTTGAGGTCACAAAATCGTCCATCGACCTCCATTATAAATCTCTGAACTTTTAAAGGAGTACAATTCTAAAACTATTAAACATTTCAAAGATTCCTTTTCAGGAAAACATGTCCACAGTAAGATGAACATTTTTTTTTTATTATTATAATTTTTATCCCGCGATTTTTGTAACCCATTTTTTTCACCCGGTGCCAATTTCCTAAGTGATCCTGGGCGGAGTGGGCGCTACACCAGCCCTACACCAGCGCTACACCAGTCCCCCACAGCCAGGGAGGCCAGGGCCGAGCTCATGCTTCCTTCAGTGCATGAGAGCCAACTGACCTTCTTGTCACCTGACAGGGGGGAGTTTCCCTGGTTGGACATAGCGCGTGGAAGGAACACGTTATTCCAACCAGTTCCCTTCCCCTCCATCAGGCGCCCCGGCTGTCATGGGGGAGGCGGTATAGCGACCAGGATTACTACATGTTTTTGTGAGGGTATTAACTACCCTAGGAGACACGGGGAGAACATGCAAACTCCACACAGAGTAGGCCCTTTCGCCAACCCCACCCTGGGTATGGGCGCTGATGACGCGGAGGAGAAGACACGCCCCCAGCGCCCACAGCGTCCCTGGCGGGAATCGAACCCAGGACCTTCTAGCTGTGAGGCGAGATGAACATTTTAAAGTATGAATGAGGTTACTAGGCGTAAGTATGTAGTTGTAAGCCTGTCTTTAAATGTCCATTGCCGCATTGACAATGCATTGGGCGCTTAAAGTAAAATATCTCCAAAACTACAAATGATTTCAAAGAAAAAATCTCAAGCATGCATGTCCACAGTAAGGTGGATTTTTTTAACTGTGAATGGAGTTTCTAGGTGAAAGTGTTTTTTTGAGGTCCCAAAATCGTCCATCAACCTCCATTATAAATCTCTGAAATTTTAAAGGAGTATAATTCTAAAACTATTAAACATTTCAAAGATTCATTTTCAGGCAAACATTTCCACAGTAAGATGAACATTTTAAAGTATGAATGAGGTTACTACAGTACATCTTGATCACATGACCCCAGAGTTAATGTGTACTGGTTTGTGTGTTTTGCACAAAAAGTTGCAAAAATAGCCGATTTACAAGCTCACAACGCGTCGCATCGCGCCACATTGTGAGCTTGTACTATTGTGCTATTTTTGAAAAAATTACGAAAATGAAAGTGGTTGAGTGTGCCTATGGGTTTTATAAACGTAGAACCAATGAAAAGCAGAGCTCCATTTCCTGAAAAGTAATGGTTTTGGACATGAAAGGTTTCCACCCAACGACGATATCACAATTGCCTTTATATCATCTGCAATTTATCAGGTGTTGCAGTTTCAGGTTTCTCATTAATTGTCTCCGCCAGGCCGAAGATATGGCGAGAGAGTATGTTTTACCCTCCGTCCCTCCGTCCGTCCGTCCGTCCGTCCGTCCGTGTGTGTGTGTGTGTGTGTGTGTGTGTCCGTGTGTGTGTGTGTCCGTCCTGTCTGTGTGTTACCAGCTAATCTCCGGCACCGTTGGCCCGTTCGCTCCGAAACTGTGCACACACACTCCCTGGATGCCAATTCAGAACCTCTGCCCCATTTTTTCACATGGGCCTGTTATAGCGCCACCAGGAGGCCGATTTGTTCAAAACACATTTATTTACATTACTCCTACAGATTGTATCCAAACGTCATGCAAATCGGTACACAGTATCTCTATAGTCATGTGATCAACACGCATCTGTCCGATTTCCCATATTCCATCCTCATTGCCTATGGTTGGCTTCCAACGTTTGCAGGATTGGTCAGTTTTGAACAAAAAGCCTCAAACTATGCACGCAGCTTGCGATTTCCGTGAAATTTCACACGCATATTCCCACTAGGCCGAGGAAGAAATGCCACCCTTTTCACATTGGCCTGTTATAGCGCCACCAGCAGGTCTAATTTAGCAAAACACATTTTTGGAACAAAATGCAAAACATGAATGCAGTGTCTGATTGCCGTGAAAGACCTAAGAATAGATGGCACCCTTTTCACATTGGCCTATTATAGCGCCACCAGGAGGCCAGAATAACGTACCTGACCTGGCGGAGGCCTGTGCTCCGAGGAGCACTTTTTCTAGTTAATGTATTGTATCATGTAGTACAAGTAGCTTATCGACAAGCTCACAACACCAATGGCACAGAAAGAAACGTACTTGTTTCTGGTCTGCAAAACGGTTATGTTTTGCATTAATACATTTAAAGTTTGGATGACTTTTCAAAAAGAGGTCCTATAATAATATTCTAAAAAGTGAAATGTGTTTTTCAAGTCTGTCTGTGTAACATCTATTTTAGATTTCTGTTGTCTTGGTACTGCGACTCCCAGGATTAAGTTAACAAACACACAGACGTAGGCCTACTGCTCAAAAATTAATGCTGCAAGGTCCTAGCACCAAGGTCATTTTGGAACACATTGTCAGAAACAGTCAATTTTTACTTTTAAATACATAAACAAATAAATTTCTGGTACATTTCCATTGCCTGCATCATTATGTGTAGGTGACTAAAAGGTTTAGAGAAGTTATAAAGCAAACACACTCATTTACTGTATGTGGAATGGCATCCCTGTTTTGGGAACATTTTTAATTAAATCTTTAAAAAATAATTTAATATTTAAAAAAAATAGCCAAAATAGCAGATCGACAAACACAAAGCATTGCGATGTGACAAAGGCTCAAGTGGTTAATTCCAATACACACAAACAAATTTGACAAACATCATGAAAGTTTGTCTTCATAACATGTTGAGGGTCCATTAAAATAACCGTTGGTTAAAATTCAAAGGATACTTAGATCTTATAGCAGATTATACTTAAATGTTTTATTGAATTAAATGAAAAGACAGATAACAAGGCACAAGGTTTATTTTTGCATCATAGTCAAGCTTTGGCATCATTTGCTGGTACAATGTGGCTTCATTTTAATAAGGATAAGTTGTCCATTAAGCTTATAATTGTTAGTACATTGTGGTTTCTGAACTATAAGACGGCTGTTAATAGCAAACTAGGTTTTTCCAAAAGTCTCGTATTGTTGGCATAATAATATATTTGAACTGCTGAGCAGGCTGTTTCCAGCCAGAAACGTCTGGCCTATTGTTGTTCGGACTGAGGGTGGAAATGACTGGACTGCAGGCTTGTGTGAGAATGTCATGGGTTCGGAATGTGTACTGTAAGTGCAGTTACAGTATAATGTTAAGTACTGTAAGTGTTACAGTATAATGTATGTATGTATATATATATATATATATATACATAATATTATATTATATATTATATATATACATAATACGGAGATACAAGGTTTCCGCCCAACAGCAACAATATAATTAATTGTGCTGTAAGTAATGTAATGTAAATGCAGGTATTGTTTAATGTACGTAGGTTAGTGTGGTCTGATGTGCGAGAATGTCATGGGTTCTGAGTCAGCCTAAATGACTACATGTACTACAGTACTTCTTATACTATTACATTTTACAACATGCACTACTTCTACAGTTACAGTATAATTCAGTGGTTCTCAAAGTGTGGTTCGGGGACCCCCAGGGGGTCCTTGAGGTAGTTCCAGGGGGTCCCCCGCAAAGGTTCATATATATATATATATATATATATATATATATATATATATATATATATATATATATATATACAGTTAATATATATAGCATCAAAATGAGTTTAACCACTTAAAACCTTTATACAGCTATTTTCAAAACATCTTGAAAAAAACAAATCTGAAAATGTTTTAATATTTTTGAACCATTTTAATACCACAAATCTTGTATGGATGTCCATGGCCAATTCCATATTAATTTGGGGGTTCTTGACATGAAAAGGTTTGAGAACCACCGGTATAATGTAATGTACTGTAAAGTGCAGTTTCATTATAATGTAAGTTACTGTGGTCAAATCAGCATGAAGAGTGGACGTCACAGGAGCAGTCCTCCTCAGAGGTCACTGCTCATTGTTCTCACTTGCACAGGACTTCCATTTTTTTCTGTTAACAGATACCTGTACATGCTGGTGTAAGTTATGTGCTATATTTCTATCCAGAGTTCACTTCAATCCCCAAATTTGGACAACGCTGATGTTGCAGGAGCATTCCACTCTGAGTCCTAACCATTTACATTATACGGTAGGTGGCAGTGACAGTTCCAGACCGTTGGTCAGTATGTCAATGAGATTGTCCAGACCCCATAAGTAGCCATCTTCTCGATTCCCCTCTACCCAGGGAGTGCGATGATCCAAGGTGAGGGGTGGTGGTAAGGCAACAGTCTTTCCAAAATCGATCATCCAGACCCCTGTTTTCCCTGTTCCATCATGTACAAACAACAGGGAGCTGCCTACTACCTGCAGGGAGACAAGTGTTCGTGCTGATTAGTGTGGTTGCCCGAATAGGGCAACCAGACTATAGTAATAGATGAACTTTTTTCTTTCTATCTATATTCTAGATAAACTTTATTTTGGAACGCTACTCCTCCCACAGTTTCTTTTTCAAAAATTCGTGCCATATGTCAAAATGACCAGCTTCACCGGGAATTGTGCGCTTGTATTTTGCTAAGAGATTGGTTACATAGTTTAATTGATATTGATGTATTAGTGCATTACATTTCCCCATCCACTTATGGAAAATGGGAAAATGAAAAAAATCTCAATCAAGTGTTTTTTTCTCAGAAACCGTAAGGGCTATAGTTACAAGGCTTGGAGGGGAGGTTCATAATTTAGTCCAAAATCATTTTAAAAATAATTACACCAGTAGGCCTCATGGTGGCACTATAACAGCCCACTTTACGTTTTGGCCTATAACTCTTTAACCGTAGGTCGTAGAATAAAAAAAATATTTTCCCCCTAAATTCCTTGGGTCATGACGCAACTCCCCATATAGGCCACGCCCATTTGCGTCAGGATAGATTTTCCACCATTTTGAACTTTCTTCAAAACACACTTTTAGCTCCTCCTCCCACATATTTTGTCCAAATTTCACAAAAATCGGTACACAGGATCTCTGGACCCATGCGATAAACATCTCTGAGCGGAATTTTGATAGTCATTACCGTTCGTCTGTAAATGGCTTCCAAAGTTAGTGGGAGGGGCCCGTTTTACCAAAAATGCCAAAAATCACGAACAAAATGTCCGGTCAATCCCAAATTTGAATCACATGTGGAGGGTGGTTTACTCAATGAATCCCCAAAAGCATTTCCACTTTGATCCATAGCGGGCGCCACAAATGCACAAAACGTAACCATTTGATGCAAAAAACAGATTAACGAGGGGATCAATCTTCTCAAAATGAAACGCGAGTGATCTAAGGAGTGACGTGGCGTGACTATATAATTGGCCCGCTACATTTGTGGGAGGGGCCTGTTTCTTTGGTGGGAGGGGCCTATTTCCTCAAATCAAAACGGCACGTGTCACGAACGCGGGATCCGATCGGCACCGAATTCGAATCGCACGTCGCGCGGCCTCCGACGGTATCCTCCAGGCGTATTCCTCGAGTCCCGGCGGTCGCGGGTCGCAACCACACTTTCGCAATTTCCCAGAATTGCGACGCGTCTAGTTGTGGATTGTACTCTAAGGTTTAACCACTCGACCTGACGTCCATATTTTGGGCATGTTATTATAGGTGAAATGAATGACTATTCATTGTATGATGAGGTAAATAGGGTTTAGTGTTTTATACGTTATACAAATGACCAGGTTGCTCACCGCAAATATGTTATTTCACTTATTTTCTGCGATTGACACAGTTGAACGACAACTAACTTTCCAGTGTCACGTTCACAACATTTAATAAACAGTGGCAAAAGAGAGCTAGAATCCATCCCACCTCATGCATTCTGAAGAAGTGTGATGTCTCCAGCACCCGACGTAACTGTTTCAGCCGCCTCAGATATCCCAGCTGAAGAAAGAGAGCGAGAGAAGAGAACTTCAAAAGAGGAAACAAGAATGGAAACGTTGGACGTAAATTCAAAGTAATAACAAGGTCAGACTCACCACAATTTGGGTGTTGGAATCAAAAAAGTTTTTCAGAGCCTCCATCACCTGCTCTCTACTTTTGGTCCTTTTGAAGTTTGTCTGACACACTCCATTTGCCTGCTGCACAGGTAATTAGAAGACAAAGAATAGAATACAGAACTACAGTAGATGCAGGGGCGTCACGGCCATTCACTGTGCGTACGACGCGACACCCTCACTCTCACAGATCCGTGATTTCATAACCCCCACTTTTTGAAAAAATAAATATATATTTTTTGATAATACATCGGTAAAATCAGGCAAAAATAAGATTTAAATAACCTAACCCTAACCCTGAAACCGAAATAAAGTAACCAAAACACGAAAAAAAACTAACAAAATACGCCCAATATGCTATTTTTGAATAGCCAAAGTGTAAAGTAAGGGGTATAGTCCACCGAAAGTCCATCCCCCCCACCTTCTGGGAGCCTGTGACGTCCCTGAGTAGATGGAACTGTATGCCACTCTATGGCACAGCATTTGTTTTTATTATTTTGGGGGGCATTTGTACTTTCTGACATGGCAATGAGAGACAGGATACTGAGGACATGTAAAGTGACATGTTTCCGAGCCGGAAGCCATCCAGGGATGTTGTGGTTGTATCATGACAGTGACGTGACAGTTGTTTATGTGCTGTAGTACAATAGTGGTTCTCAACCTTTTCAGGATCAGGGCTTGAAAATGTCGAAAAGCGTTCACGGCACACCCATCTGACCACTTAACACAGCATGCCATGTTAAGTGGTCAGATGGGTGGACCATGTGCATCTTCAGTTTTATTTTCATGTTTATTTTAATCAATCGATCGATTGTGTTCCAGCTTCAATCAATGGAACTAACGTAGTATATTTTTAAGTTCCCCTTTATCAGTATCACAAAGAAAACCTTTTACCAAGGTTTTAAAGAGACAATTGCACATTATTGTTTTGTATTAACACATTAAAATGTGTTTTGGGGGCCCACTTGCAATATCCCACAACAGCCCATAGGTTGGGAATCACTGTGTAGTAGTACTTACTCTCACTCCCTCTATCCGGAAACCCAGTGTTGTTGTGGAACTCAGGCTCTCCCTCCATTGCATGTATCTTGTTTTGAGTACTGCCTGCTGGTCTTGCTCCTGGGCTGTGGGGGCCCCTGGATCCACAGCCACCATCTTTTCATACATGTCTTTACGAGGCTGAGGCCGCTCCCTTGCCATCAGCAGCTCCTCCTCAAGGTATGTACTGTAAGAGACAGTCCCTAAGCACTGAGTCTATTTGCTCTTCTCAAGTATGTGACGTGAGCAGACAGGCTCCTCTTCCATTTGCTGTCTAGAATGGTGTTTCATATCAAGGACCCCCAAATTGATAGGTATTTGGCCGGCAGACCCCCATCTCGAAAGATTTTGTGCCAGGGGCCCCAAAAGAGAAGATTTGCATCTAATTTATATTCTTATGGGTTTTTTCAAATGTTTTGAAAATTGCAGATCTACAAGCTCACAATGCGTTGCATTGCGACACAACATAAAGCTCTTACACTTACCGGCTGCCCATCTTACAGTCCATTATGGCCGGAGTGTTGAAATGAGTGAGCAGATTATCCATCATGTTGTAATCCTGCTCATCTCGCTGCACCACACCATGGTAGGCTGGCACAAACGGCTTCAGAGCGTCCTCCATCAGCCCCTGGAAACACTGTCGCTCCCGTTCGCAGAATCTCTTCAGCAGCAGGCCATAGTCCCCGGCAAGGAAATTTCCTGCAAAAGAGGTGAAAAAAGGAAACAAGAGAACAAACAATATTTTGTCAGTTTATAAAAAGCCCTTAATTTAGCTGCTTGCCTCAAGAAGGCAGCCATGTAAAGCAAAGTGAGCACGGCTGGTGATGATCAGTGGTGGAAAGTGACTAAGTACAGGTACTCAAGTACTGTACTTAAGTACAATTTTGAGGTCTTTTTTACTTTACTGGAGTATTTCCAATTTTCTATACTTTTGCTTCTACTCCACTACATCTTAGAGACAAATATTGTACTTTTACTCCACTACAATTATTTGAAAACTTTAGTTACTAGTTACTTTGTGGATTTTGATTATTTTTACAAAACATACATTAACCATTCAGCCCTATTTAAACTTTGGCAATTTGAAAATAGACAATCTACAATCTGCTATTTTCAAATGAATTTATACATTTTGAAAACATGATGACCTGCATAATGACCACTTTTACTTTTGGTACTTTAAAGTACATTTTGATGCCAATACTTTTGTACTTTTATTCAAGTAAATTCTGAACACCAGACTTGTACTCGCAAAAGTAGCATTTCTGCATTGTAAGCATTGACACTTTTACTTAAGTAAAAAAAAACTGTGAGTACTTCTTCCACCACTGGTGATGATCCATCCAACAACAAACCTGCATGTCCAACCACTTGCAGCCACTCCTGCTGTTTCTCCGGGGCCTTGGAGATGGGAGATGATGAGATCCCCAGGCTTGTCTGTGTCTTCCATATGCTGCTCTGCATGGGGAAGGAGAGCATTCATTAGACCTTTAGACAGTCATTCCTCAACATGCATGCCTCCCCCGCCAAGACTGCATTCCACGGCTTGTTTTTGCAACGTCTCTCCGCTGACACAGACAGACAGACAGACAGACAGGAGGACCTCAGACTTCAGACTGACCACCACCAACTCAACTTCAGTGTTGTGTTGCCAGATCGTGTGAGAGAAACAAGCAACCAGGTCTATGAAAACAAGCCCAAAAGAAGCGACTATAGGACTATTTGAAAATAGCCGATCTACAAGCTCACAACTTGTCGTGAGCTTGTAGATCGGCTATTTAAAAAAGAAAAGAAACAAATAATCTTGGGGGGGAAATGTAAATTGGGGGGGGGGGGGGGGGTCCATGGCACATAATATTTTCAGATGGGGGGGTCTGTGGACGAATACATATTAAGGGGGTCCTTGCTATGAAAATGTTTGAGAACCACTGGTTTAAACAACATTAGGAAACGAACCTAAATAAAAGCGACTACACTTTAGACCCCTAGAGGGTCCTCAGAGTTACTACAGGGGGTTACTACAGGGGGTCCGCCAAATCTTTGAGTGTTATCTTTTTTTTTTTACCTTAACCACTTGAACCCTGGCATCCCTTTTCTGCGGAGAACTTTAGCCAAAAATAGCAGATCTACAAGCTCACAACGCCTCGCGCAAGTAAACAAAAAAAGTTTAATCTGAAACACAATTTTATACAATATGGGGTCCCTGCTTCATCTCTCTCTCAGCTAGGGATCCTTGGCCTGAAAACGTTGAAGACCCCTGCTTTAGAAACAAGCCCCAAACAAACACAACCCACAACCACCAATATATTTACAAGCAACTTCTCAGATATAAGCAGACATGGCAACACTGCTCAACTTCTGCCTTTTAACGCCTACATGTATGTTGCGCCGTACGACGGTGTCGCGCGCAGGGGCAAAAATAAAATGATAGTCGATCCACAAGCTCACAGCGTGTCACGAACGCGACCCGCTGTGAGCTTGTGGATCGGCACATTTTCCCAGCGCACGACACGGTCCTACGACGAAGTACATCAGGCCGTTATGGCCAGTGGTGGAAAAAGTACTCACATCACATTCTTTACTTAAAAGTATCAATACTGCAATGTAGAAATACTCTGTGACAAGTAAAAGTCCGTAATTCAAAATGTATTTGAGTAAAAGTACAAAAGTATTGGTATCAAAATGTACTTAAGTACCAAAAGTAGAAAATACTCAGAATGTCCCATTTCAAGTTTTCAAATGTAACAATCTTTTGAAAATAGCAGATCTGCAAGTTCACAATGCGTTGCATGTCGCGATGCATTGTGAGCTTGTAGATCGGCTATTTTCAGGACCGTTTTGAGGTAAAAAAAAAAAAAAAAAAAAAGACCTCCACCTACATTTCTTGAGTAAATGTACTTAGTTACTTTCCACCACTGATTACATCGTTATGGCTGTATTATGTCTCCATGGAAACAGTCATTGACCACTAGACTGTGCGGACGCATGCATGCAGAGGAGGAGGAGGGGGGGGGGGGGTCTAGCTCACTTATATTATGCAACAGGTGCATAACGTTCATCAAACATTTACAGGCCGGAGTTGTTTTCTACAAAAGCTCACACAATGGAATGTTAAGAAGCACACGCTTTGTGTAGCCTGTGATGCTACGTCACATTAAACCATTTATTAGAAACACATTAAAATTTTAAATTAAAACATCAGTCTATACAAGTGGTTTTCAACCTTTTTCATGCCAAGGACCCCTAAATTGTTATACATTTGGCTGCGGACCACCACTTGAAAATGTTTTGTGCCAGGGACCGCCAAAAGCAAAGATATCAGTTAATTTTTGCTTTAAAAGAATATAAATATTCAAAGATATGCACACACTTTTTCAAGGTTTTTCAAAAATAGCAGATCTACAAGCTCATGAGCTTGTATATCTGCTATTTTTGAATAGCCAAAGCTAAGCGGTTAAAATGATTGTGAGTGACGCTTATGTTAACTCATTTCGCTGTTACTCCCTCAAGGATGAAAACCACTGGTCTATACCATAGAGAGGTAATATAACTATATAACGGTCTATACCCGTGTGATAGCCTAATAGGATCACAAGACGGTCATCTTTCATGACCGTCTTAGATGATCTTCCAAAATAGTGTTTGCACTTTCTTCCTTTTTGGACTTATAGTAAAAGTACAGAAAATTGGAAATACTCCAGTAAAGTTAAAAAAAAAACTAAAATATGTCCTCAACTACAGTACTTGAGTAAATGTACTTTAATAGTAACTTTACACCACTGGACATTATTATATTTTAGAAGTTAATAGACCTACCATTCTTTTAAAGACAAGAGTATTTCCTTGTCATCACCCGTGGATGGCAGTAGTTCACCTACACGTGCGATGATGACCGTGCTTCTCCCAAGAAGAAGAAGAAGAAGAAGGAGCAGAAGAAGACGACGACGACAACAAGCGTAGAAGAAGAGTTCAACGTTCCCGGTGGTTCTGGCGCTCCATTATTTGCCATTAGTCTGACTGTGATTGTTGTGGTTTTTAACAGCTATTTAAGGTCTCAGACTATGTTTTTCAAGGCGTAGCTAATCCGGCACGTTACCCACGTTTGAGCTCATCACCGCCGCCGACGGGTAAACGTATGTGTTTGGTTGTTTCTGAGCCGCTTTATATTGACATCGAAGTAACGTTTGACACAGAGCACAGCTAGTACTGTTGCCAGGTTTTGTGAGAGAAATAAGCAACCAGGTCTAGGAAAACAAGCCCAAAAGAAGCGTCTACTCTTAGGCCAGTGGTTCTCAACCTTTTTCGTGCCATGGACCCCTAAATTGATACACATTTGACCGCGGACCCCCATTTGAAAATGTTTTGTGCCAGGGACCCCCAGAAGCAAAGATATATATTGCTGAGAATAATATGCAATATTTTTGCTACTTTACAGAAAAACAAGCCCCAAAGTCGCTTATAATAAGCGGAAATGGCAACACGGACAGCTAACTGCCCAGTGACGTGACGACCACCAGACCAGTGTTGTGTTGTTAGCTTTATCCATACTATAGACTTATAATATCTTTTATATCACTATTCAGCTTTATCTCACCATTCAGGGTTTTGTGCCGAAAAACGACTGCCTGCCAAAAAGTGACTGCATCCGACGTATGTATAATACATTTGTCGTATATGATGCATATAAGTCATGATAACGGAGAGGCGATAGACTATTATTTGATATATAATGAAAATAGTTATTTTGTTTGTTTGTTTTTCCTTCTGTTGGGGGGATAAGATAATCCACTGGGCTGATGTGTTATTAGTTGTTTGAAATGCATTTTTGCCATGTTTTGCAAAGCAGTGATTCTCTGTCAAGGACCCTCCAGTTTGATATTTATGCACATTCCAGTGGCAAAGCCTGCCAGTATGCATAAATATCAAAATCGTATTATTGTGCCACAGACTCCCATTTGATACAATTTGTAGCTCTGGCCCAGACCTACAAATCGTATCAGATGGGGGTCTTTATTTATTATTTATTTTACAGTGTAGATTGAGGTCCCAGAGCCTCTGGGACCTCAATCTACACTGTAAAATAATACACTGTAAAATAAATTCTGAGAGTGTCCAAATGGATTACTTTACTACATGAATACATACAGTATAGCCTGCAGTACATGTACATCTACTTTGGTTTACCACTTATTATAACATGCAAAAAATTTAGCGTGCCTTGCATTGGTGAGTGTCTTTACTTTGGTTTATTATCATTTAATCAATGAGACTACAGTCTCAAGAAGGACATCTGGTGTTCAATAAGTGCAATACATGAAAATAACCAGCCTCAGATGGTCATAGCCTCATTAAGCTCATTATGTAAGCATAACGTGACTTTACAGAATATTTGCAGTTGCTCTGACTCTGTAAATAAAAGTCTCTGTTGGTTTTAGGTCCTTCGTGGATTAGGGTATGGCAGTGTGCCTTCCCTACATGTATTTGATGCTTTCATTGGGTCATAATTTGTGGACACACTTGTAACATGTACAGGTGATACTCAGTTTCTTTGTACTACAGACATTTTTAATCATATGTTCATGACATCCACCAAAACTAAACAAAAATCCTCAGTTAATGTCACTGTAAAATCTTTTTTCTAGGGTCTTCAATTCAAGGGTTTGCCGGAGGACTTACTGTCAATAACAAAACATTGACATTTGAACACAGGTCTAGAGCCATGGAGGTGGGCTCAGCAGTGCTGGAGGATATTGTTTTCAGAGGTGTGGAGTTCACTGTGAAGATAGAATTGGAGAAGGGTTTGCTGATTGTCGAGATCTCTGATTCAATGACAGCTGATCAATGGCGGGGAGAATTTGAGCCGGCATGTGAGTGACAAATATCATTAACATGAATCCATTGTCATAGGCACAACCAAACACACTGACTCAAACTATTCTTTTATTTTGTAGATATTGAGGACCTCACTCGCAAAACTGGCAACTTCAAGCAATTTCCTATCTTTTGTAGTATGTTGGAAAGTGCTGTTAAAAAGGTAAGCCTCACACTTCACTTACTGGTGCCTGGTAAAATTAGCTAATGCTAACTGCTGTTATTGTATTTCTCCTTTTTCAACAATTTGTTTAAATTGATGAAAGGTGGAAAGATGCCTGTGGTCTTTTTGGATAAAAAACAATCAGAAGATCAGAAGGCAGCTTGGTACATGAGAAAAGTGAAGTCCTATTTGTATCACTGTCTCGTCTTAGTCATTAGAACAATTAAAGGGATTAATCATTTTAAACTGTAACATTGCTGAGCAGATCACTTTTATTAGTGGTGATGGTATAGACTAACCTGGAATCCAGACTGAATCGCTCCGTTCTGCAGACTTTTTTTTCTCTCACTTTGTTTAATAAAAAAAATAATTATCCCACAATTTGTAACCTTTACTTTAATTCACCCGGTGCCAATTTTCTAATTGATCCTGGCCGCTACACTCCCCCACCAGCCTAGGGAGCCCAGGGCCGAGCTCATGCCTCCTTCAATGCGTGAGAGCCAACTGACCTTCTTGTCACCTGACAGGGGGGAGTTTCCCCGGTAGGACGTAGCGCGTGGAAGGAACACATTACTCCAACCAGTTCCCTTCCCCTCCATCAGGCGCCCCGAAAAGAAATGTATGCTGAACGGAGCGAATCAGTCTGGACCAATTGTTCAATTGCGTGTTCTCAAAAAATGCACTTAACATGACCTTTTCCTGCAGACTAGTGATTCTGTTACCCTTGACCTCCTGACGTATGGTGATCTGGAGCTCCTACGTAACAGAAAGGCTGGGGTTGTGGGCCGCCCTCGTGGCCAGCAGCAGTCACCTGCTCTCAGTGCCAAAAGATATCTGATCCTCATCTACACTGTGGAGTTTGACAGGTTTGTGTCTCTTTTTTTGGATATTCTTACAAGTAATATCTCAAGACAGATTCAGAGCTCCCTTTTTGTGCCGATGGGTTCATTTTGACAAGTTAGATTGTTGGATGTAGAAATAATTGATTAGGCATAGATATAGATTTTCTGTCTTTTACATAATTTTTGGCTTTTTTAAAATGTATTTTTACTGTAGATCGAAGAGTGTAGTCTACACTCTCTATACTATAAAGAGACAGGAAGCTGGGGGTTGAGAGGGGGATTGACATGCAGTAAAGGTCTCTGGCTTGAAGTGAACCAGGGTCGTGCAATTACTTTATGTGGTTCAATTCAATTCAATTTCAATTCAAAGGGCTTTATTGGCATGAGAAAACATACGTTTACATTGCCAAAGCAAAAAGCACAATACAACAATACAGCAATACAATCAAAACAAAAAAAATGTACATTTGAAAGTCAGAATCTTCAATAGATCAATTTCTATGTACCAAGATCACTGGGTGCAGGTATAGTGCAGGAATATACACAATGATTAGTCTATTGGTGCTCCCCTGATTTTCTGGTTTTACAGCATACTGTAGTTACTAGTTTGTGTCTAGATCTGGGAGATATGACTTTAAATTGTTATCGCAATATTTATGGACTGAGCTGGGAGATGTTACTTAAAAAACTTCACTAACACATTTGTTGAAGATATTCCCACAAATCAACACATAAAGATTTTTGAATCACACAGGCAGTTGATGTACTGAAATAAAAGAAAACTGTTGCGATATTAACGGGTGTAATTTATGTGACCAAAATGTGTTAACTATAAGCCTAATTTTCGGCATGAATTGAAAACCCCCAAAAAGCCTGGGGCAACCCAATAGCCAAGTGGTTTGGGCACATACCACATGGGAGAAGATGTGCCCTGATCAGTGAGTCTCCTGTTCTAATCCTGGCCAGCCGGACCATTTGCTGAATGTCATTCCCCTACTCTCTGTATTTCCTGTCTCTGTTCGCAGGATACACTACCCGTTGCCTCTGCCCTACCAGGGGAAACCTGATCCTGCTGCCCTGCAGAAAGAGATCAGAGCGCTGAGGATGGAGCTCAGTGCCGTCACCTCTCATGGAGGTCACAAACCAGCAGACCGTGCCGAGATACAACGACTACGATCAGAGTACGTTTTGTGTGTGTGTTTGGTCTGTCATTTTCTCCTAAGCCAACAGATAAGAGAAGTTATGAGGCTTTACTTACCTTATGTCTTCAAGACTCTGTCTGATAAAAGAAGAGAAGGAGGCCATGGGTAAGGCTCTGGAGCGCCTGCAGGTTGGGGGGGTTGTCTCCGCAACCGGAGTGGAGTCATGGAGGAGCAGAGATGTGGTGAGGACTTTGGAGGAACAGCTTCTGAAGGAGAGAGCTAAAAGTCAGCGCTCTGCAAGCAAGAGAGGTCAGGAGCAACTTCTGTTAGTGGAGCAGGTGGTGCTTTCTTTTACTTTACAATCTAGTCACTGTTCAGTAAAGGTGGTATTTGTCAGTTGGTTTAACGTTTTTTTGCTTTGTCTAGTTGGAGGAGCTCAGGGCATCAGAGTGTGCTCTGCAGATTCGAGTCAAGAGCCTGATGAGTGAACTGGCATTACTACGGAGAGGGTTAGACAATCTAAGCATGTATATCTTTTTTCTCTCTTTTCTCTCTCCCATTCATTCACTTGTGTTGCGTGTTCTGTACCTCTTTGAGTTCTTTCCGACCTCCACATTTGACCTCCACATTTAGCTAATATGCACACATCTGTTTGTCCGTAGCAGGGTGACACCTGTCCACTTTGGCCGCCCTGGCTCTCGGGGTGATGGGGAAATCTATCGCTCGCTGTCCCGTGAGCGGAGATCAGGACACATAGCGATCAGGGCTCGTTCAGGGTCAAGAGAAAGGATAGAGCACAGAGGGCTATGGTCAGAGGAAAGAGGGAGGAGAGCAGACTCCTCAGGGCCCCGTGCTCGTATTCCCAGGCCATCACCTTCTCCCACAGGTAATAGGTTTTGATAGTGCTTGTTGCCATTATCTCACACAGACAAAGACGTTGTCTCTTTCTTTGGTTTGACTTCAATAAAGTAATCAACAACATGGATACCAATATACTGTACAGTGCCAGTCTGTATTTATATTAAAATGTGTGTTAAAGGTAGGGTAAATGATTTGTTTTGGTTAAAACAAAAAGTATTTTGTTAAAAGGTTAAAGCACTATATTCTGATAGTAATCATTGCTATAGAGTGTTTGTTCAGTAACAGGAGTCTCCCCGTCTCTCCAGCTCTTTAATAAACAGAAAATACATTTTCCGGTAGGTGTCAAAATCTCAGCCAATGAGGAGAAAGTACCCATTTTTAAGCTTCATTTTTATAGTGTTCCAGATCAAATTTTGCCTGCTCATTTGTTAGTGTCATCACTTCCAATTTCACTTGTTTAATCTATATCCTGATTGAGTTCTCTATCCTGATTGGATAAAATTGGAAATGAAACGAAAATGCATTTTCTGTTTTATAAAGAGCTCCTTTTACTGAACAAACACTCTATAGCAATGAGTACTATCAGAATATAGAGCTATTTAACACTTATTTTAACCAAAGAAAATCACTTACCCTACCTTTAACTATTTAAAAATATATACAAAGTTTGTGAAAAAATATGATACGATACGATACGATACGATAATACTTTATTGTCAGTTCACACTGAAAAAAATCTACTTCCTTGGCCAACTGGCAGCGTACACAAAAGATATGGCACTGGTCGGTCCAGAGCAGTTTGCGACGTCAATTCCAGATGGATAATTGAGATAACTAAATCGAATCAACCTTTCTTTTGAGCAACACAGTGGCACTCACTTTATGTGCGAGTTAAAGACGGATCTGACCACATCAACATGGACAAATGCTTCCCATTCGTTACATTTTTTACATAACTTAAGTTGCTGTGACTGACAAAGCTTCCTGGTCCCCTAATCCACCCCATTAGCTTTCTTTTTTTTGTTGTTTTCCTACTCATTCTTTTTTATTATTATTATTATTATTTTTACAACTTTATTTTACAGTTTTTATGTTATACACATGTACAAAGGTATAGCATATTATACAAAAAGATCACATAAACACACATAGGTATAACATACAAAGACCACATAAAACACACATACAATCCCCCCTCCCCCCTTAGGCTCCAACCATTAGCTTTCTTACAAGATTTGCAAGATCAAAAGACACAGAGGGAAAATCGTTCAATGCATTCAGATTTAATCTTAAATCCACATAATTCTTTTCAGGGTCACGGGTACAACGCTTTAACCCAACTGCTTACGTAGAAGACAAACAACGCAGACAGAAAGAAGCAGACCTTAAAAAGTGAGTTGCTATTTTTATTTTGTAATTCAAATTGTTTTTTTTTGTCAGTTACAAAAAGCAACACACCAATACTTGCATTTCTGGCTGCTTAACTCTGTTCCCCCCTCCCATCAGACAGAGAAAAGTGCGGAGGGAAATGTTGACATCACCGGTCATCCCAGAGAGAGGGCGTTCACGTTCAAGAGAGGTCTATCCTCAGCAGACCCGGGATGGCAGCAGAGGCAGGAGTTTATCTGTGGAGCGTAGAGGGAGCAGGAACTCCTCTGAAAGCTCACTTGTAGACAGGGACGAAATGGACAGACCTCTTGTATTCAGGTGAAGTAGTTCATTAGCTAATACTATGCCTTGTCTTAAAAAATATGCCCTACTATTATATGATCAGAAATACCACATACGGTATTATGTCTTCAACAATATTACGTACTGTACAGAAACAGGATACACTAAACTACTTTTAAAAAGTAATTTACTATTTAGTAAAAAAAAAGGTATATAATCCAAAAAGACACAAAGATACCAACTATATCCCAAATATATGCCCTATTATAGTTTGTTTAAAAAATAAATAACACATACTAGACTAGGTTGTTAAAAATAACACATACTACACTACTGTATGTCATCAGATATAAGCCATATTGTACTGTCATCAAAAATACTTCGACTAGTATGGAATAACCTTCATTAAAATGTTTAATGAAGGCCGCCTTCTTTACTTTTTTCCCCACTGTTTTCAGGGAAAGAAATCGCATGTACAATGGTCCTAGCATTGTCAGTGACAGAGGAAACCTGTTGACCAGGAAGCCATTATGTAGCACTCCCACATACAGGATGAAGACAGACAAAGGTAACCGGCCACATGACTGTACATCATTCATGGACTAAAACTCAGAAGTTCTTCTAGATGATAGTTCCTAAAACATGCAGAATATTGTACCATCACAAAATACACAAAGTACTGTTTGAATTCCAACCATTACATTATGTCTCCACTCCAGAACGTTCCATAGATACTGGTGCTGCTGAGCTGTCAGAGATTGATGCCAGGCTACATGCCCTTCAGGAATATATGAGGGACCTGGACACAGGACACTAAGTACCAGTGGCACTACATGCTACTCAGGCCAACTGCACAACACTGAACTCAAACTGTGGATTTTGGTTTTATTTAATTTTTTATTTGTTTCATTTTATCAGCATGGACTGACCAAGGCCCATATTATGATGCAAACATGACTGACACATAAAAGTGTTGCATTCATATAAGTGGCTTATTTGCTCAGGAAGGCTGGAGTAACTACCACTGTGAGGGGTACTGTGTTTAACTTAAATGTGATTTTTATGATTTATACTGTATGGTTTTATTAAAAGATTCACCTTTTAAAAGGTGAATTTTGTCTTGATTACAACATTCCTTGCCATTTTACACAAAGCTCCCACCAAAACATGGATTTTCTATCTTAACTGCTCCTAAATATTTTTCTTTTATACACTGGTGTGCATTTTGTTTGATGTATTATATACATTTGAAGTGAGCATTTCCAACAAATTCCTTCAACTGCACCTTAGTTTGTGGATCCACATAGAATACTGAAATTGACCTTTTCCTGTCTTAACAAAGCACTTTCCTAAATTGTTCACTTTTTGTGGAAACGTTTTTTTTTTATCCTTCGATGTCATTAAGTGTCAAACTAGTAGTGCTCTGCTGTTGATGAATGGGAGAACCAATTTGCCAATAGGAAAGTTCAGGCTGGATAATTTTTCTATAAAAAGATATTAAGCGATCCAAGACTTTTCATACAGTACGTGAACCCCTTGTAGTGCATAAAAGCTGGTGGTAATGATCATGTTCAAAAGGAAAACTAAATTTGGTTACCCAGTATCGTTGCTGTCGGGTAGAAAACTAAAAGTTACTTTTCATGGAATTATGTACGTAGTTATTTAGTCACAAGCGCTTAATACTTTGCACTGGTTGGATATTTATATAACCCACAGACATGACCACTTTCAATGTAGCGTCCCTATTTTGGGCTTTTCATTATCAGTGAAAATGTTAATTAACACTCAACACGTTGCATTACCATGCATTGTCATATGAAGTATAAAATAGGTCATTAACATGAAATATTAAATCTGTACTGTAGATACAAGGCTTCTGCTCTATGTATTTATTGATAAGAAATACATAGAGGAAATTCTAGATTATTCACACAAATCCTTAACTGACAATACTTGCATTAGTTGACATGGAGCTCACAGGCATCTGCCACTACAGCTGGCTGGGTTTCATTAATTAACAACTCTCTGAACATGGAGCGCTCTCTCCAGGCAATATCTCAGTTGCTTGAACAGCTGCTATTTATACTGGGATACTGAGATGCGAGAAATTATCGTGTTCTTTATGCTTAGAGATTCTTTGTAATTAATGCACAGTACAGTACACTTATATTTTAAAAGTTTTTAATTGCAGTGCCATTTTGTCAGCAGAAACAGATTAATCAAGAACTGATATTTTCTTTACCTGTTCAGCCTACATTTACCTGGCCAGGTGGTCTGGTCAGAATCTATCATAGAGCACTTCTGTAACTTTCACTATTTTGCAATAGGGAAATCAAAGTAAGCCAAGCTATGCAGAAATCAGAAGTGTGATTCCAAAAGGTATCGTTTGTTCGCCTTCCTTCAATAGTGTAATGTGCCATTAAATGTTCTTGAAATTGATTTTTCAATGTATAATTTTCTAATATGTTGAATAAAATGGTAGTGATGAATGGGGAAAAACGTTCACGGAGGCCGTAAAAGACAAGCTTAGAGGGTAACATGTTAAGTATAGTACTAGAAATAGGAGGAACATGCACACCGAAAACCCAGGTAAGTCTACTTACAGCCAAAGATTCACTTTCAGACCGCTGAAAAGAAAAGCTGCAGCGCTGTGCATTGCCTCGTTGCAGCTCGGCTGATAGAGCTGCAAGAGATTCAAGCAACCAATCAGTCATAACCTTGAGCTTGCCGAGTGATTTCACAGACAAACGGATAAAAGAATATTCTCATCTTTATTAGAGCATAAAAAATTAAAATAAAAACCAAGATGAATTAACATTGACAGAAAACTAAAATAATCTGCTAACTAAAAGTATATACAAGTTTGGACAGCAGCATGAAATTGATTACCATCGTTGCTGTTGGGCAGAAACCTTGTATCTCCGAATTTAACCCCCCCCCCCCGTTAATTAGTGCCCTACTTAAGTGTACTTGAGTGTTGCACAAAAGTAGTGAAAATAGCAGATCTACAAGCTCAAGGTGAGCTTGTAGATCTGCTTGCTATTTTCACTATTTAAAATAGTTTATAAAATAATAAAAAAGGAACGGTTTTGGATAAAAGGTTTCCACCCGACAGCAACGCTATATTACTTTAGAGGTGTAAAAAGAAGACTTAAGTACACCATCAGCTTAATTTAGGCAGTTTTGGCAGTTCTTCAGTGCAGTAAAGCTGACTTTACCATATATACAAAAAGAAAAAAAGGACAAAATACATTCATTTAAATAGAAAAATACACCAGAGTGCTTTATTTACTCGTTAAAGCAGTACCCCCAAAAAATTGGAGCTTAAAGGAGTAGTTCGCCCAAAATATTACACACCCCACGAAGCCTTGAATTCATGGAGATTTTTTTTGTTGCATTCCTAAGCCAATAATTTGATGACCGGCGGTCATCAAATTATTGGCTCAGGAATGTGACAAAAACAAAAAAAGCCTCCATGAATTCAATGCTTCATGGGGTGTGTAATATTTTGTTACTACTTCTTTACGCTTTATTCTTATTCCGGGCACCCTCTAGCAGAAAACACGCTGAAGGCCAGGAACTTCCAATCATAACATGTTCTTACACAAGTGTCCCATTTGGGTTCACAGTCACACAGTCACAGTCAGAATCGTAGGCTCCTTCTCTTGGTTTCTTCTGTTCAATATGGACCGGATGTTCTGCGTGAGCTATGGAGGGCAAAGTCAAGAGGCATTAAAAATGGCACACATACACATACAGGTAAAGTATAGCATCTGAAGGAGTCATCTACACAGTAAGAGGGTCTGTGTGTGTGTTTGTCTGGAGGTAATCTCACAAACCGCCAAGCGGCGCCAAATTTACTGCCAGTAGGCCAAAATGTGTTTTTTGCTCATGTTTTATTTATAGCTTTGAAATATTCATCTTTAATTTCATAATGCAAGTCAATTCCTCAGATCGGACTGAAACGTGCCCACATTTGGAGATGACTGTGATCGATACGTCATGATAGAGCCTTTATCGTCAATACTACTTACTTAGAAGTAAGCGATAAGTTTAACTACAACACAATGAGGGGTCGTGTCCACAGAAAGTGTTTCATTCGCGGTGGAGCACTTTCGATATCATGTCCAGAGTGCCCGCAAACAGCATTTATTGATGCCCGAAATGTTCAAACCAATCAACCGTTGCTGTGCTCGAACATCCTGTCAACTTCATTATTAGCACAAATAGCTTAGCTGAAACAATATAAACATGGACTTCTCCGTGGTAACGACTCAACGTTAGGTTGTAAATTACCAGCTTGTCAGACACAATGAGGAGCATCAAATGACCGGCGCTCCTCTCCGAAAGTTGAACTATTGTCTGAGGAGCCCAGGGTGCTCCACCAAAAGACACTGGGGGCCGAGAGCACTGAAGTGCGATGCTCGGGTGCGGGGAAGAGGAGCGCACCAGTGTGTCTTTACCATAGAATTGCATGGCAGTCAGGCGCTGCCAGCTAAAAAAATGCTTTCTGTGGACACGGCCCCTGACTATCCATATTAGGCAAGACTAACGACATCAATATGTCAGAGATCCACATTGGAGGCATTATTAGACCCAGTCTTGTTTACTTACAGCTTGTTGTTTTCCACAGACGTCTCTGTATACAGCTTGTCTACGCTGCACTTCCAAGTCATTGGATAATTTCCAAGCCAAGGCCTTGGCCCTGACTTGCTTCTCATCCAAATTGGGATTGGCATGCCACTGTAAAGGTGCAACAAATTGAAATGTACAATTAATCATTTATTTATTCACCAATTATGACATGACAGCTACTCTAATAGACTGCACAACATCTTTGATGTTCCCAAAAAAAACTTTATTAAAGCGGAGTACGTTTCGACCTGTGCGGTCTTGGTCAGGTATATAGATATAAAACTATATAAAAGTTTGGAAACGTAACTTCGGTTAATCATTTCTCCCCTTCAATAATACCAATTGGTATTGTATTTTATATGGTTATCGTTGATTAGTCACCTTTACAACGAGGTATAACTTGTAAGGATAGTGCAATTGTGAAATGAGCAACACAGCTAAACGTGTGGGTAGCGCCGCCATAAATTTGCCAAAATCCCCCAATTTGCTTCTGTTGGTATTCGCTCTCGTTTTGAGCGACCTACCAGCACACCTGCTGGCAGGTGTGGGGAGTTGCCTTCTTGGGACGACCACTTTCGCAGTCTGTCGTTGACTTCACCAGTCTCACGGAACTTGGTCCTAAGTTTGGAAATGGTACCAGGGCTGACACCAAATAATGCTGCCACTCTGCGTAATGGAACACCAGCTTCCACTTTCCCTATTGCACCTTATCCTGAAGGGACAAACTTGGCATCTTTCCATAGAGGCAGTGTTGCTGCTTGGAGCATACATAAACTCAACAAAGTTGTCAGTCACACACCTGTGGCAGTTCGCTCAAAACGAGAGCGATTAACAACAGAAACGTATTGGGGGATTTTTTTGGCACATTTTTGGAGGACGCTTCCTACACGTTTAGCTGTGTTGCTCATTACACGATTGCACGATCCTTACAAGTTATACCTCGTTGTAAAGGTGGCTACTAATCAACGATAACAACGATATCAAATACAATACCAACTTGTATTATTGAAGAGGAGAAATAATCAACCGAAGTTAAGTTTCCAAACTTTTTATTTCATATGTATATGTATATGTATACGTCTCTCTCACGAGTGCAGTTACTCACCAATCGCACAATGCAGTCTTCCAGGGTTAGGACCCTAATCGATTTCAGTGACACAATGGCCTTGTTGACATTTTCTCGACACTCATTCAACATAATCTGCAAAGTATGAGAAGTAATATAACAGTGTAAGAAAATCAAACATGACATATTGGCAAGTCAATAGCTAGAAAAGCAGCTAGATGTGTACCGTTAGCTGTTGATTGCTCCTCTGGGCCAGGGCGGTGTGAATGGACTGAAGACGCTGATCTGAAGGCCCAGTGATGTTTGATGGCTTCTTCGAGATGATGGCACCCTTTGTTGTATAAGACGTAAGCGTGTTTAAATAAGAACAAAATAATGGTATAAAATTGGGTCTATTAACCACTTTCACTTTGGCATCCATACTTTGGGCATGTCAATATAACCGACATATAAAAAAAATTGTGAAAACCTTTCAAAAAATAATTAAATAGATCTACAAGCTAACAACTCGTGATTGGATGTGAAGTTGGGACCTGAAAATGTTCATGGTATTAAGTCTAATATTTTGTTGGACGACCATGTCACTCGATGAAAATAACGTTCAAGTTTTTCAGTTGAAAATCTTATTTTCGCCGAGCGACATGGTCATCCAACAAAGTATAACTGTTCCTGTGTGCTAATGTAGGTGTTCTTTACCTCTGCTTCGTACTCGGCCCAGGCAGCTTTGCGGTCAGCCTCGCTCAGCTCCTCCTCCGTTTTATGGTCAAGCAGAGACTCATGCTCATGGTAGGACACTATGTGTTCCTTAGAATTTTGCAATAATTCTGCCAGGACAAAATCCTGAGACAGATGGACAGAAAAAGTTCAGGCCATTCTGAAAACTCAATCTGAATAACCATGTAAATGTACTGGCTTCAAGCCAGAGAAAATGACAAACTAAGTGGTTCTCAAAATGGCATCCAGGGACCCTCAGGGTTTCTTGAGGTGGTCCCAAATGGATCCTTACAGGTCTGTAACTCTGAGAGTGTACAAATGGACCTGTAAAGTTTGAGAACCACTGAACTAAACAATCAAAATGAAATCCTTTAATTACCTTGGGCAACACAGGGGTGGCCCGCTTGCTCTTTTTAGAGTTGGGGTCATCCAGCAGGTCTGGGTCAAACATGTAGAGTTCAGTCAGTTCAACTTGGGTGAAGTGCCTCTCTGTCTGTTGTTGGTCCACCACACGGAATGCCAGAGACTGCTTGGCCACCTGACGATCATAGATCTTCTCCTCCATTGTGCCCTAGAGTTTGAAAAACAAAAAAGACACAAAAAAAAAACATTGAATGGTTTCAACATGTCAGAATGTATCAAACCTTTAAGAATTCCAGTTTGACAGGGGGGCAAGTGATTCTCGATTTATCTTACAAGCTTGACACTTAAGCCCAGGCTATCTGCAGGTATCAGCACTTCAACAATGTTTTAAGACCTTTGTAATACCAGTGAGAGGGTCCATTTAAGACCAATTTTACATCAAAACATTCTATTGTTAAATGTCATCCCCAATCCGTATCAATCTTTGCAATGCCAATGCAAGGATGCCAACATTCAGGGATTGATTAGAGGGGGTTATGGCTGCACATATGGTTCATGTAAACATATGTTAATCAGAGCCTTGGTACCAATTAGGGTGGTTTTATTCAATATTGAGGCTGTTTTGCGTGTATAAAACCCCTAAATACACAGCAAGCCCAAGCTGGTTATCATCATTTAACATTTTACTGACTATTACATATTATATCGTTACAGACAACCTTTATGAACAAAACTGTTTTATCTTATCAAATCTTATTATCTTATTATTACTTATCAAAAAAAGAAAGAAAAAAAGAACCTACTTATTTTCATCTCAAAGCATGAAATTGATAGATCAATGATAACACACAATGAAGAGTTTAGATACCTGAGCCAAGAAGCGATACACAAACACGTTCTTCTGCTGACCGAAGCGATACACCCTGAAGATGCTCTGCGTGTCGTAGGACGGATTCCATGAGGCGTCAAAGATAATGACCCTGTTGGCTGCTACAAGGTTGATGCCCAGTGACCCGGCTTTCGTTGAGATCAGAAACAGCCGACCACTATGGGAAAAGATTAAGGCAGAGGGGAGAAGCTTAGTAACAGAAGAAGGGAAGCACACTGGAAAATGTTCCCAGAGCAATTAATTTAGTGCCACCACATGTGACATTTCAACGGTCAGTTCTTCATCAGACAGGCATTGTCCGTTTTTCTGTCCAGCACCTTTATTTTGCAGTATTTAATGTTTGAATGTGCTTAAGTTCACACAAATGTGGGGAAATGTGTAACATCATGCTGTCATCAAACATTAAATACTTCTTGTTAGTAAAGAGTTCTACTGTAGTCAGAGCACGTGAGCGGAGCGGGTGGAAATGCCGCTCGGCTTGGAGCGGCAGGCGGTCCTCGCTCTGACCTGAGCGCTACAACCTTTTTATAAACCAGCTCCGCGCTCACGTCAAAATCGCGTCGCTCCGCTCCGCTCACATGCTCTGACTGTAGTGTAGTAATATGTAGGTGGATATTAAGTACCGAACATTAGTCGCATCATTGAACAGTTCGGTCCATTTCTTCCTAGAGGTAGCAGTTGTTGACCCGTCAAGACGATAGTAATCAGTGTTTCTAATCCAGCTGCCAGTACCTACAAAGGCAAGAGTTTGAAGCAGAAGGACAGTGACACATTTTAACACCCTCAACTAATACATTGTGCAGGTGTATTGCAATATGAAAGAATACCACAGTACCTTCAAATGGGGATGATTTTCCACTCATTGCGGTATGGTGAGCAGATTCCAGAAAATCTTCAATCAAGTCTAATGCTAGCAAGGATTGACTGAACACCAACCTAAGAACGCAAAATAAAGAAAACAATCATTCGGTATGGAGAACATTAGAGATGTCATCACATAATGTATCTCTGTATTTAAAATGTCCACAGAAAAGACATACACTTTGTCATCTAGCGCTTCAGCCATCCTAAGAATCTCGAACAAGAGAACCATCTTCCCCGAGTGCTCCAAGATGTGGGCATCTGCTCGAGTCAGCATGTTCTTGTACCAGTCTTCAGCTTGGCTATTAGGTCTCGAGCTGCTGGTCACCATCTCTCCTGTATACAGTTAGCACAGGGAAAACCGTTTTAGATGTTCACTTTACATGCTATTGGCTGGAGGCATTTCTAGCATGTGGTGTCTTAATACCTTGCCCTCCTGCAGTGCCTTTGTTGTTGTGCGTCCCTTTATTCTCTCTCTCTCCACTGTACAAGGTATGCAATGGACAGAAGGGGAAATAATTATGAGAGATCTTTGGTTTTAAATTCAATTTAGCAAACATAAATGTAACATGTTTAGTCAGTGCAAGTGCTTGGATTCAAACTTGGTAAAGAGGTGCACACACATCCATAAGTCGGCTATTTCGACGGGTACTAGATCAGAATAGATAACATTGTAGAGAGGGAGAAGGTCCGCACGCCAATGCTCCCAGAAAATCAATGTGTGAAAATTAAACTCACCTCTGAACATCAGCGGATTCTTCACCTCCCAACAGAGCATTGGCTTTAATGTAATTTCTTCCATCAAAATGCCCCTGCAATCAAAAAGCATAACCACCAGTTAAGTGAAATTAAACGACGTCAAGCCAAGATATAAAGACAAGCACTTTGGTCAGTATGTTTACTTTGTTTTCTTTGCTGATGTAGTTAAGATGCAGGCACCAGGGATGTGTCCAGACTCTGCAGAGTATCTGGTAGTCTTTGAAGAGACTTGTTCCACTTCCAATCCTGACAGTGGCTCCACCCCCCATGGAGCCCGCACCTGCAAAAGCGGTTTGCTTCAGACTGTCTCAAAATTCAACAAAAGCCATAACATTTGACATATACTGTACATACATACATGCATGCATTGCCCAGTATGTCCAACAGGGAAAACAACTTTGATAGAACTACCACAGCTACTTATATGGATTTGACTGGATTTACTTTCAGTCCAATGGATAATTAAGCATCTTATCTGCTGCCAGAAACTTGGCCTTAAAAAAGTATTTAGACTTCCATTATGATGGGAAAAATAAATAAATATATATATTTATATGTGAATAATGTGAGCAAAAATGGGTAATAATGGACCACACACCAACATAATTTAAAACTTATATGTAATAACCACAACACACACATACACACTTCATATATTAGTGAATTTTACTATTGAATTATAATTTCCTTCTCATGTTTTCACAACAGATTAATTGTGGAATACTTGGAAGAGAGTTCCTTACCAGTGAAGTGCTCAATGTAGTGGCGATACAACTTATACTGCAGTGGGGTCACCCTCACTAGTAGCACATACTCATATTTGGGAGGCAGGAATTGGGTCAATTCTGAATAGTCTCTTCTCTAGTAGGACGACAAAAAAAGAACAGACTTAACATGAAAAGGAAACAATTTAATTTATGTTCTCATTCAAATTAAGTTGAATACATTTTTTTGTGATTTGATTTGCAAAAGCTGTTTATCATAAACTATTTAATATAGTATTTAATTTGTGTATCAATGGCAGCCGATTCCTCGAGAACATTGGAATAGTAAATTACTGTTAAGTGATTACATACATGAGAGCTGGGGTTTGAAATTATTGCGTGCACATGGCACATAGGTAGGCTGAACATTCAGAAGACATGCTCACCTGTACACATCCAGCCAGCAAAGAATGAATGACATGCGCACGGTTTTTCATGATTCGGACATCTTTAGGGGTTGAGTCAGCGCACTGACCATTCTGTATGGGATTGATGAATCGGTTTCGGAATTCCTTCAATGAGCCAAGGAGGTTCTCCTTGATGAAATTGACCATGCAGTGGTCTGGGACGGCAGAAAATGTATTCCATGACCATCTGAACACACATAATTTAGTTATTTTAATACCATAATATAGTCTGTATAGGGTGTAGTGCAGCCTTACACTCGATCAGGTTGTTTTGCATCGGTGTTCCAGTTAGCACCACTCTCCGTCTGGTCTTAATGCCACTCATGGCTCTGGAGATGTTGGTCGCTTCATTCTTTAGGATGTGGCCCTCGTCACAAATCACAAAGTCTGGACCTGGAGAATAAACAACAAATGCCTACAAATTTACAACTGTTCCAATGTGCAAGGCAATGGAACATACAATATATATATTTTTTTTTTAGTAACATGTCATTTTACTGTTAATTTACCTGGATCAACAAGCACTCTCTTAATCGTTTTCTTTAATTCTTCATTGTGGATATTGCGGCCAAGTGAGAGGTTGCGATACATCTCATACCCTATAATCATGACACCTCCAATCCTGTGCCATTTCTGGAGAGCCACGTTGCGGTCCTGAGGTCCCTTAAGTGTGGCCAATTCTGTAACCTGCAACATGTTTGCGTATTTGAGAAATAAAAAGTTACATAAAGTTATAACCTGGTGGCACATTATGATGCCATAAGGAGAAGATTTGGGGGGCTATGTAAGTAATTGTCGGGGGGAGTGTGTGACATACAGCAGGGACTAAGTGGGGCCCGGGGACCCCAGGGGTCCTTGAGGGGGTTCCAGGGGGTCCCCAGTAAAATTAGTTAATAAACCGTAGCATCACAATCATTTTAACCACTTTAACCCTATTTTCTACTTTGACTATTTAAAATTAACCAATCTACAAACTCACAACACATCGCAATGCAACGCGTTGTAAGCTTGTAGACCTGCTATTTTGTACAGATTTGGAAAAATCTTTTTTTTTTTTTTTTTTTTACACATATCTCCTCTTCTGGGGGTCCCTGGCACACAACATTTTCAGATGGGGGTCCAAGGCCAAATACATATCAATTTGGGGGTCCTGCACATGAAAGCGATGACTGTCCATTAGGCCATATCAATTAATAATGCCTTCATGTCATTTGCAAGAGTCAAATCATTAAAAAGTTTAACCACCTTGACTCTATCGTTTCCCATGCTTTCTTGCCATTTGTCGAACTCATTGATCCAGTTGAGGATGGTGTTGAGTGGACAAACCACAAGAGCAGTTTTGAAATTCAGAACTTTAGACTGCAGCATTGTGTGGAGGAATGTTACAACCTGTAGGACAACAGACAGCAACACCATGAACACAGTTCAAGACAAACAAAATGTGAAACATTGTAGCCAAATACAGTGCAGACTAAGTACATGGGATGTGTGCCTGCTCTACAAGTATAGATGTTTCTTCTGTCACACCTGAAGAGTCTTCCCCAGGCCCATGCAGTGTGCAAGTATACATCCAGATCCAGGGCTGGAATTGGCCTTCTTCACAGACTCACAACAACAGTCCCAGATGAACTGGACACCTGTAGTGAAATGAAGCCAAAATACTGTTGACAGTTGTATATGCAACATCATTGGGGAATACTATTGGCCAAAAAAATAGAAATATAAACATAAGAAGCACTTCAGTATAGTACATTTATTGCCCCACAATGTTTTGGGCGTGGTCCTTACTTGCCCAGTATGTAAGGCAAATATCTGACAGTGAGTCCAACATTTAGACCCAATCCACAATTCAAGTTATTAGTTTAGTTCATGAATACTACTGGCATTCATAGTATGTAGTATTACATAGCATTCATATACAAGTCATAGAATTTCTGACTAACCATCCACCTGGTGAGGCTTCAGCCTAGTCACCAGGTTCCGATGAACCTGAACAATCGGTTCCTTAGTGGTGCTATCCTGATCCAAGACCAGCTTGGTGGTGACGGGACATGTCACCTGCGACACTTCATCCTCTATAACGATCACCTGGAAGACAATGGTAAACTTTAAGTAAGAGTAAACCACTAACTCAACATACACTGAATGCAGGGTTCTGTGCACTTCCAGAATGATAGTACCAGTTTTACCCAGCAGCATGGCAGAAGTTGTCATTGAATGCTTTCGTGGATATGGCAATAAGTACCACCCTAAATTTCTTCCCAGTTGAACATGAGATTTGGAGATTCTGGAACAAGTCCTGAAAGAGTACCCAATCACTGTGGGTGGATACCCGCCGATATACCAGAGTCAAGTGTGGCTGTAGATGTGTAACTGCTAGTGTTGTGTGCACGTGTTCCGATCAATGGTACAGTGAAAGTGAAATCCATCTTTGCATACCTCTCTCAGGGCCTCCCTCTGCTGTTCTCTGTCTGCCAAGCGTTTGCGTCTCTCCTCTTCCTCCCTCAGTGCACTTTGGGTCTCAGCACGAAGGTGTTCATCATTGATGATCCTGCGGATCTTTTTGCGGCCCTTTGGTGTGCCTTTAAGGTCTCCCTCTTCATCCTCCTCATCCTGTTACAAAACAATATATATGCATATATTATTATTGTAATCAAGCTCATTCAAAAGCCAATATGACCGCCTCCCAAGAACCAATAAGCAGTAGCGGTGCAGGAGGAGTGTAAGGTTCTAAGTTATTGATAAACATAACAGCAATAAGGGTTCCCAGTACCTTTTCATCACCGGAGTCTGACAACACAATCAAGGGTGGTGGTTTTTTCTGTAGATAACTTCGAACTGCTTCCTTCTCCACTCTGGTGGATAATCTGAGGTGTTGCAAAAGCAACACAAAGAAAGACATTACACTTAAAGGTAGGGTAAGTGATATTTTTGGGTTAAAACAAAAAGTATTTTGTTAAAAGGTTAAAGCACTATATTCTGATAGTAATCATTGCTATAGAGTGTTTGTTCAGTAACAGGAGTCTCCCCGTCTCTCCAGCTCTTTAATAAACAGAAAATACATTTTCTGGTAGGTGTCAAAATCTCAGCCAATCAGGAGAAAGTACCAATTTTTAAGCTTCATTTTTATAGTGTTCCAGTTCCAATTTTGCATGCTCATTTCTTAGTGTCATCACTTCCAATTTCACTTGTTTAATCTATATCCTGATTGAGTTCTCTATCCTGATTGGATAAAATTGGAAATGAAACTGAAACTTAAACGAAAATGCATTTTCTGTTTTATAAAGAGCTGGAGAGACATGGAGACTCCTTATATGGACAGGACACTCTATAGTAACGAGCACTATCAGAACATAGACCAATTTTGCAATTATTTGAATAATTGCAAATCACTTACCCTACCTTTAATCCATAGACGATGCACAATCCTGTCAATCTAATAAAAGCAGTACTGATATATTCTGCATCAATTGAAGGCCATATGATTTACTGATTAAATAATGAGAATATGATCACATTTTTCAAACTGATCTAGTGTTTTTTTGTTAAGTCCTTATACGAGCTATCTATATGTGCCAGTTTCACAAATAGATATTTATACGTATACAATAAATTAAATTACCTTTTCGACTTCTCTTCATTGCCATCATCCTCTGATGAACTGAGTTCTTCGCTGATACCAGACTCTTCTAGCTCTGACTGGCTATTGTCACTACCACTCTCTGCATCTATTCAAGAGAAATGCAGATAGGCCTACTGTTAAGACGTGTTCTCTCAACTGATAGCCTGTCATTGTTAAGAGGCATCCTTGCTCTCCATTACTCCGTTACCTTGGCTCCTGACTCTTCTTTTGCCTTCTCTCTTCTCTCCATTCCTTACTCCTGGAGTCTTATCAGCTGCCGTCTCATCATCAAGGGTGAGTTTGTGACGCAGTAGGTGGTGCCTGCCTCTGGGAACATCAGAATTTGTGTCTGATGATTCTGAGGTCAAGCTCGAGTCTTCCCCTGCAGGAAAACATATTTGATTATTAGGCAGAGAGCATTCTTATTTCCTGATTAAACCCCAGACTCTGTGTCCTGTCAGCTCCACCCCAAAAATGACAGCCCTGGGTAGGCAACCCAGCCTGGCGGAGATCTGTGCTCTAAGGAGCACACTAGTTGATATAGTCTACAATTCTCCAAATGTGAAGTGCTGATGTGAAATATATGGACGTTATAAATGAAATACCATTCAGTTCAGCGGCGTCAGTGTGGCAAAAAAGTAACTACTTAAACCCTATTACAAAAACATATCATTATTTTTCTCTACACTACAGGTGTTCAGTTTATCTGGGACTGTTGTCAGTCTGGGAAGGCTTGTAGATTGGCCACTCTTTTGTTTTATAAAAACGGTGAAAATGCTGGCGTATAATGAAATGCCCAGAACAGGGATACCAGCCTGAAATTGGTTAATGAATGTATGGTTGCAGACAAGAAAACATGTCACAATGTAGATGGACAAATGTGGATTGAGATGCACTCAAAATCAGATTAATCTGCACAATCTGTTCAGAAGGAAAATATGCATTAAAGAGCCGAATTTGAGGTTCATTGCAATTACCAGGGGTGGCAATTGCCATCCCCTGGGACCCCAAATAACACCCCTGAGTCAGTTGTATTTGAGACACAAGGTGAACAATATGCTAAAGACTGACTTACCATTTTCATCTCTGTTGTCATCCTGTTTGTTTTCTTTAAATTCCTTGTCTCCATCAGACTCAGATTCATCTTCCTGTGTCTCATCATCTGAAGAGAAATCTTCCCCCGAGGAGTAGTTGGCAGTGATTTGGGCCAAGAGCATTTTCTTAGCAATTCTTTTAGAAGCAGGGGAAGAGAAGGAGAAAAGGGACCTGAGGTTCATTTCATAAGAAATATGTTGTCTCCAGATATGTGCTATCAACAGATACATTTACAAAAATGTGTTGTAGAATTTCTAGAAAGGCTGCTAAAATGGAGTGTTAAAGAGACAACCAAAAGGGCTCTTTAGTCTCATTTGGTCAGTAAGTCTGAAATAATGTGAACAAAACCAAGCCAAATTCAAGCAATATTTTCTAAAATAAACATGGAGAATATTCTGTTCCACTGACATAAGCCCTGCAAACCCATCACTTATAACTCTGTTTTTTCACAAAAGGCTAAAACAAAACAGTACTGGATAAAATCAGACAGACACTGGAATGTTTACATTTATTACATACAATTTCTCAAATATAATTAACTTAAAAGCTTAAGTCAAATATCTACTTAATGTAAAAAGAAACATTGTGGATAGAATAACACATTTGAAAGGTAGTCACTATGTGAATGTTTAACATTTCAAATGTTTTACTTATTTTTTGGCAATCTGTACATTACGTATATCTATGACTGCTTCAAGTCATATTCAAAGCTGAAATGCATTGTGTTGTCTGTTAAATAACAATACTCCTAATTCAGTTCTCCATTAGTTAACATGACATGGTTGGAAAAGTTGTGGAACCATAAGGAAGCGAAAGTGTAAAGAAACATACATTGCAGGAGAAAAACTCTACATCACTGCCACACAGACGTTGGGAGGGACTGACCTCACGAGAACATTTTGACTTTTGAAGTCAAAGCATGGATTTGCCATGATAAACGTACTTCCAAATAGATGGAAAGATACTTTAAACAGTGTTACAGTAAAAAGAAAAGCCAACACAACTGTTTACTAGTAGTGTCAGTGAGTTAACTAGATAGCTCTGATTTCGACTGGGCCATGGCCTACTGTACTGTCAAAACATTTTTTTGGGCAACAAAGCTTTGTGCTACAATTAAGTACTCAAATTCTCAGGCGAGCGGTTTCATTTAACAATGGCCATTTTTCTTTTATCAAATCAAAAGTCAATAAAGCTCTAAGCTGATGACTTACAATTACAAATAGTAAATTCAACAGGATGTTGACATTTTTATTAAAAATAAAATAAAAATTGATTTTGTGATATGTATTGGAAGAATCAGAAGCTTTAAAATGTCAGACATTTAAAGGCCCAACAGTTGCAGACAATGTAAAGAGTTATCTTGCCATGATGTAACTCAAAATTGTCGAGATTTCTATTTATCTATCTATAATAGTAACTTTTTTTAAATTAATATTCCAAAATATTCTCATTGATTTACAATGTACAGGTCTCAAAGTAAAAGTTATGTTTTTAGCACATGAATGAACATAATCAAAGAAGATTCTGCCAATGTAGAACATTACAAAGCCCGAAAGTGTTTATTTATTTATTTAATAAAAATGTCAACTTCATGTTGATTTAGCTATTTGACTTTGGAAGAAGATACAGATTGTATCCATGGATTGGGATCAACAGTAAGTGGGTAAACAGTAAGTAAATATTTTTTAAAAGGAAGTCATATTTTGCAGGGGGCACCCGATAGCCAGATGGTTATGGCGTGTAGCCGTGTACCCGGGCAGACCATTCGCTGCATGTCACTTCCCTGCTCTCTTTCTGTTTCCTGTCTATCTCCACTGTACCCATCAATAAAGGCTCAGATTTCATTTTATTTTGTATACACTAATGAGGTGCCCAGTCAGAACGGGCCGACAGCTTGGCTCCCAGTATTGCTGCTTGCAGCATTTTCAGGGGTATTGCCTGTTTGGAGCATGTGGCCGTTCGGCACGGGACGATCGCTTGGCCCCCAGAAATGCTGCGTGCAGCGTTTGTTTCGACAACTGCGCATTCGATCAACTTCACATTCAACACCGTACTCAATAACCCTAACCCACGCTCAAGTGTGGAGTTGAACTGATGAAAGGTTCTCAAGATATGCTAAGGATACAGATTATAGAATATACAGATGTTCAAAAGGTCTCACAAAACAGAAATCAATGTAATTGCGGATGAACAGAATAATAAATAAAACAAGGATGTCATACTCTTGTTTAATAACATGAAAGGCAGCCTACATTATAGCTTATTTTAATTACAGTATCTGGGGAAATAACACTGCCAAAGGGAAACGTGGATGTTATTTTATTAAAAGATTTTCTTCACTTTCAGAATCCCTAAAGTCTCCCTTAAAAAAAAAGCAGGAAAATTATTTCCTATACCTTACAAACACTTGCATTTGAAAATATCACAAACAAAACAAATACTGTATGTACAGTAGAGCAGAGCCCACTGTGTTTTAGGGCAACTTCAATGACCTTTAACCTGAATCCTAGCATTCTATTGAGAGGACGTGAATGCATTTTTGAGTGCTTGCAGGCAGCACTGTAAAATCTGTTAGCCTACGGATATACACGTCCTCTTCACAGTAGAACGATAAGATGCAGTTTTAAATACAAATATTTTTAGTGTTTCAACTAAATCGCAGCAGCAACAAAAATGTAACCAAGAAACAAGTATTGAAGGAAGCAGATGCACAAGTACATCTACTTAAGTAAATTGGTATGGTTTCATTCTAATAATCAAACCTAACCCATCAATGGCAGACTTATATCTTTACGAAGGTTTTGATAGTTAAGCATGTAAGTTTTTCAAAATACTCACAATCTTCTCAAACGTAAACTATAATCGTTTACGATAAGCTAAAATTTGTATAGAGTGAAAATCAATTACACTTTATACACTTTTAATGCAAGTGTTTAATGCAAGTGCAAATAATCTGGCAAGCAAAAGCTTCTTAACAACTTGCATACTTAACCAAAGTTCTACTCTCAAATGTAACCATACTGCTTACAGTCATTCTTTTATGCATATATAATGGGACAGCTCAGTAGGAGACTAACATTTAAAGATTATTTTTTAAGCAATCATGCTTTATTGAAATGAAAGACAGGAAATTGAGAGCAGAAGAAGGGATGACATGTAAGAGGCTCTGAGGCAGAAAATGAAACCCAGGACATTTCAGTTATGTGGTCCGCACATTAACTAGCTGGCCCACCTCTGTGTTCAAAGAGACCAAAATTCAAAACAGTCTAAACATAGAACAAATATGCTCGCGATAAACTTTAGATATATCTTTGTATGGAGTTACAAAAATATTAGATACAAAATGTGCTTAATTTGTTCTCTACGCTAGCTAGTGCCAAGTATTATGCTCATGGACCAGAATCCTGATGTTAACAGTCAATGCCAAATTAATTCCAAAATAATCTTAACCAAGAAAACCTTCAAATGTCAAGTTGGCCAATCATTCTTAAGACAGGCAAGGTTTGTCAAGGATTGATATCAGGTTCATCAAGTGCACTTAACACTGTACATTTAGAACGTATATTTGATTGCTGCTGGTCTACTGCAGCTACGTTTTGGTCGCAACCGGCTTGTTTCGATGACAGGACTGACACCAGATTTAGCACAGGACTTGAGGTTCTTAGGAGCTGTAGGCGTTCCCCCACATTTAGAGTGTGTTACAAATGTTAAGTCCTGTCTTTTTGAGCCATACCTATTTTCTGGGTCATCATCTTCCTCTGCTGCCCAAGAGGGCCCAGAATGGGACTGCTCCTCATCCCCTAAATAATAAAAGTACAAAAAAAACGTAAAAGTGAGCAAGTTGTACACGGCACATATTCACCACATGTTTTTGACCAAAGATTTGACAGAGACGTGTTTGATCATATCACCCAGAACAACCCGTTTTCATTGACCAAAATGCATGACTAGAATTAAGCCACATGGATTCATTTTCTCTCCAAAGACTCAATTGCTTTTTTTTCCTTTTTCCATTTATTTCCCCAAGATAAAACTTTATTTTGTGTGTGAATTCTGAATTTGATCTTGACCTTACTTCAGGAATGGTATTTGCATTGATATAAACAAAGTAACCATTTCACAGTTGCGTTGATCTGTCTGTCATTGTACTGATCTGTACCATGTGACTTTTACCAGTCAGTCTCACAGAAGATTAAAAGTTTATTAAATTGATTTGTTGAGTGACTGCCCCTCCCAGACAAAGGTGATTCAAATCACTATGAAGTACAATATAAATCACATGACACTACTACTATATTCATGCTCTGAAGAAGGCCGACTAGGCCGGAAATGTTTTTTTAAGTTTGTGAGTGCTCTTTAGATACTGTGTTTTTTTAAGTACTCAAGACTTAATAATCCCAATACCCAATATTCAGGGTATGAGAAAAAAAGTAAGAGAGACAATTTGAGTGACATGTGCTTAATTATATTCGTGCACATAGGTAAAGAGAGGTTCACCGGATGACTGATGGAATGTCGCTGCTCCCTGCATGGACACATCCTCTAGAATTGGCTTCATCTTCTGGACATCTGTATCACTCTCAGAATCCAAGTCCACATCGTGTTCCTCATCGCTTGATGAGGCTGAGGTCTCCATTTCCTTCTGTGATTTGGCTACATTCTTAGACTTCCTGGTTTGTAGTCTACCCTCCTTTCTAGCAGTACCAGGGTCATGTCTCTTCATTAAGCAAGACCTAATTTTCTTCCGGTCTTTCATTTCACTCTGCACATTTTGGTCATCACTAGAGGAATCTGTGCTACCTCTCTGAACTTTGGCTCTTCTGTCACCCCGATCAGATTCAGAGGAACAATGCGAAACTTTGCGTTTGCGGTGAACCCTTTCTGGTGGGGTCCTAGTGAGCCCAAAGAGACATTTCTTTGTTACTTGTGTCGATCCTTTCTCGTCTTCATCAGTCTGGGGCTCATCAGAGCTGTGTGCCATGGCTGCCCGCTGGAGCAGAACAGCAGGGACTTCATCCGAATCTGAGTCCTCTCTTAGTCTGCTAAACCCTTGATCTTCGGCCTCATTGGCTGCCTTTGTGGTAGGGATATCCTCAGGATCTGAATCACTGTCACTGTTAGCAGCTGAAAGGGAGGGTTTGGTCTTCACATCGCTGGGTCGACGCAAAGGTGTAGTCTTCACTCGAGGAGATCGTCTGTTTGTATGTTCCTCTTCAACATGTGAAGACTCGGCTCCTGCGCTGATTTCATATTTTCTATCTTCATCAGCTTTAATATTTACAACCCGTTTCTCTCCGTCCACAACGTTTTTGTCTTCCTTCTTGTCCCTCAGGTGCATGGCTGTGTCGGCCTTCTCTTCCTTCTGCTCCCTCCTGTGCACAGCTGTCTTGGTCTTTAGCAATGCACACAGGGAAGGAAAAGGAAGAGGTTCCTTTTCCTTCCCCGTGTGCATTGCTAAATCCGTCTTCGGTTCCGTCTCCCTGAAGTGCCTGGCTGCCTCAGTCTCTTCCTTCTCCTCAATTCTGTGCACGGCTGCCTGGGTCTCCTCTTCCTTCTCTTCCATGTGCATGGCTGCCTCGGTCGCTGGGGTATTAGAAGGCAGTTTTTGTTCCACAGGCACTAGTTTAACTACTAGTTTCTTAGTCATGTCCAGGTCAGCAGGAATCTGGAGATCTTGTCTGTGTCTCCCCCTGAAGCGACTTGATGGTGACCTCAGATAATCATCTGGACAGTTGCGTGCAGCTTTCTCATGCGTTAAGGAGGAATCTTTTGAGTCAGAATCGTGGTCTTCCAAATGTTCAGCAGCCAACTTCTGTAACTCGTTCATGCATCTTTCATCAGAATTACTGAGTTCGGCGCCAATATTCTCTATATCAAAGTCCTCATTAAGCAAGCTTTCCCATGAGTCCAACATACCCAAGTCACTGAACTCCTCCTTAAGACCTTCCTCCAGTGCGTTGTAAGTTTTACGCAGGCCTTTCAGCACAGAGAGGAAAGACTTTAGATGGAGAAGTCTAACACCAGCCGTTTGCTTGGCCTTTGAACCACTTTGAATGAAATTCACAAATGATCTGTTTATTGTGTTTGTTGAGTCCATCAAGTACTTGGCCTTTTTGGTGAGCTCCTTTGGGATCTGCAGCATGTTGTAGTTGTACACCACATTGCCATCCATACCACTGTGGTCCCACTTATCTAAGGCAATGTTTTCGGGCTTTGGCAACGTATCAAAAAGTTCAGATTGCTCCCGTGCTGCATGGTTCCTTCTGTGCTGCTGATGCCAGAGATCTTCCATGTTGACGAGAACACTGTCACAGGCCACTACCAGATCAATCAGGGGCTCTGGGCTGCAGACGTAGCAGTACCATTTGCTCTCCAAAATGCCTGATAGTTCCTTCCTCCCCAAATTTCTTAAAATGCACTTTTTACAAAAGGCATTACTACAGTAGTCGCAACATATCAAGTTGCCTCCTTCTGCACACCATCTGTATGAAAAGAAAATAGAAAACCTTAACAACTTAATTTTATGTGGCAACAGGTTACTGAAAATGGTTAATACAACCCTCATACCTGCACTGTTCATCCATCCCGTCTCCATCCTTACTGATGTCATCACTTGAGTAATACTTGATACAAAGCTGATGAAGAACAAAACAAAGACTATTAAGACTCACTGATAGACAGAATACATTTCAGGAAGCTAAATGGCATAAATTACCATGACTATGTCTACACATTCAAAGTTTGATCGCAAGCTAAACAAAACAATTCTTCCAACATCATGTAAATGTTTTAATTCAAGTAAGATCTTACAACAACAACAACAAAATATTTATATTGTCATAGTTTCAATAGACACCACTTACAGGTGTTATGTCCAGATTGAATTAGTATTTTATTTTAGGGAGCATTTGACCCATTTTCAACTTTATCTTCATATAATTGATCATTGTCACTAATGCTCATTATATGATGGTACCATTTCTGTCTACTCGTTCTGTGTCTCAGAGGTGGGCTGTGGACAGTTCTGAACCATCTGTAGGCATTTTATTTTTATTTTATTAACTTTCCAGGAAGAGAAAGTCTGCAGTTTACGGTATAGTCTATTAGCTTGGAATCCCCATAGATTATTTCATTGATAGGCAGGTTTCTGTACTGACCGTAGCCCACTTCTGAGAGACAGAGCGAGTAGGGGGAAATGGTGTCAACTTATGAGCATTAGTGAATAGTGAGGACCAATGATATGAACATAAGGTTGAAAATGGGTGATGTGCTCCGTTAAGTGTTATATAGGACATAGAGTAACTAGTTCAACAACTACAGTTCTTTTTGTATTGCCTCTACCAAAAGTATTTAAATAGGAGTCATTCTATCATGTAATATCATTCTATGATATGATATTCATATCAAATCATGATTATATTATTGATTATATTCATTCACCAACCATCCCACAGTACATGACAGTCCAAATAATTGAGGAGCTAAGAATAAAGGTACCATCTCAACAGGCTTACCTTGCATACAAGTACTTTGAGAACTGGATGCCGATACAAAGAGTCTCTCTGGAAGTGGTTAACTTGACGGCCACAGGCTGTACAGTTTATAATTTGCTGTTGTGCACCTCCTATAAAAACACAACGATGTCATTAGCCAAGGAAAATAGTTACTTGTTGATTAATAGTGATTGGAAATTAAAATGTCATTAGAGCTATCAAAGTGTGATATACTATTGCTCCGCAACCCCCACCAACCGCCGCACAAACATGCATTCAACCGGCTGGCTACTTATTGACATACTAGAGCGGTAGGTAGGGGTGAATCTTTCACTATTCTTGTGAATACATGTCACTGTGTGTAGCATGGAACATTTTCTTGCATTTATTTACTTCCAAGTCTCTTTGTGTTGCGCTCTTTTATCCATTGGGAAACATTTAAACTAGATGTTGTAAATGAGACATTAAAATCAATGTTGAGTACCGGCATGGCCTATTTCTTGCCTTAATGTTACCATAAACTGTTTTTGATGGGCTGTATAGGTTAAAATGGAGACTGCTTCAGATAGTGTTAGCTTAGCACTCTTGTGGTTTAGAGCAGACGGGGAACGAGGGCAGTTGTAAACGGCATTGCTAAAGGAAAAGCAAACCCAGGAGTGGGGGTATTGCACAGGGATCAGAGTTCAATGGAAATGCTTTGATAGATGAGACCAAGTAGAGCAGAGTAAAGGCGAGGGGAGCTGATACTATGTGTGGAAGGAGCCATAAGAGGCGTTTATTATGCAAACAAACACGGCCCAAATTTACATACATGACTATCAGCACACAACAGCAGGGTCCAGTGCAGCGCTCGTCAGCAGAGCTCCCCTTAAAAACTCCAAACTCTCCCTCGGAACACACAAACTGTGCTGGTGGGTTGGCTCCTCATTCACTAAGTAAGTAAGCCAGGAGACCCGAACAGCCGAAGGCGGAGGATTATGTTTTTGCCATTGTGAGTCTGTCCGTCTGTTCATTTGAACAGCTAATCTCTGGCGCCGTTGGACCAATCCGCATGAAACTGTGCACGCACCCTCCCAGTAAGCCAAGAAGAACCACATATTTTGTTCAAGTTGCATTATGCGCAGGCATGCACAAGAATAAACATCCAGTCCATGGCCTCACTAACCTGGTTTCCATAAACATGTTTTTTATGCACATTCTGGATTTTGCACATAAAGCCCTGAATGGAAACACCGAAAATTCTAAAGAATTGTGATAATTTGCCCCTAAAAAAAGTTTGGGACGGACAGACAGACCTTTATTGATCCCGTGGGGGAAATTCAGTTTCCCTCACGCACTGAAACAGACATTGACAGGCCACTTGTTTAAATTTGAAGCGTCAAACTCATCTCTGTATTCGGGTGCAATCAATTGTTACTAATTTGAACCACTTCGCATGCACACCCGAATGAAACGAGGGACGTAGGCTACACACACACGCACAAGGACAAATAAGCATACACGCGCTCGCTTGCATGTACGACGTGTAGCTCTGTCATTCACCCTCTCTTTCTCGATCTCTCTCTGTCTCACGTGCTTCGGCAATGGCACCGGCAAAGCACTCTTCTCTTGGAACTTGATTTGTGGCTACTTTTGTACATAAATATTATGTATGAATATTTTTGCAGTTGAAACTGAAAGCGCTGCTGATACGAGCAAAGGAAAGATGGTGGACAATGGAACTGCCTCATTGTATTCACTTTCAACATGGATTCTTGAGGTTGGGATAGATACTCTTATAGCTTTAATATAGCAGCCTATAAGTGGGACTGTCTGTTTGATACTGAAAAATGAATAATAATCATAAAAACAATACTTTTTTTTATCGTCTACTCAGGCTTTTGTGAACTTTTTAAGTTGCTTGATTCAGTATTTAGACATTAAGATATTCATTTGATCAGACACGCCCCCTTCCTATACATACCCATTGTAACTTCAAACATTTTTACCACGTTAAGATTCATCAGAAACAGCCGTCCTTCGTTCTGGTGACTGATATTGTCCTTCTAATACGTGAGGAGACCGTGTTTTATCAATTACTTTTTTAATTATTTTTAATATTTGTTTTGGAAAATGAAGAAAATAAAATACAATATAAAATAAATGAAAAAAATAATTTAAAAAATCCGCCCCCTCACGCATTAGGGGGCCTAGGACTCCGGTCAACTAAGTATAAAATCAATAAACCAATTAAGCCTGACTTATACGTGCATGCACAATTTCAACTCTGTTGTATTGTTTGTACACATAATGGGGCATATTTATGTGAAATGTCATATCACATAAGATGTACAGTATATTAGAGTGAATTTTGGCAATACTAGATTTCAAGACATCAATGTCATTACAGGCTGTAAAATGCAATCATATACTGGAAATGCTACAATTTTATTATTATACTGCACTCAATCCTACCATAGTCCTTGTGTTTTGAAAACTGGAAAAACCCCACTAAATCTTTATCAACTTTGTTTGTAAATTACTTCAACAGCAGCATTAATGATCTTTAAACAATAGCTGACCTCCACGTCTCCTTGGAAAATCGCTCCTCAGCACACCAGATTTGCGAAACTCGGGACCTCTGAAGTCATCTCTTACATGACAGACTGGTTCAGGTCTTACCAAAACAGTTCCTATGTGAAGAAAACATGACAAGTGAAATCAAGCTACTTTCATTTGAAGAATTCAATAAATGTTAATTTCTTTATGCATCAGGAACGTTTAATACCTACCTTTTGGTAATCTGGTTACATCAAGGTCACCATTTGAATTGAAGGGCAAATCAATGTCATTGTCACTTGCATTTGATTCACCAGATTCATCTCGCCCAGAGTGTTTTATAACAACAGATGGTTTCCTGTAATATCAGTAAAACAGAAAAGAACATAAACTTCCTATAAGCATGGTTCTTAATGTGGTGCTATATTCAGACTGACTCGATTTACAATAAAAAATCAACCCACCTCCTCGATCCTGAATTCTTCAAGAGGTCCACAGAGATGCCAGCCTGAAAATCAAGACATTTTGTCAAAGGGACATTTGTGGCCAATTGCATGAAGCATCCAGAGCATGTGAGCAGAGTGGAGCGCGAGCAGAGTGGAGCGCGAGCGGAGCGACGCGATTTTGACGTGAGCGCGGAGCTGGTTTATAAAAAGGTTGGAGCGCTACTCAGAGCGAGGACCGCCTGCCGCTCCAAGCCGCTCCGGCAGGGGCGGCGCACCGAATGTTTGAGCATGCCCGGTCGCACGGACTCAGAGACACACAGACATCCAGCAGTGCACAACGCACCGAGATTTCATTAGAAGTTCTACTTTCTTTTCTTTTTTTTTACTGTTGAGCGACCCGGTGTGAGTGGAGCATGGAGCGAGAGGTGCGCAAATCAACGTGAGCGACGGAGCGACGGGGAGCGGAGCGCGGGGGGAATCAACGTGAGCGAATAGCAAGCGTGAAACCAGCCCCATGCAGCGCCGAGCGGCATTTCCACCCGCTCCGCTCACGTGCTCTGGAAGCATCTGAAGTTACGTTATTCCTTAATAATGCACCTAAGATTTCCTTAATAGCAATTTCTAAAAAAGTGAAATAGTGCCGCTTAAAAGTGAAAAGAAACAACCAAAAAAAACACATTACAAGTATTTCAACCTCAGTGGTATTTGGGCCCGTTTCCATGACACAGTCCTTGGCTGGCAGATCTGTGGACATAAAATAACCAGTTATCTACTACATGTTTTAACAAATGCATCTAAATGAATATCTTAATTTGTCATGAGATTTTTTTTTTTTTTAAATCATATTAATACCTTCCACATTTTGAGAAGCTGATGTGTCATTACTGTCATCTACAGAACGAGCCATGTACTCATGGAGTTTGGTCACCAACACATCCAACTTGCTACTACAGACAGGATATTAAGAATTGTTAGAACATACAAGTGAAGTGCAACATAATCATAAATAGCTCACAATATGCAGCAGCTACAAGATGTCCCACCTCATTAGACATTTTTTAAAAGCATAGGAAGCTTACCGACATCAATTTGTTTGTGACATGGCGATAAATTACTTAAGGTTCTTGTTATATAATATAGAGTACCGAAGTCTGACGTCACTGCCGCTAGAGGGCGCTGTCCCCCTGGTTCGTGGCGTAATTTTTTGTGTTGAAATCCCCATAACAGTGAACGTGAACAGCTTCTGAACGATACTTTAGCCCCATGGTCACTGAACTAAATGTGTGAACAATAAAAATGTGTTTTTTTCTAGATTCCTTGGATCATGACGCAATTTCCCACGTTAGCCACACCCATTCTCGTTTTTTGACACAGTTACTACCCAAGACAAAAATCGCAAGACTTGCCATCTCTGGTTTACTTCCCGTATCTGCATGCCATGAAGTAGGCGGACGCCTTTTTAAGAGACCGGAAGCACGTTTGAGTTTATTAATTCCAATGGGAGAGTGAATGTGAACACAGCTTCTGAACGATTCTTTATCCCCATGGTCACTTAACTAAATATTGGAACTGATCGTCACAAGCCACACAATCTTCCCAAGATTTTCATTCTAAAATGGCTTTTTTCAGAGAGACAAATAAGGAGAAAATCAACTTTGTTATCGACCCTTCTCTGTCCCAGCAACACACTCTTCCGGGATCTAGCACCAGTAAACATAGGACGTTCGTGAGATTTGCCATCAGACTCTGGCGTCCACTTAGGAGACCATTTGTAGGAATTGTGTACCATTTCGCCTCTAGTGGCTCCAATTGGGATGGTCCATATTCATAAATGAACTATCTTGCTTCTACTCCTACAGATTGTCCAAAATGCACGCAAATCATCTCTGTGGTCACGTCGTGGTCACAATGTATGAGTCATCTTTTTCATATTCACTTCTGATTGGCTACGATTGGCTTTCAAAGTTTGCGGGAGGGGCCCGTTTTGCACATAATGCCAAAAAATCATGAACGCAGCGTCCGATTGCCATGACACTATCCACCTGTTTCCTAGGCTTTTCACTGTGTTCCACTTCCTGTCTTTTGATCCAATGAAACCGGTCAGATGACTAATGATATCCAATGAAATCCGACAGGAAGTGGAAAACACACAGCCTAGGAAACAGGTGAATACAAGGCAGATCTCCATCGCAACCGTTTCAAATTGGCCAGATGGTGGTGCTATAACAACCACGTTTTGGCACCAACCATTTGTGCCAGACCAACATTTAACGTTTTCATTAAAACACCACATTCTGATTTGGTCTATTGTTTTTTATAATAATTCCGTAAATGTTTGATGTAAAAAGACACGCACCAGTCACAACAGTGTTTTGGCTTGATTTTTGAGGTGAGGGTGCTTATATGTCTCATGAGAGTTACGCTGTCGGCCTGCCTTTATCCAAGTCGCTTTACAAAGATGCACATTAAGTTAACCCATTCACATTCACACACACACACACACACACACACACACACACACACACACACACACCGATGGTGGAGGAAACCATGCAAGGCACCAACCTGCTCATCGGGAGCAATTAGGGGTTCAGTGTCTTGCTCAAGGACACTTCGACATTAACTCTGGGGGAGTGCCCGCCACTGCAACTAAACTATAATAAACTGGCAGGTTGGCACTGCCACTGCCAGTTTTGGCTACGACTAGTAGGCCTACACTAACTTACAGCTATTTAGGGATTTTGTCTGATGAGGTAATTATATATATATATTAAAGCCTGTTAGTGTTCAGTGTTGCCATCCATTGGTTCAATGGATTATGATAGATAGAATAGTTTCCGATCACGATTGTTTTTCGGGATGTCCTCCTGAGAACAATGGTTTACCTTTTTACTGTGTCCACATCACCGAGCCCGAAAACCAGTGGTCATATCCCCAGTTTAAACAATGACATTGGTCAATTCCGAGTTAGCTGGTATGCACTAAGAGTGTGACTAAACTAACAGAAAATGTAATGAAACACACGCATTTAACAGTTAGCTAGTTACGGCTACCCACATGCTAACAGCTAGCTAAACACATCGCTAAACAAGTCTACTTTTAATGTTTACCTCAGCATTTCCGCCATCTCAAGAGGTTATACGGGCCGACGGTGGATTCGCCCGTCTCTACATACAACAGATAATTGTACGTATCGTGGTAGTACCCATAATCTAATAACGGCTAAACCACAACAAGCGTCAAATGGTTCTTCTGTTCACGCGTCCTCCTAACCATGGACCTCGGCTCGCGCCTCCAACGGGACCCACTCTTACTCCAGCTGTGACCCGGAAATGGATTGAGTAGTTCGAGGACAATGTTGCCAACATTTGGGAGAGAAATAAGCAACCAGGTCTATGAAAACAAGGCCAAAAGAAGCAAGTACCTGGTGTAGACCAGGTACTTTTTTATATTGGGAAAAACACATTGACACATTTGAAAGAAATATATATTTTCAGATGGGGATGCGCACAATACAATTACATATTAATTTGAGGGTCCTTGACATGAAAATGTCAATATCTGAGAGAGACCCAATGGTTTGACAATATTAGGAAACAAGCCCAAATAAGCAACTACACTTTAGAAACAAGCCCTAAAAAAACGCAAACCGCAACTACCAATATTTAGAAGCAACTTGTAACTTATAAACCCAAGCCCAAAGTCGCTTATAATAAGCGGACATGGCAACGCTGTTCGAGGATCATCCAATAACACAAGCATAGATATATATCTATGAACACAAGAGCATAGGAGCGAGGAGCCAAGGAGATAAGCTGTCACACCTAGCTCTGAATCTGCCCACTAGAGGGAGATATTGCACGCTATTGTTCAATGGAAAGGCTGTACCCTGAGTATGAAACTTGATTGATTGATTGATTGATTGATTGATTGATTTTTTGTATTAGGCAAAATAATGTCAAACATCACAGTTACATTTATAATACTTTTGTCTAAAAGGGCCGACCAAAAAAGTCCTTGCTGACTTGTTTCCGTTGGGGTCCTTGAATTAATTTCATAGACGTATATAGTAGCACAGTTCAAAAATCAACATAAAAATACAGAGAAAAAATACCACTATGTACAAAAAAAAGCATGAAAAATAAAAAAATATATTCAAAAAAAGGGGAGGGGGGTCGTCTGTCTACAGGGAAACTGGTACTAGCTCCTCTTTTGGCCTCCAGAAAGATGAGTTTTTAGGGCTGTTTTGAATGAGCCCAGCGAACTGCATTTTTTGAGGGATGGGGTTAGACTATTCCATACCTTGGTGGCTGTGCTGTAGAAGGAGAATTTGCCCATGTTTGTTTTATGGGTGGGTGGTACCAGATTGTTGTTTACGCTCCCTCTAGTTTCGTGACTGTGGGTATCACTAATATTTTCGAGGTATTTATACAGATATGCGGGTATAGGGGGCATTTCAGGCAAATCTGCATACACTACTTACACTACTTACAATTTTGAAGACCAGTCCCATTTTTTGTTGTTTAACCTTGTCTTCCACCCTGAGCCAGCCTAGACTGGCAAAGTGAGTGGGAGAGAGGTGGGTCATGGGCCCCAGTCCGAGAAGTAGTCGAATCAGTTTGTTTTGGGAGGTTTGAAGCTTAGTCTTCAGTGACACTGAGGTGTTGGAGTACCAAGAGAAGCAAGCATAGTCAAAAAGGGGCTAAATCAGGCCCCCTGAGAGGGTCCTGAGGGCCTGAGGGTTGACAAAAGAGGAAACTCTGCCCATAAATCTGGTTCTCTGGTTTACTCTTTTTACCACCTTTGTTGCCATGCCAAACCACATGACCAATGGAGGTAGAAGTTGATTCCAAGGCCTCAGCAGGTGCTGTTCCACATAATGCCTGCACAATGGATAGATAGTATACATAAGTATCCATAGCGGACACAGATAAATGCATGCTATTATAACAATTGTTTGATATTGAGCCATGGTAATGTTTTTAGATTTTATAGATATGCCTATATAGATATCATAGTAGGTTCAGTTTAATTTAATTGTCATTCCAACTATTAACAAATGCAGACAGTGGAACAAAATGGCACCACAGTGCAATAGCCAAGTGCCAGTGCAAAAGTGCAAAAATAGCCAGTGCAAAAGGCAAGACACACAAGTGTATACTAAACAGTTTAAATGAATGCACAATTGTATTGTTAGTGGGAACAAACACAGACAACATCTTTTTTTTTTTTCAAAGGAAAAGCCACAGCTGCTTTACTTTTTAAGATTAGAGATTAATACACATAGTTTACTGATTTGGTCACCAGGATTTATCATCAAACCGAAATATTTCATTACCACCACCCACATTATCATCACCACCCACAACACATGTCCCTCCCTAGTTCACAAAAATGCCATTGAGACCTTAGGGGCCCGGGACAGCCATCCTGCCCTGGTCTGGGACTGGAACATGCTAGTGTGGGACCACAGCCAACCTGATCCAGTTCCTGGTGAGCAGGTTTGAGGTGATGCACAGAGTTGTGGTCTGGCTTACACCTGACATTGACCATGAAAGGCATTCTCGTCTGTTTTCAGGACATGGAAGGGAGTCCTGATGGGGTTCGAGTGAGTGTCTTGACAGATTCAAACATATTCCGCTTTATACAAGTTGGATAGTCTGGGACTGGGGCAGCGTGTGCTAGGAAGTGGGCACAAACTTTACATATTTTTATCTGTGTCTGTGTGTGAATTATGACAGTTTACCCGCTGCACAATAGGGCATTGCAGTTCCCGCCCACTTCCTGGTGCCACTGCAAAATACTCAATGCATTTTTCCCATTGACTTTTCCAAAAATATTTATATCAATTAATTCAAGCCTAGAATCAAGCTATCCAGGATCCTGGTGAATCATGACCATAAAACGTTTGATTCTGTGAAAAAACTATTTTGAAAACGGCAAAACAAAGGGTATTTATTAAACATAGTGGGTGCGTTCGGAAATTACGCACCGGAGCACACTCGCCTATTAGTTTGTATTGCCCAGTGTGCTCAGTGCTGTATTTTCGAACGCGCCCAGTATATCATATCATTAAATATAAAATAAAACAAAATCACAGAAAAAAAAACATGAGTTTTTCCTCGGTTTCCGAGGGGGAAATACTTGAATGGGAGTTTTCATATTTTCCCATTCAAGTCAATGGGGAAAATGTATTCACTAATAAATTAAAGGTAGGGTAAGTGATTTGCGTTGGTTAAAATAATTGTTAAATAGCTCTATATTCTGATAGTACTCATTGCTATAGAGTGTTTGTTCAGTATTAGGAGTCTACTTGTCTCTCCACCTCTTCATTAAACAGAAAATGCATTTTCGTTTCAGTTTCAGTTTCATTTCCAATTTTATCCAATCAGGACAGAGAATTCAATCAGGATACAGATTAAACAAGTGAAATTGGAAGTGATGACACTAAGAAATGAGCAGACAAAATTGGAACTGGAACACTATACAAATTAACCTTAAAATGGGTACTTTCACCTGATTGGCTGAGATATTGACACCTACCGAAAAATGTATTTTCTGTTTATTAAAGAGCTGGAGAGACAGAGAGACATCTGTTACTGACAAAACACTCTATAGCAATGATTACTATCAGAATATAGTATTTTAACCTTTTAACAAAATACTTTTTGTTTTAACCAAAAAATATCACTTACCCTACCTTTAATATAAATTAAACTATACAACATATCTCTCAGCAAAATGGAAGCACACGATTCCAGATGAAGCCGGTCGATTTGACATATGCCGCCAAAACTGTGGGAGGAGTAGCGTGCCAAACTTTTGGGGTTGCTCTAGAAATAATTATACAAAAATAAAGTCGCCCAAGTACTATAGTGTGTTGCCCTTTCGGGCAACCACACAAATAATAGCATACCGCAACCGGAAAGTGAATAAAAGGGTACATTAGAATAGTAATAATTCAACGCCCTGTTATTTGCTTTTTACCCCCTTTTTCTTTCAAATTTAGTCATAATGCCAATTGATTCCTCCCCACACACATTTCTGTGTTGTCACTGCGGTTGTATCCTACTGACTCACCTACCAGTGAGGAGCCCCCACTGGGAGGACGTAGCACATTCGTCCTACTCCTCCCGCCCAACACTCCCTGGTGACAGGTGCCGCCCCAGCCCGTTGGATTACGTGCAGTAACAATTATCTCCCTCCCACGAACATGGGCCAATTGTGTCCGTGTAGAAATATCTTGGGCGGCTGTGGGTAAAGGCTTCAAAAGGATTCACCTACACCTGGCCCGATAGCATCCTTGGCTGAGCTCTTAAGGTGTGTGCAAACCAGCTGGCAGGCGTCTTTACAGACCACTATCGTCCCTGTTAAGTAAACAAAATCTCTCTGCCGGAATGACTACCACCTTGTTGCACACACACAAGTCATCATGAAGTGCTCCAAGTTGCTGGTCAAATCATGTATCAACATGACTATTAGACACACTAAAGACAAAACAGGTCAACGGACCACACCATCGCCTTTCACGATCCACACTGCCTTCTCTCACCTAGAACTGATTAACTCATATCAAGCTCAGAGGCCTATAGGACTCAACATCACCCTGTGATGCAGCTAGATCCTGGACTTCCTGTCAGGCAGACCAGGTGACTCAGCCCTGGGGCTGCGTGCTCAGCTCCCTCCTGTAGCCTAATCCCTGTTTACTCACGCGACTGTGACAAAATTCTATTATAACGTTTTCTGATGACACCACTGTTGATGACCTGATTACTGACAATGACGAGACCACAGGAAATGAGTGCCCTGAAATTGATAACAACCTCTAAACACAGGAGATGATTGTGGACTCAGGAAGCTACAGGGAGCACACACCCTATTCACATCAACGGTTCTACAGTGGAGAGAGTGAACAGCTTCAAGTTTCTCTGGGTTCATATCAGCAAGGACGTGGCTGAAGAGAAATGCCACGTGTTACATTTCACCTTAAATTTGACGTTTTCATTTTTGTATTCAAAATATGGTGCCTTGTTTAGCAGGTACAACCAAGGTGGAAGCACTGTGAAATGTAGCCTATATATATTTCTATCATGCTCAAATACTATAATTTAATGCATTTCAAATGCATGTCACTTTAAATAGTATTGATGTCATATTACAAGGTTGGATGAAAAATGCTTTAAAACAGCTATAAACAGCTTTATCTTTGGCTGTAACATGATAATCTTGGGTAAAAAAAGATCAAAGGTCAAGGAACAATCAAGGTCAAAATCAAGAATGATTAATTCCTGCACAGATGTTGCCCTGTTAATACTAACCTTGTTCAATATTGACAAGTTATTAATTGTTGTTAAACTCAAGTATTTTTGGGTTGATCTCATGAGTAGACTTACTTATGTGTCATTTATTATTATACAGCTTTTGATACCACAAAAAAGGAAGCAAAATAGACCTGGCAACTACCGCCCTTTGTGCGTTTTTTTGATTTTTAATAATTGATTTTGTAAACTCTCTCCACATTAATTGATACGATTCTAAAATATATACTTTATATATGCACACTTTTCATAATCATAGCCATAGGTAGGCTAAAACCTTATTAGGGCTTGACTGAGCCTACCCAGGCAGCATGGGTGACCAATGTATGTACCAATGCGGTTCTCTGTGCAATGTTTAGAAGGAGGTGTTGGTTTGGGAGGTTGGGAGGCAGAGGTCTACATTGAATAACCCTACCTAATGTCACGTCAGTGCCTGGGCGGGGTGAACAACATTCCAGTCTCTCTTTCTACTTTTTTTGTGCTCCTACGTGGATGAGGGAGGACGTCTCCGCTCCAACTGGACGTTGTCTGGAATAATTTCAGGCGCACAGAAAGTGAGTATGAAGTGGCGGCTTGAGGCGTGCTACACTCTTCTTTTCTCCTTTGTTGTTGAAAATTGGCATACTACATGTGGTCCAATCCTGACCTGTCGGCCATGGCTGCATTTGTTTGTTTTATGATAAACTGCTGTGTTACACGGGAATAGTTTCCTGCATGTCCGTTGCTAGCCAGCTAGCACTTTCACTGTGTAGCCTATTCATCTCTGTTCGCGACGCTACCGCATCGTCTATGTATGGTAATACATCATTTCCACTCCTCTGTGGAGCCAGACAACTTTTGGCTGGAGTTAACCCAGGTTAAGATCCTATGGTAATTAAACGATTGCTTTACAATGAATACTAAATGTAGCAGCATGTATATTTAAGTAAAATCCACACTTTTAAACGCAGAAATGTAAAGTATTTGTGACCATGCGTATATGTACCCACCCACTAAAAGCGTGAATTTCAAGGACTAGTCTAGGGTCGCTTCTTTAGTAGACTGGCTTAAGCGAGCCTGCATTTCTGTTAAACATTCGTCATGTCCAGACTAGTGATGTAGTGGCAGCTTGTACAACAGCGACATGGACACTCTGGAGTAGGAATTGATGCCAACTCTGCGATGCAATGTAAAGAAGTGAATTCTTCACTTCACATCAGTGGTTCTCAAACGTATGCATTTCAAGGACCCCCCCTTAACTCTGACATCATAGAAATGGAACCAAATGGACCCCTATAGTGTCCATTTGTATACTGTCAGAGTTGCAGACTTGTAAGGGTCAATTTGGAGCCCCGGAACCAGGAGAGTCCCTGGACCTCACTTGGAGAACCACTGCTTTACATAGTAAAGTTTTTTTGCTTGGACATTGTGAAGAAAACGACAATAAGCATTACTTTAATACCGTCAGTTATTTGGGACCAAACTCTCCTCTGGTCATTCTGACGCATTTAGTGTATGTTAATGTAACTGTTGCCATGTTATTTTGGATCATATCGTATGGTTCAAATCAGTCATCTTTTGAGGTCTATGTTGTTCCAACATTGATACATTCGAATGCAAGTGCATGGAGGAGGGGTTGGTTATTTGCAGAGACCATGGGGGGGGGGGGGGGGGGGGGGGGGGGGGGGGGGGGGGGGGGGGGGGGAATAATGCATGTGTTGAAAAGGCAGCTAGGGCACCTGTTTGTAGCCTGTTGTTTGAATGCCAGCCACATAATACACAGTATACACACAGACAGTAGGCTATCTAATGCTTTACACACACTCTATAGCCAGGTGCTTAATGTTTCACTTCCTGTCCTGTGGATTAGTAAATCAACTAGCCTGTGTGTAGAAGAGATGTCTCTTGAAAGCATTCATCAAAACTGTAATCTTTCCAACAGAGGGCATAGAACATGGATCTTTGTTTTTGTTGAGTGGTGGGTCAGAGATGAGGGATCCAATGAAATTCTCATTTAACATCTCTAGACAGTCAGTCACCCAACCTCTCCCGTAATGCCTCACTTACCACTATTGATTCCTGATAACATTGTTCTATAGACTCTTGCTTCCCGCCTTTGTTTTGTAGATCCTCTTTAGGGAAATCTCTTGCCCCAGCTCTTGGTATCAGTAGTATAGGACTGTAATCTATAAGTGCTTGTACATTCTATTGAAGAGAAATTATCATTTGTCCCATCTACATTACAACAGTTGTATTGGCCATGTGTTGCCAGATGGTCAAAACCAACATTGGCATTATTAGATGCTTGTGTGCTTATGATTTGTTCTACATGTGTCCAGTTGTGTGGAATCTAGTTTGGAGGTATGCCCTGCTCATGCCCAGCCCTCACTGTAAGAATGTCTGTGTGTTCTAAATGCACGCAGCAAAAAAAGAACAAAACCATTATCTCTCTGGAAAGAAACCAGACTGTCGAAAAAGGAATCTTGCATAATATTGGTATCCACCCAACTACAACTTCACACCTGTGGGATTGGACAGGTTGCCCCACTCCATTCTGTCAGCATTTATCCACATGCTGAAATGTGTTACTCAATCCAGATGGATCCACAAGCAGCTGTGCACATGTGCAGGCCTTTCAATAATTTTGGTTTTACCTGTTTTATTATTGTTGTTTCTGCCCATTTTATTCTTATTCTTCTTACCTGTATAAACAAATGCTCTGCTGTTTGCAAAGCATTTTGTAACTTATTTGAAATGTGCTGTTTTATTACAGGGGCATATTGTGAACTTTCCATTACCTGACAGTGTGCAGCCTTTACAGCATTAAAGCTTACTGGCAGGCCACAGTACCTAGTATAGATATGTTTATAAAATAATTAGGCGTAGCAATGGAAAGTCAGCATCTTGTGGATTTGGATTATTTGAAGTTGAAACAACCTAACCGGCTTCATTAGGAATTCAGTAACCAACCTGATGACATTCCTCTGATGGATATCCTTTGTTTACACCCCTGTAGTGCAGGTGACTGTTACATGCTGCATTTCACGCAAAACTGGTAACACATTTCCCTCCAGGGATCAATAAAAGGTTTATCTTATCTTAAAAAGCAAATGTTTATGAATGGACAATACACATTAGCTAGTGATGCATGGTGAGGGTTCCACCTCATGAGCATTTGATTTGAATATTCACCAATGACCAAGTGGCCCTGTAGCCTTGTTTTGGATGCTTTTCCTCCTTTCCTTGTACGCTAAGACACGCCCTATATTATATTATTCTTTGGCCGGTAAATGACATAATTCAGAGTAGTGCAAACTGAAATAGTTTGCTGCCTTACCACTGCCTTACCTGTCTGTCAGTGTGGTTTGTTGTGCCTATTCACTTGGAGTTAAAGGGAAATGAAAGGCTTGTGTTATGGAGTGTGTAGGCTTTGAAGCTATCTGCGTGTGATTCTGACAGGGCTGAAAATGTCCATGTTCTTGCAGACTATGTTGGGTGTGTGCACATGAACTTGACCACACTTGGGAAGGGTGCCCGATCTATTTGTGTTACTTATATTTCCCATGTTACTCTGTGGATGAAGCATAGGCAGGGCGGGGTCTGTTGGCTCTTCAAATTTTACTCTGCCATCCGGGAACACCCCTCCAAAAATTTAAATAACTGTAAATGGTGTTGATGTGTTGTTTTGGCAAAGTAATTAAAGCTGGTACTTTAATTAGGAAGCCAAGTTATTTTCCCCTACATTCCATAGTATGATCATGCATGAAAAGTATAACAGCATAGCTCTGATAGGCTGTTTTTTTTCTTTTCTTTTCTTTTTGTTTCAACAGAGCTTTGGCTTTTTACTTCTGTACTTGATATGTAAACACATATTTAATTGTAAGAGCTTAGAGCTATCACTGTCATGCCTCACGGCACATGGCTTCATAAGATATGAGAATTTGCCACCATTAGCTTAAAGTACCTTTGCATGAGCACTGCAGTGTGCAGGAATGTTTCTGTTCCACGAGCAAGCGTCGTTCAGCTGTCAGTGACAGCAACTGTCTTTGGAGTCTTAACATTCGGGACTTGTTTTCTAGGGTCTCTGGGGATTTATTGCCACAGTTTATGAATGTGACACAAGCCCTCTATTCATCTGTACCACCAATGATACCCCTAACCCCTCACATTTGTCTATTGCCATCTGTGCCCTGTGCTCCATGTACTTAACTCCCCTACTACTCCATTCTCCCCCTCACTGTCGAGGGTGTGACAAGAGTTGGTAAATGAGGTAATGTTTGTAGTCCTTTATTGTGCCTGGCCGACATCTGCAGTCTCATTTCACATCCTTCTGGAGAAATGAGCTAAATATAGGCATAGTGGCTGGCACACGTCATTTTCCAAACTGTTTAGCTAGGGGTTTGTACTTGCCCAAAATTAGCAACATTTTGCAGTTGTTTTGAAAATATTTGAGCTTTTTTTTCTTATTTTGAGTGAGGTGTGGGAAAATATATTTTAGACGGTGGATTATCATTATCACCTATGTGATTACATTGAAATGACCCTTTATTGCACATTGCTGTGTCAGTCTAAACAATGATGTTATTATGGGAGTTGGGAAACTCCCTTGAGTAATTGTGAGGCAACGTGTTTTGTTTTCATCAGTAATGCTTTCGTAGCCTTTTGTATTATTTGATTGTAGACACTTGTGTCACTTCTTGGTCTCCTCATAAATGCTGAACCATCATATCCTCAATCAATAGTTTATTAATAGTAATTAGTATGTTTTCCTTATCCATTGTTTTCTTATTGAATGTGTGCCATTGATGCTGCCGTTGATTAGAAATGGCCAACTTACTGAAATTACCATGGATCAATGTATCAGTCAGGAAATTATTATTTCAGCAGGCATCCCTTTTTATAATTACAATTTATTACATAACAGCTCTGTAATAATAACATGTCTTAATGAATGTATGTCTATGACTGCGATAGCTCCGACAAAACATTGTTATGAAAAGCTAGCTTATAAAATACAGACTTCAAAGTAAGGAGTAACACTGTATTTTTTAGAGAATCTGTGCTCCTTGAGTATGCAGTCAGATCCTTTTCTGTATGGAATGCTATCATTCCAGTTTAGCTTTAAGAGTACCCTGAATGAGAAAGCAGCACACCCTGCTCACCTCTGCACAGGCCCACTGCATTCCTGTTCCACTAGATCTAGAACATGATCGGAGTCGCTTAAGTTAAATGAATTCCTGTTCTTTATGTGATATTCAGATGGCTCTTTGGTCTGAGAGCCGAGAAACTTAACTTGGGAGAGGCAAAAGTCCCCCAGCTGTCTGATTCCTTGTTTTTCTATTTCCTATTTATGCATTTGAGTGTTCTGGAAGATTTGTGATTGCCACTTATCATGGTTTTTCAGTTCTAGAAGGATGAAAGTTGTTGTTTAGTTCCACAATGTAAGCCGCCGCCACCACCACAACCACCACCCCCTCCCAGTAGTAACCTTATGTTTCAGAAACTGGTGCATTCATCCAGCCCACAAGGGCAAGTGCCCTTATCTTCCCTAGCTTCGTTCCCAGCCTTACTCATCTGCAAAAAGAAAGGCCTGGTCACGATCTAAAGCAGAGAGTGTTTATAGGGGCGGAACTTCCGTCGTACCTATTTCCCCCGGAAACTATTTTTTTCGACCAATCACAACACTCGTTTCATTCACGGAGAATGTTAACAGATTTGTAAAGCATCAACGTAATTTCCTTGGGCGGTACTTCCGTTTAGACACTCAATCGGCCAGGTCTTGCCCAGTGTGTATCTTCCCTTGCCTGTTGGGCCTAAATAGTTCACTCTGTGTCCTACTGCTGTCCTCCCTTTTGACTTTGCGCTCTCTTTCTCTTTAGAGGACCCACCTCTCTCTGACTGACCAATTCAGGTCAATCACGTGAAAATGGCAGGAAAAATCTCAAAAGACGAGCTGGAGGAATTGAGAGAAGCTTTTGGGAAAGTTGGTGAGTTTGAGTTATTTTCTGGTATTATTAGATAGATGGAAAAAAGGGCTTATAATTTTACTATGACTTTGTAGGACTTTTCTATTTGTCTGCATGGTAATCTTCAACATATTTTGTTTTATTAGTTTATTTTCTTGAACCTTTTGTGTTGTTTTTGTTGTGTATGTATTTGTATCTGTTTTTTTGTTTCGTTTTTATACATGATGCATCCACAGTATGTGTAATGCCATAATTGTATTGCTGATATGATAAATAAAAACAATTGATAACAAAAAAAAACATTTGTTTTATATAGCCTCAGTACCTTGTTTGACTCTATTGTACAATTATTTTCTGGTTTCTCATAGATCTGGACAGCAATGGATATATCTGTGACGATGAACTCCATGAGCTCTTCAAAGCTGCCAACGTTCCCCTGCCTGGCTACAGGGTCAGGGACATCATCCAGAAACTGGATCGCAACAAAGATAACAAGATCAGCTTTGACGAGTTTGTGTCGGTATGTTAAGTTATTCACTACTCCTTCTGTTGGTATTCCGTGAAACTTGTTGCCAGCAAAGCAGGTTTTACAAGTTTTTCACCTGTTGGTCAGAAATGTCTTGTCGGCGGTTGGTGTCTGGTTCCTTGTCTGGCAAAAGAACCACTGGCTACTGAGTGAGACCACTGTGTGGAAAGCACCTTTTTTAGCCACTGAGCGTTTCACTCGGTGCACAATAGCATTGAACCCCCACCACCCCCCTCCACATGCGCACACATGGGGAATGAGGAAATGAGGTCAGCAAAGTGGTGTGAGTTCCAGTATTTTGTTTCGCCAGCGATGAGAGGGCAATAATTTGGACAACATGAGGCATATAGTGTTGTTCTGTAGCGGGATTCAAAATGTCCAGTTACTTGTTTTTCTTTCTCTAAAAATTTCAAATACACTATATCCTGACACGAGTCTTTGCCTGCTGAGTCACCAAAGAGGACCACAGATGTTTTTTCTTTTTTCTTTTCATAACTTCCATGTCTCACAGTAATGGAATGGATGGTGGTGGGGGAAAGAGACTGTTACTGCAGAAGTAATTTGGGAAATAAATAATAAAAACACCCACGTCTGAAAAACAGCTAAGTTAGATCTGTACAAAACAAATAAGATGTACATTACACAGAACCATTTAACTTAGGCTTTCAGGCTCTGATAGTCATATACCATGACAGAAAAGTGGACAGAAGTGTTGTAGTTGAGGTCCTTAAAAGGTGTAGATTTAAAAATCATTATCATCCTATTTAAATGATGAGTACAGAAAAGCTCTGTAAAATGGTTTCATTTATTTTGGTTTGATCATTGGTTTAATCATTGTGTGAGACTTAAGTATGATAGTGTGTATTTAAAATGTTTATTATACACAATGATCTATGTGTATTCTAAGCCCATGTGGGCCTCGATACCTATAGTTCATGACATTAAAAGTCAATTAATCATGGAAAATGTCACTTCTGTCAGGCCACATCTTAACAAAAAAGATGTGGATGATATTATAATAACATAGTCATTAGTGTTAATTTTTGTTGGACATAGTGTTTCACTCTACTCATTGTGTGAGTTAATATATCAAATATATCGGACTATATTTTAGGGCCAATTTTATGTCTTCATTGTGAGGAGAGCGGAACCATCTAGGCTGTATTTGATTAGGGCCAATCAAATAAACCAAGTACTAACCCAGTGTCAAACAGGGGTAAATATTGACTATTTTCATTATGTTTGTCATTGAGGTACCTCCCCAGGTCAACAACATACCGGTCAGCTTACATTTTCACAGGCTGCTATTTGTTTGTTCCGCTTATTATCCTATTACACTGCACTGTCACTTAGGCATGTTGTCTTTGCACCTTAGTTTTGACTGATGAGGCTCTTCAAGTGGTTATTTTCCTATTCACTTTGTAAGATGACAACTAAGTAGCACAAAGCTAAATCTATACACAACAAACACAATGTAGTTAGTACATACAAATAACATAACGGTAGGACAGAATTTTCCCACTGTAGAAATGTTTTGAAATGGGAGATGCTGGTTGTTTCCACTAGTATAATCAAGAGTGGATAAGAGAGTGTATAGCTATTTATTCTTATATTGTATTTTATTTATTATTGATTTTATTTATAAGACCCTATGATAATTTCCTCTGCACTAGTATCCCTGTTCAGAATGTGCCCACTGACATCTGGAGAGTGGCTAGCCGCTAGAGGAAAGAGAGGTGTGGTGGGCTCATTTGTAATCTTACTATTTTTAGGGATGTGAGGAGTTTTAAACTTTTTTCTTATTTTGTTGAAACCACAGTTATGTAGGGTATGACCACTTTAAGGGGGAGAACAAACATGGTTTGCTTTATTTATTGTTTGGTTGGCTAAGTTGCTAAAAAGAAGTTGTTTTATAATGAACACAATATGTCTCTTTGGTTAATTATGTACATCCTAGATTAAATCAGTTAGAAAACCTATTATTCAGTATCCATAAACATCTTGGCTACAACTGTTGGCACTTTGATGCATTTACACATTTGAAAGAAACAATTGTCTGCAACGCAAAGCCATCATTGTATGTTGTGGTTACTTCCTCTTCCTCGAGTGTACAACTACAGTAACGTAAGCGTAGACTCTGTGGCCTTGTGTTTGTTTTATGGTCCATGGTATACATTTTTTTAAAGTCACTAAATTCCAGGCTGAATAGCTCATTGTGACCTGAATACAATAAGGCCTCTAGGGCTGGTACTGGGAGTATCAGACTCAGTAAAAATGTCTTTGTCAAATTCTACATTGTAAAACATTTTTTTTAAATTAAACCACATACAAACCATACCACATAGTAGGGCTGGGAGACAAAATCGATCCTTCAGACTTTTGCCTCGATTACGATTACAAATAGTGAAAATAGCAGATCTACAAGCTCACAACGTCTCGATGCAACACGTTCATTGTGAGCTTGTAGATGGGCTATTTTTGCTATGTATTTGTACGTTGTACAAGAAAGTATAACACAGGGTTAAGTGGTTAATCAGACTAATTGATTATACAATATCTTTTATTTTTTTTTGTGTATATAAGAAATTGTAAAAAAAAAACTGAAAGTGTGTGTGTGTGTATATATATATATATATATATATATATATATATATATATATATATATATATATATATATAATGTGTATGTACGTATATATTAATCTAAACCTACAAGCAAGCAAGATTCATTTGGTTATTGGTTTCGACAGCCTGCATTCCCATAGTCTTGTCTTGTTTGAGTAAAGAATGTATGGTATTTGTAATTTATTTGCTAGTACTTGATGTAAATAGTTTTAGCCTTTTTAAAATTTGTATTCTCAGATGTATTTAACTATGTATGTTTTTTGGGTATTGGGACCACAGTGGAAATAAGTGTATGACTTAACTGTGTTTGTGTTTTTATTATCCTCAATTGTCTTTTAACCTTCAATGTATGACTTATGGTTGCTAGCAATTGTATAAATCAAATCAAATCAAATCGTACAATGTACCGTATGTGATATGCAGGTCTTTCTATATTTTGGTTGCTACTGTCTATCACTTGGTTTGGAGGGTGCCTTTAGAACAATCTGCTACCAGATGTTTTTTGTAGACAATGGTAAAGATTTGAATACAGTTTAGCATTTTATTTTATTTTATTTTACAGATATTCCAAGAGCTGAAAAGCAGTGATATTGCTAAAAGCTTCCGAAAGGCCATCAACAGAAAAGAAGGCATCCTCGCCATAGGAGGAACATCTGAGCAGTCTAGTGAAGGCACGCAACACTCCTTCTCTGGTAAGACACAACGCTAAAGCCTGGGTCATGCTTAGTTGTGCAGCTTATCGCGCTGCGAAAATAGCTGGAAGATCACAACGTGTCGATTTTCAATGTGCAACACATAATTCCTTTGAGAGACCACGATGGATGGTGTTGCCTACCGAATGTGCCTTCCCAAGGGGCAATATATAAAAATTGCTTGCTTTGCTCTTTTTTGTTGGCTGAATGATGTCTTAATATGTTGGCCCTTGCAGAGGAGGAGCGCTTTGCATTTGTCAACTGGATCAACACTGCTCTGGAAAATGATAATGACTGCAAACATGTCCTGCCAATGGACCCCAACGCAGACTCTCTGTTCACGGCCGTGGGAGATGGTATAGTACTCTGGTGAGATTTATTGTGTGCTTCAAAGCCAAAATCATGACTAACTTCGTCACCTAGGCACCCTACTGATAGGAGCTGTATAAAAGGCAAATACCACTATCATAATATGCTTAGATGGCTCATAAACCTTTTATGTTTACCTTTCTGTGGTTGTATAGCAAAATGATCAACCTGTCGGTGCCAGACACGATCGATGAGCGAACCATAAATAAGAAGAAGCTGACACCGTTTACAGTACAGGTCAGTGCAAATGAAAATATGGGACACATTGTTTTTCTTTTCCCTTTCATTGGAACTTCCTCCAGCTAATATTTTGTATCTATAGGAAAATTTGAATCTGGCGCTGAACTCGGCCTCCGCCATAGGCTGCCATGTTGTGAACATTGGAGCTCTAGACCTGCGGGAGGGGAAGCCTCATTTGGTGCTGGGTCTTCTGTGGCAGATCATTAAGATTGGCCTGTTTGCTGACATCGAGCTCAGCAGGAATGAAGGTACAGTGCCATGTCATTATTCAGATGGACCATTTTCCTTTGGAATAATGGGATGTCGGAATTATGAGCAGACCCCCCCCCCCGTTATTTTATTGTGTTGTTTTCTTAATTGTGATATGGATCTTCCTGGGTCTGAAATAAAGATTGAATTGAATTCTACACACCATAGATATAATATCCATTGTAATTTGAAATGGTCTAGCTGTGTAACCATTAATAATACCTCCTTACATCTCACCCTCAGCATTGGCAGCCTTGCTAAGAGATGGAGAGACCTTGGAAGATCTGATGAAGCTGTCGCCTGAAGAACTTCTGTTGCGTTGGGCCAACTTCCACCTGGAGAATGCTGGCTGGCAGAAGATTAACAACTTCAGCTCTGATATAAAGGTGAGCCTGCTTACCTTGAACTAAAATAGATTTTTCTGTTGATGGTGTCACCTAGTTCCATCTGTTTAATATTTCTGCCTTTTCTCTTCCACTTCCTCTGTAACTGATGCTTTGTCCCTATTGACACAACAAACACAGCAGTGTTCGATTTCTGCCTGTATTGTTCACAATTCAGCTGGGTAACTGAAGCAGCTGTTGTTTGAATTAGTAACAGTAAGAGATCAGAGTTCCTGTCCTGAAGTTGATATAAACCTACAGTAACATTGAATAACTCAATAACCACCAGTTGTAACAGCCGTGACAATCATAATTATATCTCTAGTGACAAGATCCTCAGTAATTGTTTGCTGGAATAGAAATCCTGTAATGTTTACACAATATTTCTAGTTTGGTAGGAAGTAAGGCAACTTTTCTTCTGTTTGGCAAGGATCTTAATAGCTCAACACTCAATTCACACCAGCAGCATCATAACACTGACACGTTCTGATTGAGCATCGATTTTCAATGCAAAGTCTATGGAGACGAGCATCGCTGCACTCTGCCAGTGTCTGGACACTCAACAGCAAACTTGTGCACTAGGGTCCAAACAAATGTGAAAAATGCTAATATTTTAGGAAGGCTTTGTGGAAAGTCTTTGTTGCAAACGGTAGAATGTTTATCTATTCATCTGTCTGTTTCAGGACTCCAAGGCATATTTTCACCTCCTGAACCAAATCTCCCCTAAAGGCACAGAGGAGGACCAGCCACGCATAGACATTAGCATGGCAGGCTTCAGTGTAAGTGCACTGTACATGGATAAATGGGGCTTAAAACGGTTCCGTCACATCACAAATGCCTTTTTCCTACATGGGTCGCGAGTCCACTGTGTGAGTTATGATCCATCCCTGACCATAACTGATGCTCTCTGTGTTTTCCAGGAGAAGGACGACCTGAAGAGGGCAGATGCCATGTTGGTACAAGCGGACAGGCTGGGCTGCCGCCAGTTTGTCACTCCAGCTGATGTCGTCAGTGGCAACCCTAAACTCAACCTTGCCTTTGTGGCCAATCTGTTCAACAAATATCCATCTCTAACCAAACCTGAGAATGAGGACATTGACTGGGGACTTCTGGAAGGTGGGTAAAGAGTTGTAGAAGGCCTTGAAGTGGACTTGGGCACTTTTTGTGAAACTCAAGCAATTTAATTTAATGTCAGTTTCTGAAAATGATGTCCCCATAGATAAAGTTCAGCTCTGAATGCCGAATTATAATGGCTCTAACCATCACATTAAAGATTTTGAAAGGAATGTGGCTTGTTGGCATTGGTTTAAAGACATGGACAAATTACTGTCTCACTGAGAACTCTTTACATTCGATTCTAATTCTGTTTCCTTCAATCAAGTACAATTTTGATGCCAGACTGTTATACTCCGATTCCTGAATGGCCATTTAACTTCACCTGTCCTCTCTATTTTTCTCCCTAGGTGAGACGCGAGAAGAGAGAACGTTCAGAAACTGGATGAATTCCCTGGGGGTAAACCCACATGTAAATCATCTGTATGGGTAAGCTAGTTCACAATGTACGTACTAGTAACATACTGCATCTTGTATTTATTTAAGCACTGTATTTACTATAGGTGTTGTCTAATAGTTGTTTGAAGTTAATGATTATCAAATGTTCCATGTTCAATGTTCTTTTGTAGAGACCTACAGGATGCTATGGTCATCCTTCAATTGTATGAGAAAATCAAAGTACCCGTTGACTGGACGAACAAGGTTAACAAGCCACCATATCCCAAGATTGGAACCAACATGAAAAAGGTAACCATTTTCACATGATTGTTTTAATCCTCTGTACACCATTTAAAGAATATTAAAACAGCAATGACCCCTGATTTTTTATTTTTTTGCTCCTAGTTGGAGAATTGTAACTATGCAGTAGAGTTGGGCAAAACGACGGCAAAGTTCTCCCTTGTAGGCATCGGCGGGCAGGACCTGAACGATGGCAATGCCACCCTTACTCTTGCTCTGGTGTGGCAACTGATGAGAAGGTAATACGGCAATGCTTATACAGTATATATGCACATAACTTTTCAAATAGAATACGATTAACCCATTAAAACCGGGAAAGCCTCTGTGTCATTTTGCCAGTGGTTGTAAAATCATTTTAACCACTTTAACCATTATTTTATACTTTGGCTATTAAAAAATAGCAGATATACAAGCTCATATCGCTTCACTTCGTGCGGCGCTATGAGCTTGTAGATCTGCTATTTTTTTTATCTTGAAAATCTGTGCAAATCTTTGAATATATATATTTTTTAAACAAACATTTTGTTCGCATTTTGTTCCGGGGGGTCCCTGGAACAAAAATTCTTGAGATGGGGTCGGCACCCAAATACATATCATTTTGTGTGTCCTTGACATGAAAAGGTTTGAGAACCACTGATATAGTTTTTCAGAAAACTTAAGATTTAAAGGATTTTTTTTTAGAATCAGCCTCAGGTCTTAATGGGTTCAACAATTATTTGTTTTGCTATCAACAGTTAAAGAGAAAACTTAATTGGCCACCCATGTTGCAATTCATAATGACCTTGGAGACCAAAATACACTGCAACAAGTTGCCTCCATTTAGCATTCCCAGTGGTCCTACAAGGTGTGACTATGATTTGAAATGCATAGTGTATATTGTTCAACCTGATAGAGTTTGTATAACTTTCAGTTGCTTTGCTGTTATCAGCATTATTTATGACTTAAAGGTTTGTTTGTCCTTTGACACTTTCACACATCAAGATCATACAAGGAAAACGGGAGCATAAGTTCCCACTGGCAGAACACATTTATTGCACTCGACAATATATCATGGTTTTAATTATTTTGGTGAATGCATGTCAGTTGGCGCTCGCCTTTGAGTCACAAGGTCCTGGATTCAATCCCTGGTACTGGAGCTTGGCGTATCCCTTAACCCATTAAGACCTGGAACTGTGTCATTTTTAGATTTGAGCTAAAAAGCATATACACTTTGGGCTATTCAAAAATAGCAGATATACAAGCTCATAGCGTGGCACCGAGTGCCGCGCTACGAGCTTGTAGATCTGCTATTTTAGAAAAATCGTGAAAATGTGTGCAAATCTTTGAATATATATATTTTTAAAGCGAACATTTTTAACTCAAATCTTTGCTTCTAGAGGTCCCTGGAACAAGATATTTTGATGGGGGTCCGCGGGCAAATACATATCATTTTGGGGGTCCTTGACATGAAAAAGATTGAGCACCAGTGATATAGAAACATACGTTTTTCAGAAAACTGTTGGGATTTAGGAGACATGTAGAATCGGCTTCAGGTCTCAATGCGTTATGTACAGGGAGCTGATGGTGTGTCTCCACGTTAGCAATCCATCTCCCAGGCGTCTAGCGCATTGTAAAAGGGATAGACTCCCTCAGTGCTCGGCTGATACTGACAATAAGCTACTTCGACCCGCATACTTACTGACTTAATGGATGTACAAATGCTTTTTGTTCAATTTTAAACATGCTTATTTGTTATCTCTTTCAGATATACACTGAATGTACTGGAGGATTTGGGAGATGGACAGAAAGCAAATGATGACATTATTGTAAAATGGGTCAACGCAACTTTGTCTGAGGCTGGGAAAGCTACAAAGATTTCAAGCTTCAAGGTTTGTCGGGTGTATAGGGCTCTTTGGATTAGGTTTCTCATGACTTTGTGGAAACAATTTTAACGGTTGCATAGGTATTATTTGACATCTAGAGATAGTTAATCATTGAATGCGACCCCAGAGGAACACCACGCAGTTTATTACATTTTAACTTTTATTATCATGCAATTAACTTGTTATATCTCACTTGCAATTTATTACAGGTAATTTATCACTAATAAAACATATTGGCACATTCTCTGAAGTTTTAACAAATCTGATATCTCCCCATATTTATTCAGTAAACCCATTCATAATTGATTAAGTGTGTCTTTTATATCACTGGACTGGATTAACATCTACTTCTATGCTTGTCAGGACAAAGAGATCAGTAGCAGTTTGGCAGTGGTTGACCTGATAGATGCCATCCAACCTGGAAGTATCAGTTATGACCTAGTAAAGACAGGCAGCCTCTCAGAAGATGACAAGCTGGACAATGCTAAGTAAGATATTAACAGAACCCAACTTCACCGATAAATATTATGTGTATGTTGTGATTTCATAACTTTGTATCATGTCTGATGTTTTTGTTGCAAACTTCTACATTAAAGGGATAGTTCACCGGGTGTCCGCTGTGGTAGGACACTTTGGGTCTCCTACTGCAACGGTAGGAAACCAGGCACCCGGTGAATTATTCCTTTAACATTAACCCTGGCGTCCGTATTTTGGGCATACCGTTATAGGTGAAAATTCTCAGAAATATACACATCATACGCCGGTGTTGCACAGGGAAATGTGTATCTACAAGCTCACAACACGTGAGCTAATATCATGCTAATAATATCATGTGACGCGTCTGTGAGCTTGTAGATCGGCTAATTTCAGCGTATGACGTGTCATGCTTATGTGTTATGTTATTCTATGCATTAATCTTGATAACCCTCCCAGATATGCTGTGTCTATGGCGAGGAAGATTGGTGCACGTGTCTACGCGCTCCCAGAAGACCTTGTGGAAGTGAAGCCCAAGCTGGTGATGACAGTCTTTGCCTGCTTGATGGGCAGAGGAATGAAGCGAGCATAATGGACTGGCTGTGTTTGTGTGGCACTTGATAAAATACCCACCTACCAGCCATTTGGTTGATGAAGGAGACCCCCCCCATCCCCAATTTGAAGGAATGATATTTTTCAAGAAGTAACAATTTTAGGATGAAATATCACCATGATTGTTTCCAATCAAATTAAAAAAGAAATCATCTTGGTAACCCGAACTCTTGTAATGTACTGAAGAATAATATGCTGTCTTGTTATTTAAGGTAAGCCCCAAATGTTACATTCCTAAAAGGACACGGGCATTGTGTTATAGAAAACAACTTGGTATGTTACTTCTCAATTATGCAAAACGTTTGATTAATGTATAAAAATTATGATTTTTTTTTTCTTCGTATGTCTGGATATTTCCAGCTGCAAGGTTGTTTACATATTTTTACTCAGACTGATAAGTTAATTATATCCTCCATGTTAACGAAGAAGTAAGCATTCCGCAATACCATACTCCTTAATACTGTGTCTGTTTAACTTGGCAAAAACTGAAGTGGGAGGGGTTAGAGGTTTAGGCGTGGCATCTCCTACAAAGCACCCAAACATTCCCTCTACCTATTATGGAAGTGCATGCATGTCTCTTTTTTAAAACTGGTATCATGAACCGCTACATATCTATACAGAAGCCGTAAGGTCAAGCTATAGTAATGACCAAGCCTGATGTGCTCTCTGTATTCTTGAACACATCCATTTCTTGGGGTTATACATTAGGTGAAAGCTGTGGTGGGGGTGACTGGCTGTTTTTGTATCAATCTGTTTTTTTGTTTAGTTTTTTTCTTTATGTTGGATGAAATTCAAGGATCAGAGTTAACTCTCCTGGCTTCTTCTGTGCCTTTTTGTCTCGATGACAACTTGTATTGCGCTATGACGTTCTCTCTTTTGTATTCAGCATTACCAAATATAAACAATGGCTTCCTTACAGGTAGCTTCATGATATTCTATGACAATGACCAAATAATTTGATTTGGTCATGTGGTTAAGTGCTTTATACATAACAATAAATATGCCATTGAAAAAAATGTAGGCTCCCATTCTATTATTTTCCCCCTCTAATTTCAAATTGTGAATGAGACAAACTACTGACTGGAATGCCATGGTATTTTATGTGCACCTTCATGAACCTGGGTTGTTTTGGATGAGCCCATAATATTTAGACCTTTTTGTTTTTTGGAAATTCTGTTTTCAGCTTCACCCAGCTGATTGCATTTGCCACCCAAGTGGTCAGACTTGAGAGCAGGGGGTGAACAGTGAGGGGTTAAGTGTCTTTCTCAGGGACACCTTGACACATGGCTGGGGCCGGGAATCGAACTTGGGACGTTCCGTTTCCCAGGTGGGCTCTCTAGCCATTCAGCTAAATTCAAAAACTGCTGCCTTCATTGCCATGGAATTTGTTCTTCACCTCCTTAGGCCGCCATTTCCACTGGCACACGATTGCCATGCAACTCGCTGAGCACATACATGCCCCCTGGAGGATGGCCCCTACTGATTTGGGTGACCCAATGACTTTTCCTCAACCTTAGTCCAAAATGTCCAATTGCACACAAGTTATCTCAGAAAGTAAATTGCCATGAAACTCACAGCACACTAAGTGACCCCATGACCTATCCTCTAGTGCCACCCTCAGGCTAAAATGCCAACATTTCACTCAATATATCTAATCATTTGATGTGCTGATTCCAGGATGAACCCTACAGATTCCAGTAGGCTACAGCGGTGGTTCTCAAAGTGGGGCCTGGGGACCCTCGGGTTCCAGGAGGTCCCCACTAAAATGAGTTAATACAGCATCAAAATCAGAAACATAGATCAAGCATATTTGTACTACAACAAAATTACTGAATTACATAAATAAAGTGAGTGCGGCTATGATTGATTTGGGAAATACTAATTACTAAAAAAAAACTACTTTAACTCTCTTATACTTATTCTTCCAAGCTCACAACGTGACATGCTGTGAGCTTGTAGATCTATTTTTGGAAAATCTAGAATTATTTTGAAAGATATGGAATCATTTAGAAAGCATGTGTTTACAAATCTCTTCTGTCCCTAGCACAAAATAATTTCAGGTGGGTGTCCGTGGCCTAATATATATCAATTTGGGAGTCCTTTATATGAAAATGTTTGAGAACCACTGGGCTAGAGTTTAGGGTTTGAGGAGTAGTATGGCTTCTAGGGGCTACTGGTTGTGCTTTTAGGTTGTTATTGAAGGTGAGGGGGATAGAATAACAGACAACACTGTTTATAAGGAACTGCTACAATTCAGGGGAAAAAAGTAAATACCCAAATAAGGGTGATTTTCTCTATTGAATTGAATTAAGGAACCTATGTAACCTCAAATACCTTTACCATCATAGCTGCCTTTTAGTACACAGCTATTTATTGCACAACTGCAGAGAAAAATCCCTGTTGGCCCATGTTTCATTTTATGAGCACAGCCGTTGTGTATTTATATGAGTTGAACATTCATTTATTAGAGTTTAGAAATTATTTGTGGAGTTTGATACATTATTAACTAGGTACTAATCCTGAGTTCCCTTTTCACAGTGGTCTTTCATTCACAATGGTCCCCATACATATTTCAGTTAGGCCATATAACATACTTGACAGAGGACAAATTTCTCCACGGTACATTTGATAGCAACATTCTGGTCTGTTTGACGGTCTACTGGGTTGAATCGTTAACAGATACAAAAACCTACAGCATAGAGAGGGCCTATAGAGACCCTAGCCTAGGGCCTCAAAGCTCCACTCTCTTAGGGTATTTCATTAAATATGAGTGTCATGCTCTGTCAGACAGCTTTACGGCGAGGAAGACATGAAACGCAAATGCATGTCTCTTGTGGCCTCATCATCTGTGTTCTCAAGCGCTCTGTGCTTCATTAATACCCAGGTGTCTTTGATAGGTTATATCATGTAGGTCTATGTGTATTGCCTGACAACGTATTCCTTCCTGTTCACTTTAAGCCATTTCTTACAGGTCTATGTAAAGAGAGACACGACCACCAGGTTTGCACAGAGGATTGTAGCATCGGTTTGAACTCTGGTAACATCTCTCCGCCCTTTATTTCTTACAGCAGCTTGCCCACCAACCTTCTCCAACTAGTCCACCAGTAGACCTGTTGACACACCTGAGGTGAGGATACAACTGTATTTATGCCTGTATTTAGTACAACGCCTGACACCAAGAGGTGGAAACGCACACAAAGGCAAAGTGTTACATGATGTTCAGCAACAACGGGGGAAGCAATGGTCTTGGGAGCTCTGAGTAGAGTACAACAGGAACAGGTTGAGTATAGACCTGTAATGGACATTGACAATGGACTGGTTGGGAATGAGCTCTGGCTGTCTCTGTGTGAAAGCATCAAGGATTTTGTTGGAGTAACTGGACAAAACTAAGGTAGGCAAATATCCCTCTCAATCAATTAATTGATAATAAATGTATTGCATTTAGCATTCCAGGGACATACATATGATCAAGATTTATACATTAATTAGTATTTCTTATGTTATTGAAATGGAATAAAGATGAATGACAATTGCATTAGTAAAATGTAACTTTTGTCATACATTAGATACATTTACATGTCTTGTAACTAAATAGAAATAAAATAAAGCCAACTGTCTGGATATGTTTTTAAAGGAAAAAAATACAGTATGCAATAAGTCAACCAATTACAATTAACATAGTATAGTGGTGTCACTGTAGTACTAGAATATGAGTCAATTGTCTTGCCATAATTTCAAATATTATTGTAAGAATACATCTTTAAAATAAATCCCCCACGAGTAAAAGAAAAATGGAGAGAGAGGAGAGAGAGAGAACAAACAGCATACTACTCTGCAGTGTTTGTTTAACCGTGCCTACAGTATACCAGGGTCATGAGATAGTATAGTATACTACACGGTATATTACATTGAGCTTTGTAGTCAGTGCCCTGGTTTCCTAAGTGATGAAGCTCCTCGGGGAGGTGGGGTGACTGTCTCACTGAGCGCTGTGCTTAAGGATCACTGTGTGTGTTTTCCTTAATGATCTACCAATTAGTCACACAATGGTAACACCGTCTAAACACCTCATCATCTGTGTCCATTTCCAAAAGACACCACAGGCTCTGCTGCTGCCCCTCCCTTTGGGTTTCCAGCTCTGGATGCAAAACCACAATTTTCTAATATATTTGTATGATTAGAGTGCAATATCCTTGTACTTATCCTCAAATAAAAGCTACATTTTAAATGAAGTCATATCAGATCCCTACACCATTGTTAGATTGTAGTATGTGCTAGTCACCAGACTCACCACGGCAACCACTTGCACTGCAACAGGCCAGAACAGGGACTGTGGCAGGCAATCCCAACCGTCCTACGTCCCTTGACTATAATCTGTCAAACAGCATAAACACTGAGACTCCAGACTTTATTCACCCTCTTTCCCCCGGAGACTGACACTGCAAGAAACATGACCATAGAATCGAGATGGCTTTTGAGGGGTACAGTGACATACAGTAATACATTGTTTCTCCTCATAACAGATTTGAAGATGACGGGCCAGGTGGCTGGGAGAGACGTGTCGCCCCATAACCTTTCTGTGAAGACCACTTTAGAGGAGGAGATTGACAGAGACAGTATTCTTAGCAGGTTGGCCATTCAGAACTGCAGACAATTAGTATTTCCCAAATCAATCATAGCCGCACTCACTTCATTTATGCCTTCATTCAGTAACTTTGTTGTAGTACAAATATGCTTGATCTATGTACCCAATGTGACCATGTTGTATATAAATATTATACGTTTTATATAAACGTTTCTATTCAACATTTATCATATTTTTCTGTTTCAAGGGTGCCATCAGCTTGTGATGACACATCTTCAGAGCTACAAAGAGTAGCTGACCTTGATCCTCAAGGACGAAATTCTAGAAATTCTTTACAAAGAGGAGGTGCTTTCACAAGGTAAAGCTTTGGCCTGGCCTGGTATATTAATAGAATTTCCAACACATGCAATTCCTAAACACTTAGCAGAGAACAGGCATCATCAGTCTCTAGCCCTTGTATACATGGAATTAGGACCAGTTCCACACACTAGTTACCTAAAAACACAGAATGCCCCCACTAACAAACCAGCAGAGTTGAAAATAGGTATGAGTGGACTAGAAGTCTGTAGTGCTAATATTGTTTAGGTCAGGCACAATATAGAGTAGGGATATACACTGCTCAAAATAATTAAGGGAACACTTTGATCCAGTTTGAGCAGTTTTCGTTAGCATTATGTACACAGTTCATGAAAAAACTCAAAATAATTAAGGGATCAAAGTGTTCCCTACATTTCTTTGAGCAGTATATAATACTAGAGGTTTGGGCCATGTCATCTATGCATTTACCACATTTCCAGAGGCAATTGTCCAGAATTTCACTTAACGTATGATTAATACGTGCATGCCTAAATACAAAACGTTTTTAAAATGTAAGGAAAACATAATGTATGATTTGGATATTTCTCTCTTAGATTTGTGAGCTTGGTGGTGACACTGAGAGATTGGGCACACAGACGCTTAATAGAAGAAGAAGAGCGGCCAGACTCTTTTCTGGAGCGCTTTCGAGGGGGGCCTGAACTAAGAGCTGCCCCCAGTCGCAACAGCAATACGCAACCCGACGCCAATGGCAACAATACTAAAGGGATCTTTAAGTATGAGTGCTACTACTATTACTATTCAATATGAGTGACACACAATGAAGTGATATCTCTCAACCAACGTATTAGCAAGTTTGAGAGCTTTGTGTCTGATAATGAATGTCTCCTTTATTACCACTCCATGTTTGTAGGAAAAAGTGGGAGGTGTTTGTCGTGTCCCCATCAGATGATGCATACTATCGCTGGCTATTTGTAATTGCAACAGCCGTGCTGTACAACTGGATCCTTGTCGTGGCTAGGTACTGAAAGAAATTTAAAAAATAAGAAAAAAAGTTTGTCTTTAAAAACCTTACAGTTTAAATGATTATATTTTTATGGGAAAAGCTAACTGATGTGTTGTCTAATACTAAACAAATGCTTTGGTTAAATGTCAAATGTTTTATCCATAGGGCATGTTTTGACAAGTTGCAGTTGGGAAATTATATCTGCTGGCTGGTGTTGGACTATCTCTCTGATCTTGTCTACATAATGGACACAATGGTCAGACTTCGCACAGGTAGATCATTTCAACACAACACACTGTCACAAGATAAATTGAAGTTTTGTTTAAATGCAGTTAGAATGCACTTAAAATGTCCATACAGAATACAGTGTTTTTTTATTTTCAGCCATTGGATTTAATTAATTTGACTATGGTATGAAAATCTATTTGCCAACTTGGCTAGAGATGAACTGGCTAGAGATAATCAGATGCGCAACATATAATGCTAGAGTTATTTTTTGGTTTGTCACGTTATCGATTAGATTGATGCACAAAAGGTGTGCAATGACACCCAGCCCAGAGCCTAATTGGTTTAACTAATCTCAGGGCATTTGTGGCTGTTTATAATGATAATAAGCTACGGTAGACAAAATGCATTGCAGTATGGTCCTTTAAAACTGTGCTTTATTTGTTGTAGGGTTCCTGGAGCAAGGTTTGATGGTGAAGGATCACGCCAAGCTAAGAGACAGCTACATACGTACATTTCAGTTCAAACTCGACGTAGTGTCCATCCTCCCCACAGATTTGGCTTACATTACTACAGGCATCCACACGCCACAGCTCAGATTCAACCGTCTGCTGCGCTTCCCACGCATGTTTGAGTTCTTTGACCGCACTGAAACACGTACTAATTACCCCAACATCTTCCGCATCTGCAACTTGGTGCTCTACATTCTGGTCATCATTCACTGGAATGCCTGCATCTACTTCGCTATCTCCAAGTCTTTGGGATTTGGTTCTGATACTTGGGTATATCCTAACATCTCCAACCCAGAGTATGGATCATTAACCAGGGGATACGTCTACTGTCTGTACTGGTCAACCCTTACTCTCACCACCATTGGAGAGATGCCAGCACCAGTGCGGGATGAAGAATACCTATTTGTAGTTTTTGATTTTCTTGTCGGGGTGTTGATCTTTGCTACAATTGTGGGAAATGTGGGCTCCATGATCGCCAACATGAATGCAACACGTGCAGAGTTTCAGGCCCGCATTGACGCCATTAAACATTACATGCACTTCCGCCGAGTCAGCAAAGAGCTGGAGGGACGTGTCATTAAATGGTTCGATTATCTCTGGACTAACAAGAAAGCTGTGGATGAGCAAGAGGTGCTTAAGAACTTGCCTAACAAACTACGGGCAGAGATTGCAATTAACGTACACCTGGCAACACTGAAAAAAGTCCGCATCTTTCAAGACTGTGAGGCGGGACTATTGGTGGAGCTAGTGCTTAAGCTCCGCCCACAAGTGTACAGTCCAGGCGACTATATCTGCCGTAAGGGCGATATAGGAAAAGAGATGTACATCATCAAAGAGGGGAGGCTGGCTGTGGTGGCAGATGATGGCATCACACAATATGCCCTTCTAACTGCTGGCAGCTGCTTTGGGGAAATTAGCATTCTTAATATTAAGGGCAGCAAAATGGGAAATCGTCGGACAGCCAACATCCGTAGCCTCGGTTACTCAGATCTGTTTTGCCTCTCTAAGGATGACTTGATGGAGGCAGTGACTGAGTACCCAGATGCAAAGAAGGTACTTGAGGAGAGGGGTCGGGAAATCCTTATGAAAGAGGGCCTACTGGATGAGAATGCCGAAAGTGGGGGGCTGGGTAAACCGGACACAGAGGAGAAGATGGAGAGACTAGAATCGTCTCTAGACACCTTGCAGACTCGATTTGCCCGACTTCTTAGTGAATACACAGCCACTCAGCAACGGCTGAAGCAGCGGGTCACTGTTCTGGAGCAACAGCTGAACCACACATACTGTGGCCTGTTGGCAGATGATGAAATTGACACAGATGCAGAAGCTGTCCCTGCAGAGACCGAGTCTGCAGCCGTTGCCAACACAGAAAGATTTGCACATGGAAATAATATTCAAACTAAGCCCAATGTATAAATGTGAACTGTACCAGTGAAGGTTTTTAAGGTCAATACATTTCAAACTCCGTAATGTCCCATTGACTTCCATCATGAGAACGAATTTAAGTCAGAGTAATTGTTACAGGAGGAACATGAAAATATTGGACAAACTACAGGCTACTCACTTGAGGCTCAGTCTTTGAGTTCTACTGTATGTCAACATCAATTTAATATGAATGTCTTGAGGATGTTTATTACTGTGCTAAAGCTTTAAGATAGGATGAAAGTATGTATTAAATACCTGAAAATACTGTAAACTATGGTTGCCTCAAAATTTAGAAGCATTTGGGTTGCGATATTTGGGTGGCATCAGTTGAGGAAATATTTCTCTCTTTTTAATAGGGTATTGTGTTCTAGCACTGCACTTGTCTCTACTCCTCACAGCTAATAAGTCCCAGGAGGAATGATGTTGATTTGACAGTATACACAGTAAAAAACGGAACTGCAGATTTCCACATGAAGCTGGACTGGTCCAGTTTAAACAATATATCAAAACACGCCCTTTCTTTAATAGATTCAATCTTAACATTAACAGTGCCAAACTTATTTCTGGCTTTATCACCCCTGTGCCAAGGCCAAAAATACATTGTAAAAAAAAGTGCTTAGGAGCCGAGATACAGCCTTTTTCAGTAAGAAGCTAAACAAGAAGTGAATGGAGCAGCAAATCTTGAAATCATGATCCTGGGTTCTGAACATTTAAAAAATAATAATAATAATAATAATATTTAAACGTCAGTGGCACTGAATGAGTTAACAAAATACAAAGCCCTAAATAGATTGCAAGGAAATGCATTTTAGGGAAAGAGGGGAAAGGCTTAACAAATTCCTACTTTGTCAATGCAGATACCGCCTAAATGCGGTCAAGGAGAGCATGACAATTGCTAACCTTGGCATAACTCGGTGGATACTGCGCGCGTCAATAGCCCTCTGATGTAAGCTGACTCGTACCAAGTGTGATAATGTGTCACCACATGACAGACATCTCTTTTCAAAGAATAAGGGGTTCCGTGTTCGATAAGCCGTTTGTTGTATAATCAACACTTGGAATTCTTGTGCTGAACATTACTGCTCGAAAGTGGTCAGTGACCAGTGTGGACTACTACACTAATATGTTAAAGAGTTTGGTTCATATATATGCAGCCTGTTTTAAATGGGTGTTTCACTTTACAACTCTGGAGTGATTTTAAAGTATACTCTGGCTTTTGTGTTCAACCCAGATGGTTGTTAAGCCGCTTGATTCAATATTTAGATATTTGGTATTCATTTAATCAGACCTGCCACCTTCCTATATAAACCCATTGAACTTCGAAATCAATTTGAACCATGTTAGGCTCATTGAAAACACATGTATCTGCTTCTGATATTGTCCTAATGCGTGAGTGTCTTTTTCAGTTACTTTTTAAATCCAGTTTATACATTTTTGTAAACATTTATAGAAAATGGAAAAAATTACCCGACTCCCTCACACATTAGAACAATATTAGTCACCAGAACCAGGCGTGTTTTCAATTAGTCTAAATGGATATAAGTATAAAATGTCTAAAAACAAAAGCCAGAGTAATGTTAAAATGACTCAAGCAGTGTTTTGAAGTGAAATACCCCTTTAAATAAATATTAAATGGATGGTTAAACTTGGTTTTAGTTACAAGATTTAGCATACAATCCACTTGTGCACATGTGCTGACCTTTTGTTTTGGGAGTTTTGTACTTTTATTAATGACATAATTCCATACCAATATTAGCATGGCAAAGCATGACAGCATTGTTGGCCCTTTAAATGTAAACACAAGCATTTATTTTTCTCCTTTAATTCTTAATGTTAGGACAAATATTTCAACAAAATAGCATCACTGATCATGATACATATGATCACTGTAGAAATTAGACTAAACAAAAACTGATTTTCAAACAATAACTCAATAATAATTGTGATTGAGTGTGAAGATACAGGAGAGGCAGTGCAGGGCTGCTCATTTGAATCACGGCTGGACCACATCCTGTGGCCTGAAGTTTGGACTGATTGGTTGAGTGTATCCACTTACTCCATTCCTTTAGCTAGCGCATTCGCATATGCAGACTGTGCTTGGGTCCATCCACACGCTCCAACTTCTCAAAGTGTTTCCTAGCATTGCGAATATTGATGAGAGTCGCTGCAGATGCTATAAAATAAAAGACATTATGCTGATGATGATTTTCTGAAGTCCTGAAAATTATAATAATATCCTTTTATCATTTAAATGCATGGTTCTATGCACTGAATCTTCAAACTTACGTATGGAGGGGTCTGACATGATCACCATGACGTATGTGTTGGAAGTAAAGACATCGATGAAGGCTGCAAAGTTGGAGTTCCTCACCTCCATACTTTGGAAGGAGGCTGCAAGTTTACTGAAATAAATCAAGTCTAAAATCAGAATCACCAAGTACATGTATCAAGCAGTCTTGGAAGGGGTTCGGGGGGGTTCAGTGAAAGCTGTACATTTGGAAGGTGTGCTTACCTACAACTGAGCTTGAACTGTTTAATTATGTTGCTGATCTTCTCAAACCGGTGAGCATCACGCTGTTCTTTGCACTGATAGTGGGAGATCACCTACAACATAATGTGTAGGTGTATATAATACTAAACACGCCAATCACAAGAGAAATACATTTTTAAATACAAGCATGAATACATCCCAAGCAGCCTGCTTTCTCTTACCAGAAATGTGGCTCTCTCAAACAGAAGAACTTCGTCTGCTTCTATGATTTGTGCAAAGTTTCTCAGGTTTGTCTCCAACTGCTGTACGTTTGGTATCAGCTGGTATACAATACTGGACCATGCCTAAGAACACGGAGAGACAGCGGTTTGTTAGAGATTGCCAGTACTGTTGGCACACGGTTCAACATATGGTCAAATAGACTCTCAACCTTGTACAGTGTTTCATCCCAAATTGACGTCCTGAAGCATGTGCAAGCCAGTGGTCTGGACAGTCTCCTCAAGTCTTCTTCGCGCTCCTTGAAGATCTACAACATCAGTCACATGGATTGAGGGAGTTACTTTAAAGCAATTTAAACCATTTTCACTTTCCAATAGCACAACATTATCAACAGTGAACCTTAAACATTAGCCACCTATAGCACTGGTTCCCAAACTTCATTTTTTTGCCCGGCCAGGACCCAAACTAGTGAAAATAGCATATCTACAAGCTCACAACGTGTCACTTCGCACTGCGTTGTGAGCTTGTAGATCTGCTATTTTCATAACTTCTTAAAACTATTTTTTTCTATTTATGGGAATAATGTGATTTTCTGATTTTATTTATGAAATACTTTTGAAAAATGTTGGAATTATTTTTAATTAATGAAACTTGTGATTTTTTAAAAACAAGATTTTTTAAATGTAGGAAACGAGAAAAAAAAGGTAGATATTTACGACCCACTGTTTGGGATACAGTGACCTACTGTATACAATGCATATAATCACTGCTACAATTTAGTATTTAAAAAAGCAAGTAGAAATGATTACATTAGATGGGGAAAAAACAAAAACATTCCCCACCTGAGTCAATGCGTCAGAATTATGATATTCAGAATTTAATTTTTAATCAGTGATTGACTGCTGATAATATGGTGAAAATCCTTAGGCTTAGGTTCACCACACTTAACACATCAGGAGGACCTGTCACTTCTAGAAAATTAATACATTTCAAATGCAGAGGGGTAGACATATCCGTGGATCAATCAGCATGTATTATCTGTGCAACTTTAAAGCTTCATTTTGAAACCACTACATTTGTTTAGGCAATTATTTTTGTAGTTTAGAAAATAAAAGCAAGCAACTACAGCAAGGCCCTTTTTTGCAACTGTACTTTTTTAAACTGTAGTTGCTATAACTGAATGTTGATTGCTTTTTGCTAATATGACCACCCAAACTTGACCATCAGCTTTATAACAGTGGGTCATTCTCACCAGCCAATGTTTCTCCAAAGAGGCGCATTTATACTCTACACACATTGAAAATACATCAATTTTGTAAAGCATAAGTGTGCCACAAACTATAAATTTAAGCCTTAGCCTTCACTAAACTATTAATACATGTTAGCAAATGGGCTGTTAAACTATAGCTGCGACAAAAGATTTAGGAGTTTTACAATGGCAAATATTTATCCCCATACAGTCCCAAAGGAGCGGATCAACTATGATCATAAAGACTGCAACAGCAAATGGGAAGTTATGATATTAACCACTTAAACCCTTCATTAACCAGAGCCCACCAGCGGTCCCTTCCTCTTTTCCCACGTTGGGAGCTTGTAGGTCTGCCATTTTTGGCAAATGTTTTTCTATAATGGCATGCCCAGAACAGGGACGCTAGTGTTCATGTGGTTAACTGTGTCATGGAACACAGTAGTTAGTAGCTGATAAACATTTTCAGGGGTACTAACAATTATATTCGCTAAATTTACTAAATTAAATTATGGCAATTGTTATATGAACGTGCTTGTTTTATACATGTTTTATCCATTCATTTCTAATAATTTATACTTCATGGTCGTGTAGTACCTTATGTGCTCAAACTGAAATAGAAGTGGTTGGTCAACATGTTTATATGAAACAAATGTAATAAAAATAATGTCAAATTTGGTTCTAGAAATCAAAACATTTCCTCTTGTCCCAAAAAACATTATGAACTTCTAGCGTCGAAATTGAGGCTTAAAAGTGTACAATCTGTGTATGAACTATGAACAATTACACAGATTTTAGACCAAAGTGAATTATCACCTGGAGTGATGAAGCACCATGCCAACGTCAGTCATTTCACAACTTAGGCCGTACATGAACATTGACCAATTTTCCATGAATGGTTTTCTTTTTTTAGACAGCTGTATGCTTGGTCTATGAACCCACTTTCCCTGCCATTCATGTCTTTAAGTTGTGGAAAAACACTTAGTGAGACTTAACTTGCAGGTAATTCACCTTTGTTTGTTTTCACAAAAACAATTGTATTACTGTACTACAAGCCAAACAAGCTGTTTAACATGATTTTCACATTTCATTTCTGCATTACATGCTGTGATACGTTGTTGACAGACTATGGCATAGTGAGAAGGGTAGGGCCCTTTAGTTGCATGCCAATACTGATGACATCCTGTCACATGATGTATGACTATCACATTTAGGCCTTAAAGCAGAACAGAATTTCCACAGAAGGGCAGTAATAGCAGCCAGATTTGGCGCGTGTGTGTGTGTGTGTGTGTGTGTGTGTGTGTGTGTGTGTGTGTGTGTGTGTGTGTGTGTGTGTGTGAGAGGGGTGCACTGTTGATTTCCAAAGTATCCAAACCACATCTGTCTTACCAAATCCCTTTGGTCTTCCTGCACCAGATCCATTTTGTGCACAAGGCAGAACACTTTTGCGTCAGGGGAGTTCTGCAGGATGGCTTCCAGGCAAGACTGGTAGTAATGCATGTCTTTCTCCAGCTCACGGCTTTCAACATCGAATACATAGATCAGCACCTCCACGTTCCGGAAAATGTTGTCCCGCTGGCTTGTGAAATAGTTCTCCATGAAGTTGTCCTGTCTGATAGTAAAAAGGAAAAAAAAGAAAACAGTATTGTGAGATCATATTAGCTCAAACTTGTTTGTAGCTGGTCAGAAGGTGAATAATAAATAAGGTTTACCCTCCACAATCCCATAGGTTCAGAACCAGATTGCCGAGAAACCGCACATGGGAGTGTTCCACATCAACTACATTTTGAAGGCGAGATAGTAATTTGCAGATTAAAAACATAAATGCATTATTGATTGTTATAAAATAAACACTCATCATGTGACACGATGTCAGTCCATTCTACTTACTTGTGGCTCCAAGACGCCGTGTGTCTCGGGCTATGTAATTGGCAAATATGATTGACCTCATGCTGGTCTTTCCAGACCCACTTTTCCCCATCAACAGCACCTTGAACACAGTGCAAGACAAGGTTATCACTCAATCCACTCGACCCCAGAATCAGTGTTGCCGTGTTGGCTTATTATAAGCGACTTTGGGCTCCTTTTTCTGTAATGTTGCTTGTAAAAATTGGTAGTTGCGGGTTGCGTTTTTTTGGGCTTGTTTCTAAAAGGAGGAGTTCACCCAAAAAAATACTTATTTGCTATCAATTGCACACCCCATGAAGCCTTGAATTCATGGATTTATTTTTGTGGCATTCCTAAGCCAATAATTTGATGACCGGGTGTGCATCCGGTAGGAGACACAAATAATCTACTTTGTGTCTCCTACCGGATACATTAGCCGGTAGGAGGCGGGAATCAAATTATTGGCTTAGGAATGCCACAAAAACAAAAATACATCCATGGATTCAAGGTTTCATGGGGTGTGCAATTGATGGAAAATAAGTCATTTTTTGGGTGAACTACTCCTTTAAGTGTACTTGCTTGTTTAGGCTTGCTTCCAAACATTGTTTTTATTATTTAAATCAGTGATTCTCAAATATTTTCATGAAAACGTTTTGTGCCAGGGAGCATTTGTGTCGTTAGACTGTTTCAAAAGAAATTACACATTTTGTTGCAAGAGTTTTTGAAAATAGCAGATCTACAAGCTTGTGAGCTTGTAGATAGGCTAGCCGATGCATAGCATAGGTTTAAAGTGCTCATATGTGGCCTAAGTTGCTTCTTGTTTTCCTAGACTTGGTTGCTTATTTCTCTCACAAAATATGGCAACACTACCCAATTTACAGCGTGAGGCTCAACAATGGTTAATAATGAGACTCACCTTCTTTTTCATAGCTGTGCTTGACATTCCCTTTGGTGGAGAAGTAGACTATTACTTTGAATGTCTTGCTTCTGTTTTTTTCCCCAGGTGTGGCCTCTCACTTCTTCAGTTACTCTGCTGTGACAGCTGCAGGTCAGATGAGAACATTTTCACTTATGTGTTAGGGACAGTGGTGGAAAAGTACTCACATTTTTTACTTAAGTAAAAGTATCAATACTGCATTGTAGAAATACTCTGTTACAAGTAAAAGTCTGGAATTCAAAATTTACTTGAGTTAAAGTACAAAAGTATTGGCATCAAAATGTACTTAAAGCACCAAATGTATAAAGTACTCATTGAGCAGAGTTTTCAAATGTATGAAAATATTTTCAAATGGCCGAAATAAGGCTGAAGTAGTTAATGTATGTTTTGTAATAATTATCCAAATCTACAAAGAAACTAATAACTAAAGATTTCAAATAATTGTAGTGGAGTTAAAGTATAATATTTGCCTCTGGGGTGTAGTGGAGTAAAAGTAAAATAACTGAAAATTGGAAATACTCAAGTAAGGTCAAATAAAATACCTAAAAATTGAACTTGAGTAAATGTACTTAGTTACTTTACACCACTGGTGTTAGGTACAGGACAGCATAAGTTCATTTTAGTGTTCTATTTTAACTCACAAACGGGACCATAATCAGTGTTGGGGTAAACTGAGCCATGTTGGCGTAACTTTGAGATAATAAAACAAAACAACACCTTACGTCAATCACATTTTTGCTCATGCAATAAAGCTATGCTAAGCGCAAGCTAGCATATTATCAACCAAACAAACCGAATTAAGTGTTAAAACAGCTTAGCAAAGCTACGCTAAAGTTCAAGCTAGCCATGTTCCAATAGTTTCCCTGGCATGGTAGAGGGGCTAGCACTTTCATATGGACGGTTTTGTTTGTCTTTACAAGAAAAAACATGTTATACATTACTTGGTCTTATGATCACAAGCTGGCAGTGAAGTCCTGATCAGCTGCTTCCTGTTTACGCTGATTGACTCTCCAGTCCAGTGTTGCCAGGTTTTGAGAGAGAAACAAGCAACGAGGTATATGAACAGGCCCATCTACAAGCTCACAACACGATGCGACGCGTTGTAGGACCGCCTATCTAAGGAGCTTGTAGATAGGCCATTTTCAAAAACAATTTTTTAAAAACATTCTAACACAAATTCTCCCTATGCACAACACGTTTTCATGAAAATATTTGAGAACCACTGGTTTAAATAATAATTAAGTGTGGAAGCAAGCCTAAATAAGCAAGTACACTTTAGAAACGAGCCCAAACAACCGCAGCCCGCCGCAACCACCAATATTTACTTCACAGAAAAACAAGCACAAAGTCGCTTATAATAAGCGGACATGGCAACGCTGATCCAGTCTCAACCTCTCCATGGTCCCAACTGGTGGCCGCTAGGTGGAGCCCGAGACGTCAGCTGGGTTCTGTGGTCCTGACTGCTTCCCTATCGTTGTACTTGTTCTTTTCAAAGTGGGGTCCGCAGACCACCAGGGAGGGGTCCCCAGCTAAATTAGTTAATATACTTAGCATCAGGCTTTAAACCTATATTGGCTATTATTTGAAACTAGCCGACCCACAAGCAACGCGTTGCGAGCTTGTATTCATCTTGAAATTATCTTGAAAAAACTTGAAATATTTTAAAAACACTTGATCCCTAGCACAAGTGTTTTTTTCTTTGGGGGGGGGGGGGGTCCGCGGACAAATATTAATTTGCCATGAAAAAGTTTGAGACCCACGGACGAGACTTTGCTGCCATCTAATGGTCCCAAATGTCACCATTTGTGTGGTTGTTCTAAGCTGAGTAGGACAGACATCTTCAAAAATACCAAATACACAGAGACATAAATCTCTTCTTTTTTTTGTATTAATTTTTCTGCAGGGAATTTCACAGTAACCCAATAACACGTGGTACAAAACCCATAGGTCTACTACTATGGCATAGTGCAATGTTTATGTATAAGATATATATATAAAATGTTCACTTGCTGATTAACTTCAAATTGCAATTTAAATGAGTTTCACATGAAGATCAGACAGGGCTGTGATATCAAGCACCCGTAACGGAAAAACAAACTTCTTTAATTAAAGCGGTCTACTGACAATAACATACATATTAAAGGAGGTATGGGCTTTAAGGACTTATCGATGTCCCCCAACCAGGTAGGCATGTCGATGTAGGCTACATATATGAACTATGTAACTTGGGGTACGGCCCGGTGGGTGAATGGTACATTTTCTGGAGAACTAACATCATCCACCGGCTCACCCCAAGGTTGTGTTCTTTCCCCACTCTTGTATATCCTGTGTACTAATGATTGTAGGAGTCAACATGACAACAGACACATTGTTAAATTTGCAGATGATTCTGTGATTGTTAGTCTTCTGAGTGACAGTGAGGTCAGTCATGGCCCAGTTCAGAGAAGCTAGGAGGAACCTGACGGCGGGGATAAAAAGGGCCAAAGCATCCTATGCTCTGAAAATCCAGGGGCACTTCACCACCAATGACCCTCGGAGTATGTGGAAAGGAATTAAGACCATCACTGACCACAGTAAGAGAGATGCTGAGTGCCCTGAGGATCCATCTCTCCCCGACGCTCTCAACACCTTCTATGCCCGCTTTGAGGCCTCTAACTCCTCCCCCTGCACCAGGCTCACCCTTCCATCAGGTGAGCTACTCCCCAGTGTGACTGTAGAGGACGTGAGAAGGTCTCTGCAGGGAGTCAAGCCACATAAGGCTGCAGGGCCGGACAATATTCCAGGCAGGGCCCTTATGGACTGTGCTTACCAACTGTCTGAGGTTCTGACGGACATTTTTAACACCTCTCTGTCCATGGCTGCAGTGCCTACATGCCTTAAGACAGCTACCATCATTCCTGTCCCTAAGTCCGGAAAAGTGACAGAGCTGAACGACTACCGTCCAATAGCACTGACTCCGATAGTCATGAAGTGTTTTGAACGGCTGGTCATGACTATCATAAAGGCCAGCCTTGACGATAATGTGGATCCTTACCAGTTTGCGTATAGGAAGAATCGCTCCACGGATGACGCAATATCATCCGTGGTCCATGTGGCCCTAACTCATCTGGAAACTAAGAATGCATATGTCAGACTCCTCTTCCTGGACTTTAGTTCTGCGTTTAATACAATCATTCCGCAGACTCTGGTGAACAAATTGGCAGTTCTTGGCATACGCCCAGCCCTGTGCAACTGGGTCTTGGACTTCCTTACCAACAGGCCACAGACAGTGAAGATCCACAACAACATCTCCTCTCCCATCACCCTCAACACCGGCTCCCCGCAGGGATGTGTCCTGAGTCCCCTGCTGTATACCCTGCTGACATATGACTGTAAGGCCAGGCACCCAAGCAATCATATTGTCAAGTTCGCGGACGACACAGCAGTGGTGGGATTAATCTCTGAAAACAACGAAGTGGAGTACAGGCGAGAGGTGGAACATCTGGAGCTTTGGTGCAGAGCAAACAACCTCTGCATCAATGTAAAAAAAACTAAGGAGATGATCATGGACTTTAGGAAGAGTGGCCCCACCATCAGCCCTCCCTACATCGGTGGAGATGTTGTCGAGGTGGTCTCTAGCTTCAAGTATCTGGGAGTGCACATTAACAACTGCCTAACCTGGAAGCACAACTCGGCCTCACTAATAAAGAAGGCCCACCAGCGGATATACTTCCTGAGGAGATTGAAGCGGGCGGGGCTGGGTACCCCTGTCCTTACTTCCTTCTACGGGTGTGCAGTGGAGAGCATCCTTACATCCTGCATCACCGTATGGCACGGTAACTGCTCCGCTGCTGACAGAAAAGCTCTGCAGCGGGTGGTGAAGTCTGCTCAAAAAATAATCGGAAGCAGCCTACCTGCCATCAGTGACATTTACATCAGCAGGTGCAGGAATAAGGCTACTAGCATCATGGAAGATGCCACGCACCCTGCTCACGGTCTGTTCGACCTCCTCCCCTCGGGAAGGAGGCTGCGCAGCATTAAGGCCAGCACCACCAGGCTGAAAAACAGCTTTTCCCCCGAAGCTATGCGAATAATGAACTCTCGCTCTTAATGATCTGAAAAAATACTATCTATGAACTCTGCACTATGAACTGAACCGTGACACATGAACTGTTTTTTAAATGCTGATTTTAATGCTGCTGTTTTTTACATTAGATGTTTTATTTATCTTAGGTGTTTTTATTTATCTTATTTATTTACTTACTCTGCCATGATCAGGACCTGAGTAACAAATTTCGTTCTGTACTATGGAATGACAATAAAGCTACCTTGACCTTGTAGATGACTTTGTTTCTTGGTGCGAAGATGCATTCCTACAACTTAATGTCACAAAGACTAAAGAGTAATTGATTTTAGACGATCTCCACCAGCTCCTCAGAGTAGTGTCATAAATGGCCAGACAGTGCATTTGGTAACCACTTATAAATATCTTGGCTGAGTTCAATACTGAAATGGTGTGTAAGAAAGGTCAGCAGCGCCTCTGTTTAAGGAAGCTAGGCAAATTCCAGGTGGATAAGTCACTGATGATTTTGTTCTGCAGAGCTTTCATAGTCTGTTGCTGCCATTTGTTGATATGTAAACCTTGGCGTTAGACTGAAAAATGCCCTTAACAGGGTTGTGAGGGGGGCTAGCAAGATTGTGGGGGTACAATTCAGCTGTCTGAGTCATATACTGTATATGACCAGCAAGTGCTTAAGAAAGCATCATCTATTAGAGCGGACAGCTCTCACCCCATAAATCCTGAATATGAATTCTTGCCTTCCGGCCAAAAGGTTAAAGACCCCTGCAACTAAAAACAATAGGCTCATTTGTACCTACTTCCATTTGTGCCATCAATAATGGAAGCAGGAGGAGGTAGCTATTAGTAGCTATTATTATCTGGATCTTGTGATCATGTCTATGTCTATGTTTATGTCTTTTGTCGTATGTATGATTACTGTCTTGGAGTTTCTTACTATTATCTGCTGTAACATAAATTGCCCAGTTTGGGACATAATAAACTGAACTTGAATTTGGTGGAAATATGGTTGTCTGGGAGAAGAGGTCCACACCTTGTCTCAGTCCGTTTCACAGTAATGTTATACATTATATATTTTTGATGAGAAGCTTAGGCTTAACATTACACCCCAATTAGCAACTATCATCTCAATATCTTCTTACTATTGCGTTAGTCTGCCCAGTCAATAATATTTAGTAGAATTCTAGTAGATCTCAGACTCATCCAGGGTAAAGCAAGAGGGCAAATTATAAGTATCCACTGACATTAGACTAGATGAGATGCAATGCAGAGTTCTATTACATTTATTGAAAACCAAAGACAAAAGAATAAAAGGGTTATAAAATTTTATTATCTGCTTATGTAATTTCCAAGTTATATCCCATTTCCCAAAAGAATTGATATAATGGTCATCCAAAGACAACAGTTTTTAATCTACACCCCTAAAACACAAAACGCACAATACACAACACCACCAGAGGTCAATTCACCTCCAGAACAGTGATAAGATAAACAAAATTCTATTCCAAATATATTTCTTTGTTTAACCACAAATTACAAACTTATGCCCAAGAAATATATGAAATAAAATTCCAATTTACGCACTTCTGAAACATACTTACTTACTGATACAGTTGCATCATTGGTAAATATGTATTTTGAGAAATGCATATATTTTATACACACCACTCTTTTCAGTTTTTGGCATGCACCCACCCAAGTATTCATGGTGAGGTCATATTATACCAGAAACCAATAAAGGCCATAGACTAAAATATTATACAGTAGAACCCGAAGAGAGAAGTATGTAATGTAAAGGCAAAATAAAGACATCATTAATGTCATTTTAAAGTAATGGAGCCATTTGGAGTAATATACATTTCAGATAGTACACAGTTGACCTGAAGCTCTCAGTTATGTCCCCCATCGACTGAAGTCTTCCTTTACTCCTACATTTGGTCTCGGAGTTTGGCAAGCCTTTGAGACAATTCATCCTTCAAACAAAGGAACAACAGCATGTGTCATAGACAAAGGCAGAACATGGAGGCTTTTGTAAGTGTGTTAGAGTGTGTGTGTGTGTGTGTGTGTGTGTGTGTGTGTGTGTGTGTGTGTGTGTGTGTGGGGGGGGCTATACTGAGGAGGGACAAAATTTCCCCACAAGTATATTTGAATTTGAGTAATAGACATTGTGAGGACAATTTTCCTGGTCCTTACAGGAGAAATGGTTGTTTTTATGGTTAAAAAGATTTGTAGAGTTAGGCTTATTCCTTAATTAGGAAAAGATTTGGTTGGTGTTAAATCAAGATTAGACATTTAGAGGTTACATTTATTGTTTATGGTTAGAGCTATGAGTGATTTATTTTTGGTGTTACACCAACGTTGCAGCGCAACATGTTGTGAGCTTGTAGATGTGCTACTTTCAGTTTTAGGGTTAAAAACATAATAAATGGCATTCATAAAATCGGCGTCCTAAAATAATGATGTTCTCACAACTATATAGTAAAACAAGTACAAATAATACAAACATATGTGTGTGTGTGTGTGTGTGTGTGTGTGTGTGTGTGTGTGTGTGTGTGTGTGTGTGTGTGTGTACCTGCTCTGCCGAAGCAACACTGGTGCCGACCGATCCTGTCTGTCCCTGGGGTAGCTCCATGTTCAGATCCAACCTAAATATGCAATTTGAACATATTATATTACATTAACAATGATAAATATTATTTTACATTGACATTTTTTTTAAATACCAAGAAAATGAGCAGTCAAATTTTTTTTTTACCCTGCTTCATCGGCCAGTTCATGCATCAGTGACTCCACTTGATTCTGAAACATACAGTAAATATAATTGTGCAAATGAAAAATTGTTTTTCAAGAACATATTGCAGCTATAACTGGTGAGGATAATGGGGGAAGCGGTGTATGTGTACCTGCGGTGTTGTAAGTGTTGTTGTGCTACTCATGGTGTCTTCCATTTGGGCTGTCTGAACATCCAGTGTTTCAAACTGATGTTCAAATTTGTCCATGAGAGCTGAAATCTGAGAAAATAACAACATCAAAATGTCTTCTCCAGTCATGGCTCCAAGGTGATTTGTGATTTATTCTTGCAGTAACAGGTAGACCTTCTTTTTAATGAACAGGAATCATTGAGCATATTTTTGTAATAAGCATATTCATCTATGAATTCACAGAACCTAACCTAATATCTGCATGTGTCATCCGTAACTCAGTGGAGTACGCACCAAATCTCTGTGTTTAGGAGGGGTGTAGCACCGGCTTCCCTGATCTGCCAACCCGACCCATCTGCTTGGCAAAGGGGCCGAGCTTTGCGGCAAGTTTGCACCACTACACCAATATAAGTGACGGCGTATGAGAAAATGTGAGATAAGCCTGAGACTCCAACATGTCAGAAATTATGTATGACTAGTCGACTACATCAGGTAATGGAGTACTGCACAAACAGAGTGGGTATGAATTGCATCGTTCTCGACTTGCATAATGCCCTAGTAGTCTAGTAATATTAATACTTCATCAGATTATCAGCTTTACAAGCTACTCTTAAGTCGCTTAACAGAAAACTATATTTATTCTCTCTTTGCATATTTATTCTCTTTTACAAGCACACACATTACCTTTTCCAGATTCATACTCTTCAGTGTAGAATCCATGCCTTTCACCACTCCAGCCATAGATTTTGTGACCTGTGGAAAAATACATCATTATCTGAATGTAAATTAAACGTGTTGCTGACATAGTAGCGCTGTGTAGATCAACAACAACAAAAACTTTACAAACTGCATATCTGAACACTATGACTGATGATGTAGACTAGAGTACTGTATGTAAAGCCCAGGTATTCAGAACAACCCTACCTTGTTCATCGTGACTGCAGTTTGGACCCTTGCTGCGACCGCATCAATTCGAGCACTCATTCGCAGGAAGTTGACCGACTGATTCTTCTGTCTAATAGCATTTTCTGCATGGATCCTGGCCACTTCCATGTTTCCTTTTTGGATTGCCTAGTATGAGGACATATCAAGGTGTTGAGGGACAGCTCTCATCAGCAGGCAAGCAGAGATATTTCAGTGCCACTTTGACTGCTTATTATTGTCAGTACTTACTTTCTTGATTTTAGCCTTCTCTATCTTTTCCTCTTTGTCACATTTTTTTGAATTGCGTAGAAGTTCTTTGGCAGCAAACTTTAGGTTGAAGAGTTGTTCTGTGATGGGAGGTTAAAGACTAACAACGCTCAATGACATACAAGTATTTTTTGTTGACTACCTCTATGGTCAAATCAACATAATAATGCTCTCTATTAAAGAAAGAAGGGAAAAAGAGGGATATACTGGGCATTTCAAGAACCTTTTATGACCAGCTATTGACAGGTTGTGGTATCAAGGCATCACGAATGTTGGAGACAATCCAAACGTCAATACAGCACTGCATGGTTGTCTCCTTCCATAATCTCAAGATCAAACTAGAATCAAATAATTAAAGGGCTAAAAACAATGAAATAAATCTAAATTAATGATGTCTCGCCTAATAGCTAAGTACTGGTATAAAGCTTTTTCCTATGCACACAATTCCACGGTCTGGTCTATTACAATTATCATACAACATGCATAGGCTACAGGCAGTGTGTGTGTGTGTGTGTGTGTGTGTGTGTGTGTGTGTGTGTGTGTGTGTGTGTGTGTGTGTGTGTGTGTGTGTGTGTGTGTGTGTGTTGTGACACACACACACGCACGCACGCACGCACGCACACACACACACACACACACACACACACACACACACACACACACACACACACACACACACACACACACACACACACACTAAAGAGCAGGCTTTTAGTGGAAGAGCCACCCAAATAGTATGACATTTTACAGTCTAAAAAGGGACAATCTAACAGACATGTTAGATAAAGTACTTATCCATTCTAAACTGGCTAAAATGTAGACTATTTAGAATTGATAAGTTCTTTATCCAATTTGTCAGTGTGACAATCCATAACTCAATGGCTTGCTAAGGGGCCTGTCTCTTAACTGTAAACTGTACAGTACCTTCTTGATGGCCTGAGGCCACATCTTATAGTTGCTCACTAAAATAGCCCGATGTACTGTAGTAACTATTTTGGTGACCAGCTTTAATATGCACTGCACCCCAATCAACAGTCACTATAACACGAGGATCGAGTTTCGGGTGAGAAGAGAACATGAATATTTTTTCATGTACACACACGTCGTGATTCACTGCTTCGACAGGACAACCACAACATACTTTTCACTGTACGTACTTTTCACTGTGCTTCGTTTTAGAAGGAACAAAAATACTTGGGGCACCTTGATAATAAGTAGTATGAAGTAAAGACCACTAAAGCTTTTACGGTGTTAGGTTGTTTTCTAGTCACTGTACATTCTGCTACGTTACCATTTTGACTCCCATAACATTCTCACAAAGTTTTCAAAAGGATACTCTCCATGTTCGACATGTTGAGACGTCACAATCCCCCAAATGAAGCGGATCGAATCCTTAAGAAGGGCCGTCGAGGTGTGAATATAGTATTAAATAAAGTTAAATACTGTAAAGTTGATATTTTGAGTCTTCGCCTCCTCTCTTTTCCTACTTCCTGATAAACTACCAAAATATGAACTACGTCATTTGTCACGTGGTCGCGACGTCACAAAAGAAGTGAATGCCCCTCGACGCTCAGGAAAATATTGTTGTTTTTAAAGCCTTATTATTGCCTTAAATTAAAACATTGTTCAAACACTAAAACTATGAAAACCAGAAGAATCTGTGATCAATAAGTCTATAACCTCGTGCTTGATTTTATTTTGTATTTCTTTCTTTAATTTTTCCAGTGTTGTAACTGAATGTTGTCCTGTTATTTGTAACGTTGATATTTTGTCAACAAAAAATAAATACAATTTGATGTTAAATATGCCTTATGAAAAGAAAAAACAGATATCATTATGCAAGATCAATTATTTTCGACAAGCGACACCGTCGCTTCACTCTTTGGATGGAGCCTGATTTATACTTCTCCGGTACGACGAAAATAGCAGATCTGCAAGCTCAAAACGCATCTCGGACCGCATCACACCACGATGAAGCGTTATGAGCTTGTAGATCTGCTATTTTTCGGCGAGTGACACCGTCGTACGACAGAGTAGATATAGGCTACTAAGCATAATAGTGTTTTTCCAGTGTGGCAGAGGAGCAGCCAGGAGTAGAGGAGGATGACTCACTCTCTGTCTGTTATATGCAGTGGTGGAAAAGTACTTAAGTAAAAGTATCAATACTGCAATGTAGAAATATTCGGTTACAAGTAAAAGTCTTCAAAATGTTCTTGACTAAAAGTACAAAAGTATTGGTATCAAAATATACTTAAAGTACCAAAAGTAAAATTTCTCATTGAGCAGATCGAATGTCCCATTTCACAAGTTTTCAAAAATATTTCAAAAATAGCCGATCTACAAGCTCACAATGTGTTGAATCGCGACACATTGTGAGCTTGTAGATCTGCTATTTTCAAATGGCCAAAATATATATATGGCTGAAGTGGTTAGTGTGTTTTGTAATAATATAATCTAAATCTACAAAGTTTTCAAACAATTGTAGTGGAGTAAAAGTATAATATTTGCCTCTGAGATGTAGTGGAGTAGAAGTAAAAGTACTGAAAATTGGAAATACTCCAGTAAGGTAAAAATAATAATAATAATAAATAAATAAAAAATGTAGCCTACTTATAAGTACAGTACTTGAGTAAATGTACTTAGTTACTTTACACCACTGCAACTGATATGATGATGATATTTCACCCTGCAGAAGCTCAGCAGTGACATTATAGGCCTACTACAACATTCCAGTAGAGTAGCAGTGCATTTTACAGTGAAAGAAGTTCAACTCTTTTTTTTTAAAGAATAGAAACTATGATCTAACCACGATCTGGCTCTTTCAGACTTTTGCTAATTATCTGATGTGATAATGACAAGTGAAGTCAGTGCAGCTCGTCGTGATTTAACGTCAAGTTTGTGACGCCAGATTGCCATGGAAACACCGGTTCCCCGTTGAGAGAATAAAAGGCGTCTGATAAAAGAGTGAGCATTATAAGCTAGAAACTTAAGCATTGCATTGGACAGTCTGTCAGCAGCACCTGCGCTTCCTCAATGTCAAGGCTGTTGGAGATCATTTAAACCTGTTGGATCTTGTTTATGGGCTACTCTAATTCAGTTGTGTATGTTTTAATCACACAAGAATACTGCAGGTGAGTTCTTATGAGTCGAATATGTGCGCACTTTTATTTCATGGTTTCTGTCCAACTATGTGTTTTTTTTATCCTATATAGCCTTCTTGTTTTCTGTCAAATATATGTACAAAGTATAGCCTATATTAACCAATTTAAAACAGATTGAAAGTCTAGAACGTTAAATCATTTGTGGCTGCATGCATCTATATATGCTTTAAAACATGCGGGCAATAATTATTTTACCAACATTAGAGATCACTTTATGAATATGAAAATGTAGATGGACTTCAGCATAAATCAGTGACACAAAGAAAAGTGATCTACCTCAAGCAGATTTCTAGCTATAAGTTCAATGAAAGTGGTGGTCATTATTACATTGCTACATGTGTGCGAATTGCCAATCAATATTGCATGTCACGACGACCCTGTCATGTTTTCGACAGGTTTGGCAGACCAGGCATTAACGCATTATAACCTAAACATTACATAAACTGTGACTTTTCTAAACACAAGCAATTGTGTCATTTTGTGCACAAAGAGAAACTTTGTACTCCTTTCCAGAAAGGAGTGCTGCTTCATTCAGTATGACTCATACTACTAGTCTTGTTTAAAAGAAAGCACTTGGCAGCCACAGGGGTCCTGCTGCAGGACGCAGCATGGTGTGACCCCCATGATCCACTGGAGGGCACTATTGTCCTTGCAACACAGCAGTTTGGTTTATTATTTAATACATTGTCTAGACTCTAGATCACTGTTTCCCAACAGTGGGTCGGGACCCATCTTTGGGTCGCGGACCAATTTTTATGGGTCGCGAGTAAATATCCCCATTTCCTACATAAAAAAAAAGGTATTTTCTCAAAACATAAAAAAAGCTTTAACAAACAAATCACAACTTTTCATCAATTCAAAACAATTCCAACATTTACCAAAAGTGTTTGGGAAAAAAATGTTTCAGAAGTAGTGAAAATAGCAGATCTACAAGCTCACAAGCATCGCCATGTGGTGAGCTTGTAGATCTGCTATTTTCACTAGTTTGGGTCCTGGCTGGGCAAACGTCTAATTTCTCTTTTGGGTCTCAAGCTTAAAAGTTTGGGAACCATTGATTGATTGAATACTTTATTAGAAGTTTGCAGAAAAAAGTACAGTTCAACACAAGGTCAGCTAATAGGATTTAAAACCCTAGAAAGCCTATGGCTTGTTTCCATTGGGGTCCTTTGTGAGCAGGGGTTAGATGAGTTGTCGGTGTAAGTCCAAGAAGTAGCCTTACCAGTTTGTTTTGGGATGTCTGGAGTCTTGTTTTTAAGGCCTTTGTGGTGTTGTGGTACCATGAGGTGCATGCATAGTCGAAGTAACCTTGGATGAGGACTTCTGTTAGAGTCCTCAAAGTATTCTTACTGACCAGAGAGGAAATCCATACAAAAATAGTGTTCTTTGGTTGACTTTTTTGATTACTCTTGTTGCCATTTTATCACTGGAAAGGTTCACCTCCCCTCCAGATAGGATTGCATCCAGCTCACTGATGTGCTATCAAAACCAATTGCTTTTAGTTTATCAATCAAAATAGAGTCAAAAGCCTTTTGTATTATTGTCGTGTTTTTTGCAATTTCTACCACCACTGATGAACCAGAGAACGTACAAAAAGTATTTCCTTCTTTATAAAATAAGGGAAAGTGGGCATTCCACTGACATTTGCAACTCTGTTCCTTTAAACAAATTTAAAAATAAATACTAAATACAGGTTGGCAGATGTGTCAATAGCCAGCCTCCTTGGCACATACAAAATCATCTCCCAAACTGCTCATGCTATTTAATTCATTCATTGTAAAAAATAATGAGTTCTTGGATAGCTTTGCTTAAAGTTTGCTATTGCCTGCACAAGTCAGTCAGTACAAAAGTATCTATTTTATTGTGGAAAAAAACGTAATTTCTGACTGAATAAGATGTAACATGGTCGAACAGATTTTTTATTTTATTTTTTATTTATTAAAGTGGACTCTAAAAGTGGGTCCCATAATAAAGATTAGGCTAAATAAATTGCCAAGTTATTATGAAAGAGATCTTTACTCAAACTATTGATTGTAATATAGAATTCCTGCAAGCTTTAAATAAGTCTAAATAACAGATAAATGGTCTAAAAATGATAATAATTTGGGACCCAGCTGAAGTTTCCTTTGAAAATGTGCATCTATTGTGAAAAGACTTTGATGCCCATGTGAGGCAGAGATGCAGCCTTATGGTAGTGTCTCTCTCATTTTCCATTCCATTCCAGCTGTTCCAGGATATTCAGGCTTAATGTTTGTTCTACTGTGTGCATATATGAAAAAATAAATAAAACTTGAGGGTTGCCCTCAATGAAGTATCTACAAAATTCTGTAATGATGGTAACTGCTTCCTTATTACATTGAATAGACACAACACTAGTTAGAGTGAACAAGCTCCCTAAATAAATCTAGTCTACTATGACTACACCTGATTTGGAAAGACAAATGTAAACACTCTACAGGATGTTACACAAGAGTGTGTATTCATTTTTAGATGGGATCATCATCACGGTAAATAGTTAAATCACTGGTAAAGTCGCTGATGTGCAGAATTATGAAATGTGCATCCTATATAAACTGTGTACAAATATATGTGGACTGCAGTACCTTTTCTAACTTCTTGTTTTAACTTAGTTGATTTGGCCATGTTTACCATTACTTAAATATTTATTTGTGTTTACTATTAATATGCCATAATGTGATCAAGTCCTTTCTTTTTACAGATTAAGATAATGGCGCTTCAGATGGATAAAAGGTTCCATAAATTGACCCTAGAACAAGTCCAGGCTCTGGATAAAGTCCTGACTGAGGTCATTCCCATCCATGGGAGAGGGAACTTTCCCACATTGGAGGTGAGAGCAAAAGATATCATTCGTGTAGTGAAGGATCGGTTGGTTGAAAGAGACATCCAGGTCAAAGACATTCGCCTTAATGGCTCGACTGCCAGTCATGTGATGGTGAGAGATAATGGCATGGGCTACAGAGACCTTGACATCATTTTCGGAGTGGAGCTGCCTCAACAAGAGGACTTCCAGGTTATTAAGGAGGTAGTGCTGGAGAGCCTCAGAGACTTTCTCCCTTGTGGCGTGAACAGGCGCAAGATTACTTGCCTTACCATGAAGGAGGCCTATGTGCAAAAGATGGTCAAGGTTTTCAATGAGCATGACAGATGGAGCCTTATTTCTTTGTCCAACAACAGAACTAAAACTGTGGGGCTTAGGTTTGTAAGCTCTCTGCGAAGGCAGTTTGAGTTCAGTGTAGACTCCTTCCAGATAATACTCGACCGTATGCTGGAGTCCTACTGGGAGACTGACAAGAAACAAGGAGAGAAGTTTAACGGATTAAAATTACATGGTGGGAAGTTGTCAGATGTCGGACTGGAGGGGAGAGAAACAGAATCACAGAAATCTTACAATCTAAGAGAGGACAAAGAAAAACACTCAGTGATGGCAGGCAGCAGTGAAAGTCCTTGCCAGGAGGAAGATGTCATTAGGCCTGAGGAAGACTTTCTGCATCCAGTAGTTGAGTGTGTAAAGGAAAAGAAAGAACCACAGGAAGTGAAACAAAGTGACGGTACTGGCCTTGATTTAACATCTCTGGAGGGTGAAGAGGATGTAGAAGACATAGACATTCCCTCTGGGGAAGACATGGCATTTAAACTGCATGAAAGCAATACGAAGGAGGAAGGACAATTTAACAGAAGAGACTACGTGTCAACCTCATCCCCCAAACCTTCATTTGAGGATGCAGAACCTTCTGTGACAAATGTGTGCATGAATTCGCAGAAGAAGGAAGAAGAGCTACCAGAGTCTAAAGCTTTCAAACCACTTTCCTTGGTACATACAAAAACATCGAAAGAAATAATCCAATATCAAGAAACACCTCAGTTCAAAGCAGACTCATTAATCCATGTGAGTGACAATGCAACAGTTCTACAAGACTCTCATTTTGAATTCTCATTTCCTCCCCCAGCTAAGAAAACCTGCAACACGTCACAGGACATTGTACCAGATTATTGCCCCTCACCTAAATTACAAAGAAAATTATCACGGAAGAATAGCAGCAAGTTGGCGCTTCCTGAAAATGTGCCTTTACTGACAGATTTGTCAGACCTTACAGCACAGCTGTTCCCCCCAATAGAAATACCCAAAACAATCCAGCCAAAGCCTCCTGTACTGCAGGATGCAGAGGTTCATTACTCTACCCTGCCAGACTTCGTGCACAAATCTTCAAGGGATGCAGAAACCTGCACAAGTCCCACATATGATCCCCCCGTCACGTGCCAAGACGGAAAAGTCATAAAAGATGTTTTAAAGACAAAACTCTCTGACACAAAGGCTCAAAGTCATTCAACAGACACAGCCATGCAGCCCACCCTGGCTGACCAGGAGCCAAGGCCAACAGACGCAATCAGAGATAACACAGAGTCAGGCTCATGGGCAGACTTATCAGAAGGGAATGCCACAATCATTGTTGAGGCAGAGTGCATGTACGGAGACTTTGAGCAGGCCATCAGCCACCTCCGAAACCACCTCATCGCCACACACAGCCCGGAGGAGATTCGAGGAGGGGGCTTACTAAAGTATAGCAACTTGCTGGTACGGAACTTCAGGCCAGCCAGTGAGACAGAGATCAAGTCCCTGGAGCGCTACATGTGCTCCCGTTTCTTCATTGACTTTCCCGACGTGAGCAAGCAACAGCGTAAGATCGAGGCCTACTTACAGTGCCATTTTGTTGGCAATGAGGAGACCAGCAAGTATGACTATCTGATGACTCTGCGGCGTGTGATAGATGAGAGCACTGTATGTTTGATGGGGCACGAGAGGAGACAGACACTCAATATGATCACCGTACTGGCATTGAGGGTGCTAGGTGAGCAGAATGCCATCCCAAACACTGCCAACGTGACCTGCTTTTATCAGCCGGCGCCATACATAGCAGACCCTATTTTCAGTAGCTATTACATTGCCCCGCCCCAGTCCCCGCTGCTCTACCATCCCTACCCTTTGCATGTCCGTATGCAGAGTGGCTTAGTGTAGCTCTGGCATGTTAATGTGGAGAGCATGTACGCTGCATTGAGTTATAATGCATTATACTATGGAGCTCTGTAACCACCAGAGGCACATTTGAAGTTCAAAAATAAGAGGCACGCATGGTTGCAGTATATTAAATGCTTTGAAAACCCCTCCTGCCTGCGATATGAAAGATGGCAGTAAGACTGAGAAGGGTGGCAGCTCTGTCTTTTGTTAGAGGCCAGCATGTCAATGTTTCAAGATGAATACAATATAGAAGTACAGTAGGCCTAGAGTAGAAGTTGATTTAAAGGTTGGAAAGCTTTGCGGTGGTTACTCTTCCATGTAGAGGAGAATACGATTGGACAATTCTCCATGGACAGAAGTTATAATTCTAACAATAAAAAAAGGTAATTGTTTAGAAAAAGTCTTTATGACAAAGGCTATAGGTCTGGACTAGATGAGTCAGAGTCATCATAGCATAATTTACTTACTGAAATCATGCTTTTTCCATTAGACGTGAGAGTATTTCTACACTGATTCTATAAATAACACATTATATGTTGTTGGCATTTTTCTGTGGAGCCATACAATGGCAAAATTACACAATAATTATTTGATACCAGACATTTTATACAGTTAGTTCTGGAACCGAATTTCATTGAACTTAGGGTGACTGGGGTCAAAAGTAACAGGGGGCAATTATAACACACTCAATGATTTTCATCAGAAACAAGCTAGAGGGATGAGAATTTTTCTGCACATGCTCTCTGACTGTCCTTAAGAGTAGAATTATCATTTCACCTCAGCAAAAGCTTTGAACAAAAACTGATTTTGAGGTGTAAAAGTACATTTTTGAAGGTACAGTATTTCCTTCTGCTGTCTAAAGTTTAGATGACAGCAATTGTAAACTTAGATTAATTGTATCTCTTTGTTATTGGTTACAAATTAACGTTATCAGCCTATGCTAATATTGGTGTTTCTAGCTATGGGATTTTATCATGGCTGCCCGAAAAGGGTCAATTGCAACACAGTGATCTGGGTCAATTGTAACATTGTGTTACAATGCAAGCAGATTTTTTGTCTGGGATTACATACTTTTATGTTAGAAAATGAACATATTTCACCACATTTTAAGTAAAAATGCATCTAAATAAAAAATAGACATACTGTACATTTGAAAAAACAAAATTGAAAAATAAAGTAATGTAATTTAAACAATTGTAATTATATAAAAAAAGTAACAGTATCCCTTTTGTTTAAGTAACAATATTACATTATAAAAAATAAATATTACTTAGTGATAGTGCTTTTATATGAGATATAGTGGGTTAATATGACCAACCACTAGGGTTAGGGTTAGTTAGTGGTTACAACCACTGTTGCAATTGCCCCCGTCACGGACGCAATTGTAACACTTAATGCATTAAAAGTAATATTTTAGTCTTGTTCGACTCCTTACTAGTGAAAGCTTATAAATAGTATCATTAATTAGGCACATAGTGTGTTTCTTATGTCAAAAGATGACAAGTATATTTCAAGTAGTAAATTAAGATGTATTGGTAGGCTACCTACACACGTGTCCCATTGATGGATCAGTGGGACTGTTATAGATAGCATCTTTTGATGGCATCACAAAACGAGTCTTGGGATTTATGTCTTTGAAAAGGCCATGTACACAAATATATACTAGATTTTGTGATTATAAAATTATCACCTGTCTTAGGGTAAATTTTCCCTTTAGGTTTGATTGTCAATAGATAGATGTATCACTCTGTGTAATAAATGGTGACAATTGTGTTATAATGTGTGGAGAAAATGCCTGTTTCTTCTATGTGCAATACAACACAAAGTTAATAATTATAATTAATGATTTGGTAATTAGTTAAGCATTGTTAAACAGTTTACACGGCCATTTGTGCATACACATTCATTGTATACAGACTACTGAATCACAAAATAATTTCAGCACAGGCTTCTAGGTGATGTTCAAATACAAACTAGTAATGAAGCACAGTGTTCATTTAACATTGTTGATTAGGCTGTTTATGATGTCTGTGATACTGAATACATTCTGTGTGCACAAGCTGTGCGGCAGTACATTGTGTCATTTTATGTCATTAATCACAAAACAAAATTAAGGTATTTCTGTGATATCCAGTTGATACATTTTGTTTTGTCATTGTGATAATAAACAACATAACACATCATTATGTAATTTATTTGAAATCTTCCCTCCAAATGTAGCCTAATGATACTCCTCTTCTTTAGGAAAATGGGACTCTTCTTGAATAGTCATAACATCTTGTGAGAAATACAGTTATGAGAGTGTATTGCAGCATGCCCACATTGACCATCACCATATACCACCATCTTAAGGTAATAGTAAATCTGGGCTAAGTAGCTGTTTATAATTGGAATTACGTGAGTTTTGCATTGTAATGATAATAATAATTATTATTTGGTCTGTACTCCTTTGCTGTATTTGGGGGGCCATGCATTCATTTATATTCAGGATGTTTTTATAGGACAACTGACAGAAGACAAAAGCAAAGCCCATGGTGACCTGTAGGGCAGTGCCCAAATCATACATACAGTATTCATGAGACTCCCAGCATACAGATGATAAGCCTTCCCATTGCTGTTTTGCCATTCTAACATTCACAAGCTGGATGTTAAAACTATGCAATCTTGGCTGTGTGCCATGGGACAAGTATAAAAAAGTTAATAAACCCAGGAGATGCACTTGGCCCATTATTCCAGGGACATGTGGTTTCATGGTGCAGTGTCTTAAAATATGTCTGACACACCTCAGTATGCAGTACAACGACCATCGATATTGGATGCAAAATATTCCAAAACACTGTGAATTGTCCCAGCATAAATTCATGTTGTGGAAGTGTTTTCATCATGGTGGGTGGATTAGTCATTACAGCAGCCTGTGGTGCATTGGTGACTCATCACTGTGCTCTTTGAAGGAGTAAAGATGACTCACCAACCCAGTTATAAACCAGGGAAAAAGGGAAGATTTATTTTTGTGATTTGTTTTGCCAATTGTTTAATTGTGAGGGCTAAGGAGAAAATGGGGAGTATATTGACTGATGACTATACCACCATGACAATCAGAGGTAATGAAACATTGTCAGATAAGTGTATTAGCATTTATTGATCTTTTTAACTCTGGTATTAAGATTATCTCAGCAGGGAAGAAAAATGACATGCCAAGATGAGAAACCCACTTCTTTATTTAAAAAAGAAAATGCATACAATCAAAAAACATTGTGTAAAAAAAAAAAACAGTCACATAAGTTTATCCCACCTAGAATGTCATTGTGTTCGCAATCAGATGTTTAGAGGTGAGCTTAAAAGCCTTCTATTAGATATGAAAATAACACATTCCCAAAATATTAATATCATACATTTTGGCCCAATGGAAGCCTTCACACACACTCTACCAGAGTAGTTCCAAGACACCAGTTAATGCTACCTCTCAGAGAAACTAAAAGACCAACGTTGATTTTAGTTTATTTCTGAGATTGTGACCCCTATCCATACTCTATTGATAAATGAAAAAATAACAGCCTGTGTAAAACATTAAGTCATTTCTGCTGATATTTGATAACTCTGACTGCACATATGAATTATACCACTCTTTTTAAGGAAATGGTGCTGCAACAAGAGATAAAAGAGAATGCAGTTGCAGTGAATGGGTTGTTATACAATGGGCAGAAAAAAAAACAAGATAGTGTGACAAACAGATCAAATAACTGCTAGTATAACATGGCAACGGCCAGTCAATAAGCCCAAATTATACTTCATGTATTTATCATTCAGGTGTCACCTGCCAGCTAGATCTGTTCCAACCCAATAAAAGCATAAAATAAACCAATATCTAGCTTTTTGTTTTGTTGGGGTGTATCTAACAGGATAAATGTCTCTTTTATTTGAACTTTTAATTATGGCAAACATTTTTTAAATCCGAGATGGGACCAAGTATGCTGGCACAGTTTAAGCATTCTTTCACAAAAAACAATAAGTCTAGGGTTTATTTTTTCATATTTTGTCACTTATCCAATATATTTATCACTCAGCTGCCACATAGAGTAGATCATGTGCAAAAATGTCCCTTTCCTCATTATTTAGGAATAGTTAAAGTAAAGACACTGAAAAAATTATAAATTCTGTGGAAGAGTTGGCCGTGGGTAACCCTTTGTTTTTGAACATGCTGAGCAGAGACAGTGCCATGGAAGCCACTGTGGGTGGATGCATCTGATGTCGGATCAATCGTGGATTACAGCAAGACCAATACCATGTGGTGCCTTTATACCAAGAAGAAGAAAACACCACCACCATTTCATTTTGTCCCCTATAGTGGAGGACAAGCAATGACACATGATGAAAGGCCAAATATTCCACATACCATAATGCTATGAAACAGTGTATGCAACCAAAGGGAAATGGGGAGACAATTAACATTCAATGGCCCAGGAGGTCAAACTGTCTGATTTGGGGTTAGGTTTCTTTTTCATTGTGGAGTTGCAGTATTCTATTAAAATGATTATGCTTGTCACTGTGTTTACTTAGTATTGCTAGTGCCCACTCCTTATCTGAGCTGCAAACGTGTGACAGAGTCCATACGAAAACTAGAACATAATTAATGGTAGGAACAGACGGTTTTCTTCAAAAGATTAATGCTAGAGAATATAGCAAACACGCGGAAAGTTGACATCAGTTACTGTATGCAATACTTTAAATGTGGGGCATGAGTTTACAAAAACACACTAACAAACGGGTGTTATTTTATCAAGGCGGGGTATATGTCGGGAAAACCAGAACCAATACACTCCTTGAGAAACGCAACATGAGCACCAGTATTTTGGCATCTCTGAACCTTTCTTTGGTGACCTGGAAAGAAAGCCGAGGTGGTGGGTTGGGAGAAGGTAGAAGAGAGGAGAGAGGAAAAGATGTAGGGAGGAAAGCAGGTAAAGTAGTGGATAAGAGAAAATGACAGCGGAGAATAAAAGACGTCGAGGTTGAAGAGCAGGCCCATGTGGAAGGCTTCAGAGAGCGGTAAGGCGGAGGTGAGTTCGTTGAGTTTTGAAGAGGGTCCTTGTGGAGCCGTTACTACTACAGACCAGGGAGGGATGCTCTCCTTGGCAACATTATCAAGAGCACCAGCTGTCAGTCTCAGATAAAAAAGAAAGTCATACATATTTATATATATATTTATATATATATATATATATATATATATATATATATAAATATATATATATATATAAAGAAACAAAAACAAAAAATCCCTGCAGTATATTACTTATTTCTAGACACCAGTCTCTTCATTTCAGCCGTAAGCCTCGTTTATACTTTGTCGCACTGTCCTGTGACAAAGTAGAAATAGGGCTTTAGAGGGCAGGGTTGGCAGGGCAACGTGTCATTGCTTCCAACCCATAAGGTGGCTGACACGGGCTTTCTCAGTCATGCGCCGTACCCGTCCCGAGCGGGACTTACCCAGGTTCAGGGGGTCATCCTTTGACCCGTGGCCATCGTCCTCAGAGTCGTCCCCATACATTACCGTCCTGCGGCCCCGGTTGCGAGTGTTCACCGCCGCCTTCCCACCCTGCCCCGCCTCCTCTTCATCAGGCTCCTCCTCCTCTTCATCAGGCTCCTCCTCCTCTTCATCAGGCTCCTCCTCATCTTCATCATGCTCCTCCTCATCCTCCTCTCCCACCTCCTCCTGTGGTTGTTGTTTCTGTTCCACCTCTTCTTGCTCCTCTTCCTCCTCCTCTTCCTCTTCTTCCTCTTCCTCCTCATCCTCTTCCTCCTCATCCTCTTCTTCCTCCTTCTCCGGTTCTTGGAAATGTACTCGCAACCTTTTGGGCCTCTGTGAGATGTCCTCTCCTCCCTTGTGCCTCCTTTTCCCTGAGGTGGCCGTCTGGCCCTTAGAGGCCTGGCTATGTTTTGATAAGCAGGAGGCCTTGCTGTAGTCATGGGTAGGTACTGATCCGCAGGGGGCCTTGCTGTAGTCATGGTCTCCCCCTCCCACTCCCCCTTCCATCTCTGAGTCAGAGCCGTCCTCGCGGTCAAATGAGGATGAGGACCAGGACGAAGAGGATGACGAAGACGAAGTCGATGAATCTGACGAGGACCCACTGTTGGACTCAGGTCCCTCGTCTTCATTTGACTGCATTAATGCTCGCCTGTGGCTCTGGCTGGATCCGTTGGTCAAAGCCTTGGTAAGCAGTTGCCCTGACACAAAGAAGAAACAAACAGTTAATCTCTGTGCCACGTTGGAAAGATCACACTTAACTCCCCTCTGCTCTGATGCACACTGTGCCAAAGGGCCATAAATTAGTGCTTATTTGCATTCTTTACGGGAAAAAATGCCCTAAGCTAACTCTCAGATAAACATGCCAACATTAATTGTCTTTCTGATGTATAAGGTACATTTCTCTTAAGGATGGAGTTCTTGTAATGTCACCTTGCAACTAATCTTTCAAGACAGATTCTGCTAACAGCAGAATCTGTCAGCACCACTGCACTAAACATGTAGTGTTGTTGTTAATAGGAATAAACACAGAAGCACCTGGGAAGAAGTGGACTAAGAAAGGGGTATCTTTTGTTTCCTTCTTTTTAACACATTGAGTGCCAGGGGTGTTTTAAAACAGGGTACAGTCAGTGCCTGGATTTTTAACCATTTTTGAGCCTTTTTCAAGTAGTCACAAAATATTTTCAGTGATCACCGTCCTCACGGTGATCCCCTCATTACACACATAGAGGTCTCGTACAATCGGGGGAAAAAATTAAAAACATTCGGTGATCCGTTCCATAGTTGCAGCCAGTTGAAAATAGTCGAAAAAACATAGTAAAAAAAAAAGTACACACGAGATACAGGCTTTTGAAGTCATAAGTTAACCAGGAAGTAGATTGGAGTCTAAATCTTCAAAAAATGATATCTCCTGGTGCTGTGAAGGAAAAAAAAATCCCAAAACGGTCATAACCGTTTTTGGCACTCCTCGTTTGGATTATGAAAAACGGTCCGGACCGTTTTTGGCACTCAATCAATGTGTTAACAGAATGGGTTCCCAGATTGCCTTGCAACTAATATACCTGATTTCCTCTTCTTAGTTGGCGTTATTTGGCTGCGGGTTAGCCGAGATGGCTCTTGATCCGCGCTCTGACTGCTCGTCCCTGAACTGGAAGAGGAGGGTTCCTCGTCCCTGGCTTCTACTGGAAAAGAGGAGAAGCAAAGAATGTACATTGCTGACTAGCAAACCACTACACCACAGAGGCGCGTAAAAACACACTGCACCACAACATTATATTCATACCATCATTCGGCCGACGAGAACGGTTCTTTGAGGTGGTCATGGATTTTTTTGGTTTCGACGCCTTCCCTGACTTGTGCTTCCCTTTCGGGCTGAACATTAAAAAAGAAAAGAAAAAGAAAGTAAGATAAAATAATGATTACACGAGCAGAATACTTTATATAGATAGAGTAAAGAATGACGTAGAGGTAATCTTCTACTGTGGATAGGCCCAATGCCAAAGGGGCTCCAGTGAGTTGGGACTCAGGTGCAGTACCTGGGAGGTGGACTGGTGGGAGGAGACTCAGGAGAGCTGCCTCTGCTGGGCACCCTATTCCTGTAACTGAGTCTCTGGCGACTCCGTCGCTGATTCTGAATGGCTGACTTGTAGTCAGAGATGACGGGGATAATTTGCCTTTCGAAGTAGGCCGACAGGCTGAGAGTTATGTTGTACATCTGGGAAATAAACAGGAAAGTAGATTTAATTGACATACCGGGAACCATAAGAATCAAACTGTCACAGAGGGATTTGACACATTTATATCCACGATCTCAGGGGCCATTGCCTACCTGTGATTTCTTGTTAGGCGTGTATGCTTTGGAGTTGCTAAAAATGAGCCGCATGTCTTTGGCAAACTCCATCGGGTTCTCATAGTTCCCTGCAAGCAGTGTCTCTGACACCGCGCCCAGATCCATTGGAGTGTCAATAATGTCTCGATAGTCCTGAGTTGAGATAGGATTTAGAGAAGTAATGTTTAGTAGACAATTGAACTTAGAGAATCACAGCAGTTTCGTTGTGGCCACTGCTTTTGATTTACACCCTATGATAGGCATTTTATAACATTTAGATGTCATTGCACATCAAATGAAGAGATGACAGTATTATGAATTCAGTCGTTCTGTAGCTGGTGGAAATTATCTTTCTGTGTCTTACAGGGTAAACAAAGAGATCCACAGGCTGTTTGAATGGCTCTGAATCTGGGTTGTCCATAATACGACGTAGCAGCTCCCGACATTGGCCTTGCCATGCTTTCACGTTCAACACCACACCGCGTTTCTTCGGACTAGGTTTGGGCCGCTGATAGACAGAGAAGGCATAGCTGAGAATGAATCTTCATGAGCAAAGATTTACAATGTTGCAGTTCTAAGTTAAGTGGAATGTATGAATCATTTATTGAAAAAAAAGAAGAAAAAAAAAAAGAAAAAAATCACTCTTCCGCTATACATGTGTCATCCATAGGCAGGAACTACATATTTTTTGCTATGCTTGTGTCTGTGTGATTTATCACTTAATTTACACACCATCGTACGACGGTGTCATGCGCTGAAAATAGCCGATCTACCAGCTCAGATCGGATTGTAGCAATTTTCAGTGTTTGACACTGGCGCATGACAGAGTATACATCAGGCTTAATAAAGCATGAAGCTGAACTAGAATCCAGTCTACTTTACCTGTCGGCCCGTGGATGTCCCTGGAGTGTCTGAGTCCACATCCACCTCAACTGCCTGCAGAACGATAAGACACACAAATGCATATTATTACCCTGTCACAGAACAATCAGAGGAAGCAGCCACTGATGTCGATTAGCAGCGTAGTTCACGCAACACCATTTTCTCACCTCCTCCTCTCCTCCACTGCTGATCTCAGACTTCAGTTTGTGGTAAAGGTCCAAGATGTCCGTGCAGCTCTGGTCACTGGCCAAATAATAATGGACACATTTAGGGTTAAATATTATGAAAATCCCACTTAATGAGGGAAGATGAGGGATCATTCTTTCACTGGCGTCTTACCCAATGTAATGGAGAAGCACGTCAGTCACCACCTTGGCAGCAGCTACGATGGGGCTCTGTGGCTCGTTAAAGGTTCGGGCATTGTGCTCGATGTAGCGCACCTCCCACATTAACGCCGATATCCGCCTGCAGGGAGAGGAAGCAGTTATTTTAAACTCAGAACTTAACTCAAGACTCCCAGTGTGATGTTGTTTGGTTACAATTTGGAACACAGGTAAAAGGACGGGACCTATAGAAGCGGTTTTCCAGTCGTCGGCGTGTAGTGCTGAGGTCAGTGGGGTAGGCAACCACGGTGCAGTACAGCGGGTAGTCCCTTAAGTCCACTGGTAAAGCAAATGCTTTGGCTACATCTGTGTACAAAAAAAATAACAAATCACACTCCAACGCCTAAATACTTGACTTTAGTTAAGCCCATACCCATAACACCAAATCATTACCAGTAACGGCTGGTGAAACTACATACAGTAAATATGATACATGGAGGATATGACAACTTCAACATAATAATCCGTCTCTTCTATTTCCATTGACCTACCTAGTGTGAGGAGGTCATCGATGGCGTGGATGACCCTTTCGCAGTCCTCATCCCGTATGTGAGCCCCCCATTCCCCCTCCTGGGGGCTGTAGAGTAGAGCCTTCACTTCCTCCTCTGCCACCTCCACCCCATCAACAATCTGTTCTGGCAACGTGGCTGATATACACAATATAAAAAACATTATGGCAACATTGAATCGATTATTTAGCTACCAATCACAAACATATACATTAATTATATGGATTGCAGCCTGCAGTTCATTTTTAAAGGTGTACTGTAACACAAAAATGACATGTTTACTTTTGACATAAATGTGTATGAGGCTTAAAACTGAGGACATCAATAGCTTTAAAAGAATAAACCACAAGATGTGCAAGTAAATGACAATCTCAACTACTACAGATATCACTTTCTTTCTCTAGCCATGTGTTGTTGAATGTTGATCAGAGGTAATCACAAGACTGACCTTCCTCAGGAATAGGCTCCATGTCCCATGGGCTCATCTTCTCCCTCTCACCATTATCCCACCTGAAGAGTGAACATCACATTTCCAAATCATGAAGCTATTCAACCATGCAGTCCATGTCAGAATCACCCTCAGGTCTCCATACAAGGTTGGAGTGTCACACAACTTACTTTACTGCATAGCACTGAAACAGGCTGTCTGGATACTCTGGCTGCAGAGGCCGCTGATCCTCCACAGAGCCAAACCACCACGCATCATCAATGATGCTGCGAAATCGCATACCTTTTAGGGAGGAGGAGGGACTGGATTAGCATGCAACACGAGTTGTAGCGTGAATATCACACTAAACACTAAAGCTTACACAAAGTTAATAGCCAGGGAAGTTGGGGAGTGACAAACCTGGCTGCCAGTTGCGCTCTTTTGCCTCATCGTAAAACTGCAGCAGTACCAGGAAGTCTATGACATCAGGCATGTCATGGTACCTGGAGGAATATGGGAACAGAATATATATAGGACCATAGAAACGCGTAATATTTACAGAGAATTCATTCATCGTTAAAACAGTCATACAACAACCTTAAAACACTCACTTTAAAGAGAAAGACTCATTGGTCATTTTCCCTGAGATGGGGTCCAGGAATGCCAGCTTTAGGCAGCAGAGTGTGGGAGGTCCCACCTCATACTTAATGCCAACCACCTTCACTGACTCCTGGTCCTGAAATGCACAATCGCACAAGTTACGATGAGGGTAAAATGAAGGAACGTAAAGTTTGGTGGTTAAGTAATTAACAGTGGATCTCACCCTGAGTTTGAGCTTGTAGCAGGGCTGTTTCTGAGGGTTGATACTGTAAGCTTTGGCCCTACGGACAGCCCTGACATACGCCTGGTGGCCCTGATGGAAGTACATGAGCTGGAGGAGGAAGTTGGAGGTAAATTAGAAAGAAATTACTTATTTTCTATCAATTACACACCTCATGAAGCATTGAATTCATGGAGATGTTTTAGTTGTCGCATTCCTAAGCCAATAATTTGATTACCGGCAGAAAGATGCATGTATCTGGTAGGTAGCCTGGCGTTGCTAGACTATATCACTGCGTGGATATGAGTCTGGTGCTTCCATGAGGACGTTTTTCTTCCCAAGGGGCGGGATCAAAACAATAGCCCTCGACGCAATTGGTTAGACCTACAACCAACTACCAATTACAGTCGCCCATATTCGAATACTGAGCCCTGATTGGTTCCCCACGTCTCCTGGAACAGGAAATGGATTCTCTATGGAGCGGTGCCAGACCCAAATCGCAGAGTGCAATTTTTTTTTGCACTCGCAGATTCGTCTGGTTCCAGGCTATCTGGTAGGAGACTGAAAGTAGACTCTTTGAGTCTCCCACCGGAAATACACCTGGTCATCAAATTATTGGCTCACGAATGCGTCAAAACAAACAAATCTCCATGAATTCAAGGCTTCATGGGGTGTGTAATTGATAGAAAATAAGAATTTTTACTATTCCTTTAAGTGTTGTAGTAAAGGTGGGGTCATTGTGGGTAGGGTGAGGGGGAAGACACTTTCTGGATGAATGTTGCTGGTCATAACTGGAAGAAAAAATAATAAGAGACCTTGAACTTTGCCTTTTCCGTTTCACTGAGGTAGTGCCTCGCTCTCTTACCTCATCTCCCATTTGTGGAACGAAAGGAGACCGGCGAGGGACTGTCTCCATTATCCATGACGGGGGCAGCCACTCCTCTGCATCGACCCCAGCCAGGGAGGAGGTGGGTTTCTGAGCAGAGACAACCCGCAAAACGTGATGCTCAGTATCAGAACTCAGTTACATGATCTTGCCTGGTAAACAAAATGCACTGTGCTTTTATGTTTCCAATCATCTAGGACCCCTAGTTCGCTCACCTGTTTAACCTGTTTGGGCTTCTTCCTCTTCGCGCTCTCCTTCTTCCTGGCCTCCTCTCCCCGAGTGTCTGCATTCCCTTCCTCCTCCTCTGAGCTGCTGTCAGCCTGCGGGGGTGCCTGCCGCCTGCTCGATCGCTTTGGGGGCTGGAGGTTGATCCCGGCATCGGCTGTCCAATCGGAATACTCGCTGGAAGACTCACTGAGAAAAGAAGGGTGGTGAGGTGATACAATGTTATAAAGCAGAGCTACACAACAAAATCCTCATTCATTTAATTAAAAAAGTTTTGTTAAAATGTTATAGCTCAATATTCTGATAATCATCAATCAATACAAAAATGAAACATTATTCAAAAGAATTTCAGAAATGTCCATAAAAATAAATAAATAAATAAGAAAGTGAAAATAGCAGATCTACAAGCTGACGCGTTGCGAGCTTGTGGATCTGCTATTTTCACAATTAAATATGGCTTAAGTGGTTAATTGTCTTTTTTGCACCATGTCCGTCCGTCCGTCCGTCCTTATGTCTGTGAACAGCTAATCTCCAACACCATTGGTTTGCAGCAAAACTGTGCACAAACACTCCCTGGATGCCAGAGCAGAACCTCTGCCCCAAATCTTTTACATGGGCCTGTTATAGCACCACCAGGCAGCAGATTTTTGCAAAAAAAAAAATTGACAGTACTCCTACAGGTTTTGTCCAAACATCACGCAAATCTAGACGGATCCATCCGATTTTTCATATTCCATCCTGATTGGCGAATTCCAAACATTGCTGACCTGGAGGAGACCTGTGCTCCGAGGAGCACTTTTTCTAGTTCATTATGTATTTTCGTAAGTTTGGGTTCCGGCGAGACACCAAATTTATCTTTTGGGTCTCCACTGAAAAGGTTTGGGAACCACTGCTATAGAGTGTTTGTTCAATAACAGGGGTCTCCCCGTCTCACCAGCCCTTTAATAGACAGAAAATACATTTTCAGGCGGGTTGCCAATTTCAGCCAATCAGTAGAGAGTTTTTACACTTTTATTACTATAATTTTATAGTAGTCCAATTTCAAAATCGCGTCATCGCTTCCAATTTCTTCGTCCTTCCTGTATCCTGTAGGAGTTCTCTCTCATGATTGGATAAAATTTGTATCCTGATCGGAAAATGCATTTTCTGTTTACTTGGAGTGACAGGGAGACACCCGTTACTAAACAAACTCTATAGAAAAATGCTATTTCAGAATATAGAACTATTCAAATGAGTATTTCACCTCAAAAATGACTTATTTTCTATATTTGAGTCCGGTAGGAGACTCAAAGAGTCAAAGAGTCTCCTACTGAAGACTCAAAGAGTCTCCTACTGACCGATGACCCGGTCATCAAATTATTGGCTTAGGACTGCAACAAAAACAAAAACATCTCCATGAATTCAAGTCTTCATGGGGTGTGTAATTGATAGAAATTAAGTAATGTTTTGGGCGAACTACTCCTTTAACAAAAATGTAACAAAACATTTGTTAAACTTACTCCACCAATCTAATATGGAGGGGTAGGCTATTCCAGAGCCTGGGGCCCTGGCTCAATCAACCCTGCTTTTTTACCTAGATCTCAGAGCGACCAGTTCAGCCGATCTCAGAGATCTAGTTGGAATGTGGCGATGTACAAGATCGGCCAGATAGGGAGGAGCCAGCCCATATGAACATCACTCAGTTGAGATTGTTTACCTGGAACTGCTGTCCCTCTGCCATTGTGCTTCACCATCAGAGGAAGCATCACTGGCCGGCTGTTCCGCTGCCTGTGGACAGACCCACACATTGATTCAGTCATTCAGCTTAAACAATAATGTTCAGTATTATGTTGGGTGGCCTGATAAAAGTTATTATTGTCTGTTAGACACTTTGTGTGGTGACTTTCTTAAGTTATCAAACTTCTAAATTAATTGAAGGATCACTTCATCCATTTTCAACCTTATAGTCATATAATTGGTCCTCACTAATGCTTATATAGGATGGCACACTTTACGTCTTCTCATTCTGTGATTTGTGAACTGTTGCGATAAAAGAAGGTCAACTAAGGACTACTAACCATTGAGTTTCCTGCATTTCTACCGAGTAGACCTCTAGACATTTTAAATGTGAGGGTTTATTTGTATACTATTTAAATAGTTTTGAGAATAATGCTGCCAATTGTCCCAAAAGTGACTGCAAAAGATTGTTGCTATTTGTCTCAAAAAGCTTTATACCCTGTATATAGAACATGTATATAATGACGCAATGTGACATAGCTCTATTTAACACAATGCTGTACCCCCTCCAACTGTACATACTTTCCCCATTTTCCTAAATAGTTTTTTATTATATTTTTGATACTTGCTTTGGCAATGTAAACATATGTTTTCTAATGCCAATAAAGGTGGGCAATAGACAGTTCAGAAACCTGCCTACCAATGACGTCATCAATGGGGATTCCAAGCTAATAGAAACTACAGCCTTTCTCTTCCTGGAAAGTTAGAATGCTAAAATACTAGAAGCTATCGTTCTTGCATTAATAATAGTAATAAGGAGTAATACGTTTAAAAGGTGTCTGAAATTACAAAACCTGCCTACCGATGATGTCACTGGTAGGCAAGTTTCTGATCTGTCCACAGTCCTCCTCTGAGAGTGAGTAGACAGAAATAGTGCCATCTTATATTGAGCATTAGTGGGGACAAATTATACGAAGATAGGTTGAAAATGGGTGAAGTGCTCCTTTAAGTATTAAGTGCAGACATGCTGCCCCACTCACTTCTCCATCACTGTCCGAGTCTATCTGACTGTCAGAACTATGGGGGCTGCTGACGGTCCTACTCCTGTTGCCACGACGGCTGCCTTGAGCTGAGCGGGTCTGATAGGCATGGCGCCGCCGCTGCTGCGGCTTCTTTTTTGCCGGCCGAAGGGAATTCATACGCCTGGTCAGCGGGCCTGAAGTCTGCCATCCAAAAGAAAGAGGATCATGAGTACAAGAGGACATACTTTAAAAATGATAATGACAACAAATGTATTATTAGTCTCAGTGATGCAGTGTGAACAAAGCATTTTGCAGACAATAAGAACCTTAGGTGTGGTGGTCACTCGTTTCTTCTTCCTTTCTGTATTGTACAGGGAGCATTCCACCTCCCCCTTGGCTCGTCTACAGTCCTCCATCGTCCTAAGTAAAAAAAAGACAAGAAAGTACTATAAATACGACCATATGAAACAAGCCAAAACGCCCAAACAGACTTGGTGAGGTAGCCTGTGGCTGTTTTGAGTACAAACAAAAATCCATCCTAGGGACCCTGAAGTAAAAGGTATATGGGTGTAAAATGTGTAGTGCCCATCTAATGGATGCTGTGCCTGCTTCACCTGAAAGTCCCTCGAGGGACCTCAGTGACCACAACTCGCCGGCTCCAGGCTAGCAGGTCCCTTTCTGTGGCCATCTGACTACGGAGAGTATTTTGGGGCATCTGCCGCACACCTTCCCCCTGGCCGGCCCTCTGTTGATCCATGACAGGGGATGAGGCCTCCATCTCAGCTGCTTCGCCCGCTGGTAATGGAAAGATGAGATTATTCTCTAGTGAGGGAAGCCGCCAACAACGAGTTTAAATCGTTGCCATCAGTATGTAGATCTATATGAGCCCTCAGGACATCAAACCATAACAATTTGTATATGTAAACACAGTAACGTACCCCCTGCCTCTTCAGGCGGTCCCTCTGTGTCCTGCTGCTCATCTTGCTGATTCTGAAGCTGTCTGATGATGTTGTCCAATATACTTTCTCCATTCTCTGCCGTCTGCTGATCCATCACCTGCTCAACCACCTCTCCATCACCTAAGCAGCAAAGACACAGATTCACTGTCAGCATCGTCTCAACAGCGTTTGGTAAAGTAGACATTTTAACATATTCTTTGATCAACGAGAAAGTTCAGATTTTACGGTTAGCCATGTAGCCTAGCTGGGGCACGAGCTGTTCCTCCTTGCAGTTCTCCCTGCCTGGCACCAAGCGCTGGAAGTGAGGCGGGTGGGGGTTCCCGTCAACATCCACTAAGAAGGGTGGAGGCATGAGATGTGGGGCCTGCTGCGTCTGCTCATCCAGGACGTAATTATTAGCGTCGCGGATGAGAGGTCGGTAGTCCGTGTGGAAGAACATCTGGTCAGGAATCTGAAAGGGAGTTAAGGGCACATTACTATTGTTTGTGATCATGGTTCCTGACAAGTGGAGTTAATACGAAGGAGCTGAACATTAGATGGGGGTGGGGGGGGGGGGGTTGTCACCTTCTCATAGGGCCTGCTGCAGCCAAAGCCAAAGATAAGCAAGTGACCATGGGAATCAGTGCAGGCAAAATGCTGTCCGTCGGCTGAGAACTTGCAATCGAAAATAGCACCGTGGCCTTGTCCTTCAATCTGTAACATAAAACAATTCATTTAAATATGAACTATAGTTATAATAGACAAAGGGCTTGACTATATGAATTAAAAGTGGACGAAGTGTTGCTATTTGATATGTTCCAATGTCATGCTTTTCCTAACTATATATATATATATATATATATATATATATATATATATATATATATATATATATATATATATATATATATATATATATATATATATATATATATATATATTTAGATATACTGCAGGTCATTTACCATATTGAAGAAATTACGAATCTTGGCTCCTTTGGACAAGTCCCACATGAAGATATTGCCATCATGGCCAGCAGAGAGCATGATGCGAGAATCATACGGATGAGCCTCCATCACAAATACCTCGTCATCATGACCCTGGAAGAGTAACAGAACATAGGACATCAGCTTGTGATAACTCCCTGTGTCCCTGTCCCTGTGACACCCAGGTTCAATTCCGAGCAACGAACACAATCGGCAGTGTTGAAGCCAGTAGGAAATCGGACAGAATTATGTCCTTGTTGCTGCACTAGGCGACCCCTACTGGTTGGTCGGGTGCCTGTTATTAAAGTTAAACAAAATCCCCAATCTGCTAAAGGTAATGTTATAGGGGTGACTGGTGGTGTAACCACTGCCAGTTGCCCTTACATGCTACTTGTGAGTCATGAGAACCCGAATTGAATCCGACTCCCCTCTCTCTGCACTCCTGTCTCTCTATACCTTCCAATTGAAATAAAAGCCCCAAATTCCCCAGAAAGAAAAAAAAGAGAACTAGAAAAGGTCTCCGCCAGGCAGGGTTGCCTACCCAGGACCATGAAATTTGGAAGACAGTCGTATTCCAATTGGAATGGAATATGAAAAATCTGACTGATACATCTCGATCACATGAGATAATGTGTACCGATTTTTGTGGAGATTAGCTGCTCACACACACACACACACACACACACACACACACACACACACACACACACACACAGACTGACTCACTGACAGACTGACGAGAAAATATAGCCTTCAGTCCGTTCGGCCTGGCGGAGACAAAAAGTCATGTTATTGTACAGGCAACCAGACAATTCAACACTCACAGATAGCACATGCTGCAGCTGTCCAGTTGTAGAGTTCCACACTTTGAGCAGGTAGTTAGAAACAGCTGTAATGACACTTTGGTCTCTGCGGTCCCAGGCCACCATGGTCACAACCAGTTTTGTTTTATCATCCCCACTGACAACAGCACTCCTGGAGGAAGACACAAAAATTAAAACCACACACAAGTAGCCAATTTACTACAAAGGAGACCATGTCAAAGGGATCATGGTATAAAAACGAAAATAAGACTAACATCAGCACGGTCTCCCTGTCCAATTTGTGCAGTCTGTAAATGAAACTACACAAATCACAATGTGGTGTTCAGCGGTGAAGCCACACTATACAGACTGGCTGCTTGTGTGCATGCATGTCCTAGTGTGGTAATGATCTACGCATCACTTGGAAACAGCAATCTTTAAACGAATAAAAGTGCTTCACAAGAACAATGTTGGTGTATGTAAGAGATTCGGCAAAATATGATTTACATGCATAGATTTTTAACTACAACCAACGTTCACACTGTTCAAACTGTGCACTTTTACTTCCCAAGGCATTTCAGGCTTTCATGGCGAAAAGTGGCTATGCTGCCTCTTCATCCACATAGCAGCATGAGTTTTGATCCACTTTTGAGGGACGTAAAAACCTTTTGGCCGTAAAAATATATATATATTTGACACGGTAGAAGTTCACAACGCAGTTATCTGAAACACTTAACTTACCCTGGCAGCCTGGTAGCAATGTCTAAAGTGATGCTCTTCCATTCTTGTTGCTGGTATTGCCAGATCTTGGCGGTGCCATCACGACTGCCACTCACAAATCTTAGGCTAAGGACATACATACACACAAAAAAACATTCACACACACCAGTTAGAATTCAAGAACAACAAACATCATGAGGGTTGATACCGTCACAGATATTCAGGACACACACTCACCTGTCGCTGTTATTGCAAAACTGGACAACTACAACCTTATCCTAGAAAAAGAGAAAACATAAACATAACAAAAGTTAGTACTATAAAATTACAAATTTGCTTAGCAATCAGCACTTCTTTTGTTTATTTTCTCACTGTGTGTGCGTCCATCTCAGAGAGCTTCATGGGAGTTTCACCACCAAGGTAGTACACCCTGATCACATGATCTGTGCCACCAGTAGCCAGGAACATCCCTCCTGTGAACATTGACCATAAAACATGTTAGTCATACACAGTAATCAACACCTGATCATGGCGTTATGCAACTTTCCCTAAGATCAGCATCATGAACACACAAGCACAACTTCATCGGGTATGTCTAGTTGTCTATTTTTTCCAATTTCTTGACAAGACTGAAGTTACAAGGATTCATAGGCCTTACAATGTGTGGGACTATACAATGTGTGGGAAAAGCAGGACTTTGGATTATTCAGCAAGAAAATCTTTTGCGTTAGAAAGCCAAGGCAAGATCCAATCACTGCTGAATTCAACTGTGTCTTATTACCAGGGGTGTCAAACTCATGATAAGACACGAGCCATGTAAAATAGAGACTATGGACATAAACCATCAGCCAATTAGAGCACAAGATCCCACTGCTGCAGCTGCACAGGGCAAAATATGGCTTCATGGAGGACAGACCTGTTGTGCAAGCGTGAAAGCTCACACAAGCGTGCAGCTGCCTTTGTATTTTTAAACATTCTCATGTGGCTCTCTGCTATAACTACTACATGTTTCACTTCATGGATTTCATTTGTTATGAAGATTTCTCAGCCAGCATTCATTTTATGATTGGTATTTACTTATAGTCATAGGCTACAGGAAAGTTGTAATGGGAGAGAGATTAAAAAAAAAATACAATGCCATTTCGGTTGTACTGGTAGCCCCAAAGGTCAGTTATAGTTTTTGGTAAAATAAGAGTGAACTAACTCTATACTTCTCTAGTAATCATCGCTATAGAGCAGGGGCAGGCATGTAACAAATTCACGATATGATCACTTGACTCCAGAGATAGTGTGTACTTTTTGGACAAGATAAGAGTAAGAGTAGTACGGTAGTAACAAAAAAGTGAGTTTTGAAGAAAAGGAAATGGGCGTGGCCTAAATGGGAGTTGCGTCATGATCAAAGGAATGCAGGGGAAACTATTTTGATTGTACAACCTACTGTTCAAGAGTTATAGGCCAAAATGTGAAGCGGCCTGTTATAGAGCCACCATGAGGCTGTTTTGGAAAATTTAGGGTGACGGTTCTTCCTTGGCCTAGTACCGGGAGTGTGCGTGCAAAGTTTCACACTGATCAGTCCAGTGGAGCTTGAGATTAGCTGCTCACAGACACACAGGCACTATACATATTAAGCTGATAAATGGATTGCACCAGTTTGACACCCCTGCTTAAATCATACATCTGGAATAAAATATAATCTATGCATATAAAAACAGGACCAATGTAAATTCAAGGTGAGTGACTGACCACCTACCACTACTGAAGGATGAAGTGGACACCTGTACACCTGGACGTGAACGCTCCACAAACTTGAATGGTTGATCACTGAGGAGAAATGTAACATTGAGGAAACACTGACTTGCTTTGAAAAAACTTCAGCTGAACCACAGGTAAAACAGCAATAACTGTACTCTATATTATAACAGTGGGCAATGGTCACAAGTTCTTACTTAAATTTCATGCTGAGCGAATGCCATTGCCAAAAGCACACCATGCCATCTGCACCAGTGGAGGCAAGGTACCGTGTTGTCCCCTTAACTGCTGGACAGAACTAAGGGCAGAGAACCAGTAACTGAGGGTCAGTGCAAAAATTCACAAAGGCTTCATTACCCAACACACCTAATTTTAAGGGTTTTATATATTAGGTATCTCAATCACCTTCCCCGTAAAACAAATAGCCCCTTTGGCCTTTCCATTGCATAGTCCTGGCTCGGCACGCCACGGCTCTATCCTAATTTTTTGCCTTTCCATTAGTACCTGGTATAAGGTACCAGTAACGTGTAGGTACTTTTTTGTGCTGTCGCACCCAACGTTCCATGCGAGCCAAGCGTGGCTAAGCTGATACCTAAGGTGATGTGAAACTCTGCCGAGTACTGATTGGTCAGAGAATCTTCACAGCCATGAACAGATAGTCCATGAACGGACTCCTTGGAAGGTCAGAAGTCGCGAATACTGTTGTTATGTTATCATTTTATATTTGCATTTTGTTTGTGATGTGTGATTGCTGGTGTGTTAAAAATCGGTGAGATTAGACTGCACTGTGTTTGTGTTAGTGTTGTAAGGAGCCTCTGAGGGTGTACAAATGAAAATAAGTGGATACTTATAGAGCATTAGCCTTGTGCTGCGCATAGCACCTTTCTGTATCTACATGCACTTGTAGATGCATCTAGCAGTAGGGGTGAATCATGCCGCTGGAACATTTTCTTGCATTTATCTCATTCAGAGTCTCTTTTGTGTTACACTCTGTTAGAAGCATACAATAGGGAGTTCAATAATAAAGACATTTTTAAACTACCTATTGTAAATGATAGCAACTGCATGGCCTATTTCTTGACTTATTGTTACCAGAAACTGTTTCTGATGGGCTGCCTAGATTAAAACGGAGATCATTTCCAGGTAGCATTAGTATTAGCTGAGCATTGTTTAGACAGGGGTACTAAAGAGGGGGGCCAGTACAGTCTGAGTACAGTGGGAAAGCAAAGACAACCAGTAGAGCAGAAGAGTTCAGAGCCAGGACTATGGAAAATAGCCAGAAATCAGATTATTATTGCATATTGGTATAGACTCTATAGTACCATACAGTATAGAGTTTATCTAAAACTGATCTCAATTACAAAAAGCTATCACATGTAACTGTATTTTATTCCACTTTTTTGGATGGGGAATTAAAGACCTAGATAAGGATTTGGGACAAGCCCAGTGTTGTTTCAAAAGCTTTATTGTTTCACAAATTCTGTCCACAATTTGTCACCTGTTGGGAAATGGGAACCCTTCATATAGACCTTACTGAATGAGCATAATCTTAAAATATAGCATAAAAACAATCTGACCTGTATAGAAGTGATGGAGGCAGCATGGCTCTGCAGAACAGTAATGGGAGCACAGGTTCGCAAGCACCACAATCTGATGACCTTGTCACAGCTGGCTGAGGCAATGAGAGTGTTTTCATGGTTCACAGCCATGTCAGAGATCTCTGCAGCATGGCCACGCAGTGTGGACAGGAGCCGGCCATCGTCTGTAGCCCAAATTTTCACCAGGCAGTCATCAGATCCCTGATAAAACAAAACAGCCACATGACAAGTTAAAACAAAAAAAAAATCTGATTATCATTTAATCAGATGACAAAGAAAGAAACCTTGACCCACGGTAAATATTCGCCGTCCAGTACGGTCAAACGCTACACAGTAGACTGAAGAAAGGTGACCCAGGATACGTTTGTGTATCTTCATACACTGGTAGGTGGAAGACGGCAGGGTGTGGTCAAATCGGGCCGTGCCTGTGGCCTGGCGAGCGCCCATGGTGGACACTAGATAAATATAGAAAAGAGCAATTGATAGAGGCCAGAGATTGCTTTGCTGGCTTAAGCACTTTTGATCATGGCATTGTCTGTAAATTAAAACACACTTCACATACCAACACTGGGAGGGTTTCCATCGCTGACTGGTGGTTCTGGTGGTCGCCCTCGGTGGAGTGCAGCAATGGCTGAGCCAGTGCATACTTTATGGCTACAACCTACAGTACAATAGGTGGCAGATCAATAGACATGAGGTTAGCTATTTTGGAGACAACCAACTTCAGTATTGCTTTCAACAAACCAATATTGTTTTTGTAAGAAGAATAAACTGTGCTTGTAGGTTTATTGTAAGTTTAATACAGAACAAACAGGACTTTAAGATCACACACTTTTGGTGGTACGAAGCAAGGATTGTTTTCCCAAACCCAGGAGGGTCTGGACGCCAGGGACGCTAGGTGGGATCTCCTTCTCTATAAGCGGGCCAATCTGCTGACATATACGCAGCAGGTAGTCGGCAGGAATGTGCTGGTTGACAATCACCTAGGAAAGTCAGAGAAACAGATTTCATACAGTCTGAGATCACCTGCATACCAGAGAAATTAGTTCAAAACAATATAATTAATGATCCACAATAACAGCCAACAAGTTTATATGGCTGGTACAAATTCCTTCCTGCATTATAAGGTTAAGCGTGACCCTAAAACAACTCTTCTAATGAGAGTTCAGTACATGACAGAGAATATATACAAGTAAGACGCGCGAACGCTGGAAGCGAACGCAGCTCGAAAATATTGTATATTTACAGACTTTGTGTGTGTGTGTGTGTGTGTTTGTGTTTTGACTGTAGCTGCACTCTGGCGCACTCTGTTGGCCGCACCCAGGCAGTGCACTGCACACAGACAGACAGACAGAGAGACACACACACACACAAGCCGAGCAGACTTTCATAGTAAGCTCCACTTGGGCGGAGGCGCGCCTCCTTCCGCGTTCGCAATAAATTTATCAGGTGTTCTGATGAATCTTTGACCATCACTGAGGGGTTTGTGGAGCTGTGGCTAACGCCAGAAAATGGACAATACCAATTTAATATATAAATAAAATGAAATCCTGGCAATGGACTCACCTATCGGTTCTTGTCTGAAAATAATATTTTACACAGCCTCCCCTGCCACACTGAAACCTGCTGGTTGAGTGGAGGGGATGTGTTCAAATGTTTCTTAGGCTATGTCTGGAAATTGGACTACACATAGATGACTAAGTTGTTACAGAAAGGGCTTGAATTGGGTACTACTCAGTGGTACAGTGGTACCAGTTCTGCTTACTATTGCGCACCCTTATTACCTATAATGATGTATCGCCACAACATACTGGTGAATCTAGGTACACATGTTGGGCAGCCTTGCGCAATCATGTACGTAGTTCCCACATCGCTTTCACAACTGCCCGCAGTGCCAGTCCCCTGGCACATCTGAGCACCTTTCTAGGCTTAGTGTACAATTATTGCCAGTTTGTTTTTACATTAACCACTGGAACCTTAGCATACTTATTCTGCGGTGACCATTTGCCGATCTGCAAAGAATTAGCAGATCTGACAAAGAGGTTTGGGGTAGAGGGGAAAAAAGAGCAGACCAATTAGAGAGCCAAAGGTAAAGTTGACTAAGTATTGAGGGTTTAATATAATAATAGAAAAGATCATGTGCAAATAAACAAAAACATGAATGAGCACAACACTGACTATAATGCTGTCTAACTTCCTCAAACAAGTATATGAAGCCATCTATGAAATCTATTAAAATCTGCAACACAATTGTATACAATATGTAGTGGGGATCCCTGCTTCATCTCTCTCTCAGCTAAAGGGCCTGAAAACGTGGAATACCCCTGCAATATTATGCATTATAAATCTACATTTTCTTTTGGCCAGTTTCTTGCCTATGTTCTTCCACTTGCCGTCCCTCTCTCTGCCCCCTCTATGAATAATGGAGCTTGAACAAAAGTGAATTCTTTGATTTAGTAATTTTACAACAAAAGTACATTTTGGGAACAAAGAGTCCTATGTGCTAAGCTTGTAAAACACTATTTACTTATAATTTGTTTAAACATCTTCATGTATGTGTGTATATTTCATGTTGTTATTTCCCCCCACTCCATAATAGCCAAATGGAGTGGGGGGGAAATATAAAACATGATAATAGCTTATCCTAACTCTATGTAGCTTATACATAAGCATTCTCTTTCACAAACATGCTCGCATCATGACACGCCCACGCACACAGTTGCTTAATGCTAATCAGGGATCAGGGCCAATCAAAGGCTTCCCCTTCCAATTCTTCCGCTTTCTACAGCGGTAACTGCGATTTGATTGGCTCCATTGTAAAGATTGACAGCCTCTATGTCCATCCGCAGCACCCTACTTTAGCATTAGCCTTAGACCCGCCCCTCGTCCCCTGATAGCAGTGTTGCCATATCCGCTTATTCTAAGCGACTTTGGGCTTGTTTTTCTGTAAAGTTAAGGGTTGCGGTTTTTTGGGCTTGTTTCGTAAGTGTAGTTGCGCATTTGGGCTCGTTTCCTAATGTTGTTTAAACCAGTACTTCTTAAACATTTTCAAGTCAAGGACCCCCAAATTAACATGTATTTGTCTGATGACCACCATCTGAAAATATGTTGTGCCCGAGATCCCATACAAGATTTGTGTTCTTAAAATGTTTCAAAAAATATTCCTCTTTTTTTTCCTTCTTTTTTGTTTACATTTCTTCCTAGATCTTTTTTTAAATAGCATATCTACAAGCTCACAGCGCGTTGTGGACTTGCAGATCGGCGATTGAATGTAATTGTTTAAAGGGCGAAGGGCTGGCTTCTTTTGGGCTTGTTTTCATAGACCTGGTTGCTTGTTTCTCTCACAAAACCTGGCAACACTGCCTGAGATCGCCACACAATAGATAATCCTGGATAAAATTATCACCTATAGGCCTACACTTTTATAAAAGCTTAAAAAGACAAATAACAAACGCAATCACACGGGTGCACAACATAAGACTAAAAGGTCAATCATGTTGAAAAAAAAAAAAAAAGAAATTAAAAGCCCAACTCTCGTTTTTATTATATAATAAACTTAATTATGCAAATTTACACTCACCCAGTCTTCGAAGGTTCGTCTGTATATCTTCCCGTCCCAGCTCCATCGTTTAGGAATCAACTATTTAAAATTAGAAACGAGCTGTTAAAACCGATACAACAATGTTGTAAACGAGCTCAGCAGCTCCTCTGCTGAGCGCATTGCTAATGATCCAAACAGTACAATGTGACCAAAAAGTCAGGAGTACGGAAATCACACATGAGAAATAAACACAGAAAGGGCAGCTTTAACTCACCTCATACTCTTCCAGTTCTTCCACTAGAATCTATGAACACAGACGGTGCTAACGTTAGTTATTAGCACACGAAGCTACACGTTCAGACTTATGTTTTTAAGATCGATCTACACGAGTTGTCATTTTTCTATTAATATATTTACCTGTGCTGATTTTTTACACGGTCCAGACTGCAGGAATCTGGCAACGAGGTAATACAACTCTGGAATAGGAAAGAGGATGCATTCAGAGCACTAAGGTTATTATGGCCAGCCATGCTAGCTAGCATTCGGCTGCAATGGTTAGCTGGCTAACTGATATATATTACAATACACCATATATATTTTTAATTAGAGAAGTTGGAGTTCGATACTCACCAGCTTCGATTTGCGAACACCGTTCGTTTGCCATCACTTGGTAAGATAGACGACATTAGATTAACTGATGTTTTTAGCTCGCTCGTCAGCTAGCTAGCTAATGTTAGCTATGGCTGTTTAGCAAACAGGCTACTGAATGGCCTCCTCCTTTCTCAAGTTCTGCCTGTGACCACCTGGTGCTTTGTGTTAGAGCCCTCCAGCGAAACAATGCCATTCTCCAAGCAATCATGGAATGCTAGTAGTGGGTGAATAATAACATGAAAAGTAGTCAATAAATGCATACGTTTAGTTTTTTATTTGTATATATGTTTTTTTTTTAAATGCTACATGGAGGGCCATGAATACCATTCAGATCGCTTTATATCACTTCTGCTGCTACTCAGGAATTATATGATTGTGTATGTTGTTTGGAAGTCCTTGAGCTTTTAGGTTTTCACAAAAGCAAAGCTCATGGAGAGTCTGGAGTGGACAATGCATGGCTTGGTTGGTGGCAGTGGTGTAAAGTAACTAAGTACATTTATTCAAGTACTGTACTTAAGTACACTTTTGAGGAATTTTTACTTTACTGAAGTATTTCCCATTTTCAATACTTTTAACTACATCTCAGAGGCAAATATTGCACCTTTACTCCACTATTATATGAACACTTTAGTTACTAGTTACTTTGTAGATTTAGATTATTATTACAAAACACACTAACCACTTCAGCCATATATATATTTTGGCCATTTGAAAATAGCAGATCTACAAGCCCACAAGGACATCGTGAGTGTGTAGATTGGCTATTTTCAAAATACTTTTTTCTACAGTTTGAACTTGTGAAATGGGACATTCTGCACAATGAGTACTTTTAAGTATATTTTGATGCAGATACTTTTGTACTTTTACTCAAGTACAGGACATCTACTTGTAACAGAGTATATGTGTGAGTACTTCTTCCATCACTGCTTGGTGGTTCGACCCATAGACTGTGGTTCGACCTGGGAGATGAGCTGAGGCTTACATGACATTCAGATCTGCTGGGCAGTTGGGACGGTGCATCTCTAAAAGAACAGTTTTTGCAGCAGGTGTCTACGATGGCTCAGCTCGTGAATGCATGTGTGTGTGTGCGTGTGCGTGTGCGTGTGCGTGCGTGTGCGTGTGCGTGTGTGTGTGTGAGTGTGACTGTGTGTGTGTGTGTGTGTGATTGCCTTATTATACTTGTAGACATCTGGATGACATCTTTTGTTTTTATTGTCTTCTGTCAGGTATTTTGTATTTTATATTATATTTAGTTGCCGAGAGGTGCTGCACAGAGAGACACCTGGATTTTATCGGAATAAACAGACATGTTTCCAAAAGAGATCCTGGCCTCTTCATAATGCACAACACAAAGCTCCACCGGTTACACACACACACACACACACACACACACACACACACACACACACACACACACACACACATAAATGATATGTATTGATGTGTATTATCATGTGTGTATTTAGACTTTCCTTTAGTTACAAAGCCATTGCATTCAGCAGAAACATACTTTTGACCACTAGATGGCACATAATGCACTAAGAATTCATTTGACCAATGAGGATTATTAATGAATGGACAACTTGAGACACTAATTAACTAGAAAAAGTGCTCCTCGGAGCACAGGTCTCCGCCAGGTCAGATAGGCTATTGTGGCCTCCTGGTGGCGCTATAATAGGCCAACGTGAAAAGGGTGCCATTTCTTCTTAGGCCTTGCACGACAATCGGACACTGACTGCATTCATGATTTGAGGCATTTTGTTAAAAACATGTGTTTCGCTAAATTAGACCTGTTGGTGGCGCTATAACAGGCCAATGTTAAAAGGGTGGCATTTGTTCCTCAACATAGTGTGAATGTGCGTGCAAAGTTTGAGCGCAATTGGACGGTGCGTTCATGATGTGCGGAATTTTGTTCAAAACAAGCCAATAATGCAAACTTTATATGTCAATCTTAGCCAATCAGTATGGAATATAAAAAATCAAACACATCCGTCGTGATCACATGACTATAGAGATCATGTGTACCGATTTGCGTGACATTTGGATAAAATTTGAAGGAGTAGTATAAAAAAAATGTGTTTTACATAAGTCGGCCTCCTGGTGGCGCTATAAAAGGCAGATGTGAAAAATGCAGGGCAAATGTTTTTCCTTGACCTATAGGGAGTGTGCGTACAAAGTTTTACACAGATCGGTGCAATTATAGGTAAAAACACGAATCGGCCTGGTATAGCGCCACCATGTGGCTGATTTGAAAATGTTCAAATGGTAGTTCTTCCTCGGCCTAATGGGAATGTGCGTGCAAAATTTCACGGAAATTGCATGCTGTGTTCATGATTTGAGGCATTTTGTTCAAAACGGAGCACTCCTGCAAACTTTGGAAGACATTTTTAGCCAATCAGGATGGAATATGAGAAATCTGAAAGACCCGTTTCGTTTAATGACTATAGAGATACTGAGTACCGATTTGCGGGATTTTTGGACAAAATCTGTAGTAGTACTGTCAAAAAATGTGTTTTGCACAAATCGGCCTCCTGGTGGCGCTATAACAGGCCCCTGTGAAAAAATTGGGGCAGAGGTTCTGCTCTGGTATCCAGGGACTATGTGTGCACAGTTTGGCTGCGAGCAAGCCAACGGTGCCAGAGATTAGCTGTACACAGACAGATCGAATGACGGACGGACACACGGACACACGGACACACGGACGGACGGACAGGGGGTAAAACATACTCTCTCGCCATGCCTTTCGGCCTGGCGGAGACAATTAGGTTATAGTTTGACACTGTTGAATGTGTCCTTACATTTTTCACGTTTGTCAACACTGAAGTGAAATACAACTGTACAATAGATAAGACTCTAAATTCTGTAGAATTTCAGTCAATCTTTATTTAGGCTAATTATCTGAAAACACACTGGGGTTGAGACACTAAATTTCCAGTGGTGCTGAGATTACAAGTTTGGTGAAAACGCAAATGTATTTTCTATCTACAAGTTTCATAATACTGTGAATGAAAGGATCATATATTACACCTCACTTTTACACTGATTGCATATTTGGCCAGACTTGCTGTTTTCTTTTTTTAAATAAGAAAAGTTTCTTAAATGTTTTGAATGCCCATTTCTGTTAAATGTGATACTACAATATGTTTATAAGCTTATGTGGGTTATCTAAATTCAGACTTTTTAAGGATGGATGGTGGATGCTGTACCCAGTGCAGTGTACTGCTTATCATGTCTTTGAAAGTCAATGCTTGCAATTCAATTCCATAGGTGATATCTAATTTCTGCGTGACTTATTTGGTTTTCTTTCTTAACTGATGGGTCAAAGTACTGAAAAAAACATGCTACTATTTCAGTATTTTTTTCCACCCTATTAAAGGGAGGCAGCAATGGAAATCCTGAGAGCATGTCTGAGTCTTGACTGAATGTAAAGCCAGCAGTCATCAAGCTGTTGTTTCATGGAGGGAGACATTTGGAAAAAAATATGCAAATGTTCTATGATTCATTCTTATTCCACTAAAACACAATCGCAGAAAAACCGACAACCAGTATCATCCAGCCCAGCCCAATGTCCAACATCCACTTGTTCCCTAAAGCAGTGGTTCTCAAACTTTTTCATGTCAAGGACCCTTAAATTGACACTTATTAGCCCGCGGACCCCCATTTGAAAAGATATGCCAGGGACCCCCATAAGAGAAGGTTTTTTACAGCTCTAGCAGTGATTCTCAACCATTTTAATTTCAAGGACCCCCCAGTTTGACATGCATTAGGGCTACGGACCCCCATGTAATGGCATTTCTATCACTTGGACCGCAATTTATATTGTGAAATCAATGTTAATTTAACTCTGAGAGTGTACAAATGGAACCAAATGGACCCGTTAGGGTCCATTTGGTTCCATTTGTACACTCTCAGAGTTACAGACCATAAGGGTCCATTTGGTGCCTAATCTATCATTTAGCTGGACTCCCTCAAGGACCCCTGGGGGTCCCCGGACCCCACTTTGAGAACCAATGCCCTAAAGGCACTACTCTACCAAATGACCCTACATGATAAAGTAAAAGAATATGTGCAATGTTAAAATATCAACAGTAACATGGTGACTGGAGCATCTGGAACACAGTATACTACTTACGATTGGCAATGCGTTACTGTGATTACAGTGTGTGGAAATTGAAGGGGCAACATGTGGTATTGTGGTAAACTGATAAGCCACCATGCCTGAAACAGACTCATCTCAGCAGGACACTGACAACCATGTGGTTGCATTTGGGTTGCATAACTGTCCTATTAGAGTGACAGATTCACTTTTACATGAAGATGGAAAATTATATTTTCATTATATATTTACTTTTATGCCCTAAAAGTGATTTTAGATCTAGAGATATCTGAAGCATTTTAAAGGTAACATCATGGCAACGTGTTTGTGTGTGTGTGCGTGCGTGCATGTCTCCCCCTCCTATGAGTCTCCCCCCTTCTATGAGTCAGCCTTATGGATGAGTCATGGAAAGGTGAATGGGATTGGCCACGTAATACAATTTATTTCCCATATTTCATTGTCCCATGAATCCTTCTCAAATAATGCTCAGTGCTGTAGAAGCACTATCACTAGTGAGATGAGTATTAATAAGGAAGTGCATCATTGATGTAACCTTCATGGCCTGGCACATTAACTGTTAGTTGTTTTTTGAGTTATGGTTCACCTCTCTCTGTCTCTCTCACACACACACACACACACACACACGCACGCACGCGCGCGCGCACACACACACACACACACACACACACACACACACACACACACACACACACACACACACACACACACACACACACACACACACACACACACACACTAATGGACATACAAATGTAATTGTCTAAACATGTAAACAGGTATAGACTTTATGTGTATGATTTGACCTTTTGGCTAACTTGACATTTATTCAAATGTCAACCCGATGGGTCAGATCAGCTTGCTTAATGTCTTGCTTAATGTCTTGTGTAACTGGCTCGAGCTATTAAAAAACTATTATGGAACAATTCTATAATCTTTAATTTGTCTATAAGATGATCATGATTTGAGATTTACATAGTTAGGCATGCATTATCAAGACACCAACCTCTCTCGCTGGCCCGAGGGCGCTGAGAGAGGGTACTAACGCTGCATTGACCCACATGCTGCCAATCCGCTTGTTTTCCAGCAGCGGCAACTCCAGCAAGCTACTAAAAGAGTATCCACTGACAAGACCAGGAGCTACAGAGAGCGGCCACTTACCTCCACCCTGCATGCCCAGCAGTATGCCACAACCACTGACAATGCCAAGGCCCACTGACAGGCCCCCAACATCAAGCATAATTGGCGTTATACCACCTCTGCTGACATCTCCAGGAGCTTCGAGCAACCACCCTCCCCCACCACCAAGCATTGATGGAGGCATGCCATCTAGATGAGGTGCTAAGCTACCCCAGTACAATGGAAATGGACCTACAGATGTCTACCTTGTCCAAGTTCAGATGGTGTTAATGTTGTGCTAGCATTAGAGGGGCAAGCACAGACATATGAACTCATCTCCATCTGGAGGAACGGATGATCCATGGCTCACTAAGCAAGTACAGCATGCGGAGGCTGGTTCGAATCTTCTGCGGTGCATCCAGCTTGGCTGGGCGCTTCAATTAACACAATTAGCCGTGTTCATGGATGGGATGCCTGGTGGGGGGGCCATCACTGCTGCTGCTGCACTAGCAACTCCTACAGGTTGATCAGGGCAATGTGCAGAACTGAGAGAGTGTGTTCCTCACCTCCTCCGCAGGCATTAGTCTACATCCTCCCGGTGAGGCTCCTCACTCTCAAGGGTTGACATTACATTACATTACATTACAGTCATTTAGCAGACACTTTTATCCAAAGCGACTTACAATAAGTGCATTCAACATTGGTAGGGAAACTGTTAAAACAAGCAACCAAGAGTATAGCGCTATGGTAAAAGTGCAATATCAGCTACCTACTTTCTTAAACAGATGAGACAAATAGCTAAATCAAATGAGCAAGAGCTAAAACAAATAAGTGTATCGACTAAACAAGATCCAATAAAACAATACAACAATAAAGCAAGAGTTTGTACAACTAGTTAACAACAAGTAGGCAAATCGAAGAGGAAGGGTAGTGTTTCCTGAAGAGGTGGGTTTTCAGCCTGCGGCGAAAGATTAGGAGTGACTCTGCTGTCCTGACATCAGTGGGGAGTTCATTCCACCACTGTGGGGCCAGAACAGAAAAAAGTCGTGACCAGAAAAAAGTTGTGATTATATTGCCTTTAATGTTTATTTGTTTATTTGTTTATTTGTTGGATCCCCATTAGCTGTGCCTTATCAAGCACAGCTTCTTCCTGTGGTCCACATATAAAAACAATACATACATACATTTAAAAACATACACTTGGAAAAACAAAACATAAAGAAAAAAATAAAATAAAATGTAGGCCTATTGTGCTATTATTAGGCTACTGCAGTGGTTCTCAAAGTGGGGTCCAGGGACTCTCAGGGTTCCTTGGGGGAGGTCTAAATTTACAAGTCTGTAACTCTGACAGTATACAAATGGAACCAAATGGACCCCTCAAGAGTTAAGGGGATTCCTTGAAATTTTAAAGTTCGAGAACCACTGGGCTACTGTAAACTAAAAATGTCAACACGACTGACAATGCAAACTTATTACAGGTCCAGTGGGCGGGGCGCTCGCTCTCAGCTCATTCAGGGGTCCTGTCATAACACTACCTACTGTACTACCTACCCAAGTTACGACACAACATGGTATGGTAGTCTACTGCTTTCAACTCACTTTCAACTAATTATGCTTTAAAGAGTGAGGTGTGCGGCTTGGAAAATGGTCATCACACAAACCACGTTTCGTCGGCTGCTATAGTTTGCACGGCAGTGGAGTTCAACTCTGGAAGTTATAAAGGGTGTTATTCCATGGAAATATTGTCTACCCACTGAATTCGTGCTTTGAATAAGGTAAGTTCGTTTGCAGTAGTTTAAGCATAGAGTTTAAGTGTTGCAACAGGTGTGTTGCTCAAAAAAACGGCATTCGTAGTCTATGCTGTAGCAATGAATGATGAATCATGGTGATAAATAACTTGTGAAATGTTTGATATCATGCCTCTATACTCATAGTTTAAAAGTGAAACGCCAGCCGGTGTACCGGCGTAATAACCTTAGATTAGCGTGTGTGTGTTCATTTGAAGGTGGAATGTTTCGAGGAAAATGTCCTGTTGGCAGTTAGATTGACAGTGATCTGTGTCACAGCGCTGTCACTGTTGGTGGCCAATCAATTCATGTATCAAGGTGATGCAATTCAAGGCATCACTGTAAAGATGGCATTATTCTTCAAGTGTTTATAGTTTCATGTTCAATGTGTGACATTAATTAAACCATTTAACATTCTACACGATTGAACGAAAACCTATTGCGTGTACGTGATAAACCTATACATACATAAGTATGTAAATATATTATATATATATATATTATATATACTAGGGTGTAATATATATATTACATGTATATATATATATACATGTATATATATATATGTATATATATATATATATATATATATATATATATATATATATATATATATATATATATATATATATATATATATATATATATATATACATATACACACACACACACACACACACACACACACACACACACACACACACACACACACACACACACACACACACACACACACACTGTACCGGCAACTATATATAGTCGGCCTATTAATAGGCCTATTACGTTTAGTATTGTGTCAATGAGGCGTAAGAGGCAGTGAGGGGCACTGGATGAGAAAGCTGTTTTAAGCCTGGAAATATTGGGTTATGCATGAATCATTCTAGCATTATATGAATGATTCTTGCGTTTTTCTATTTTTTATTCATGTTTATGGCTGAACCATAGGCTATTTGTCTGCTTTTCCACATCATTCATTTATGAGGTCCATGGCTAGGCATGCTTGTCTATAGACAAACTGTAGACAATTAAGTGTGACAAGATTTACATCCCATTATGTGAACTGGGGTGTTTGCCATGTGCCTGTTATGTCATCCATTTGGGTCTGTTTCTGCCTTATAGCCCATGCCTGTCATTCACTCTTTTGCACCTATTTGTTCCCACTGTCAGTAGAGTGTGGAACCAGTGATCAGTGTTGGTTAATGCCCTTATGCCCATTGGTTATAAAAGCAAATAGTTGTTTTCTAATCACCCTCCCGCTTATTGACTGGTGTCTGTTCTCTCTTTTAGGATTTAAAGTTTTTTTTGCTACTTTTTTGCTTAAAATATGCTGGGTTAGGTAACTGATGACACATAGCCTAGTCTCTGATCTTACAGAGTGTGTTGTAAGGAAAGTAGGTTACTAGGCCATGTCCTGCAAGCTTAAACTGAACGCTAGTCTGAATATTGCCAGAGCTGCTTAGTGTGACTGTGCATGCACAAATGGTGTAGTCCTGTGCAGTTTCAAAGGGATATGTTCTGTCCTCTGTCCCTTTAAGAGAATAGAGCAGCGCTCTGCATTGAATGAATGTTGTATGTTCAACTTGTGTTGATTCATCCCTTTCACACATGAAAATTCAGTGAAATTTAAGCACACAGTAAAATTTGCAGTGGTAGTTGAACTATGAGTAAAACTTATCCATTTACACTCAGAGTTAAATTGTCACTCCAGATTTTGCTGTCAGACCTGTGCATCCCAAGATGAGATGTAAAATAACTTATTCTATTCATCCTAATCCTAATTCGAATAACTTTGAATGTACATCACTGACAGACCAGAGAGCTGGACCCTCCTTAGGAATTGTGATATCATTTTGGCTGGTGAATGCGGTGATAATTATAGATTTGTGATAATTACAATACTGTATGTTGTATAAGTTTGAATTGTCAATGATGATATACCTAATCCTATATTCAAAGTCTTCTGTCAATTAACCTGTAAAGAAATCTGTTTAATTTCATTTATTTAAGCTTTTTCTTTTTTTTCCCATCATGGATCTCTTTCAAGACACCTGACTGAGACAGCAGCAGTAAAACACACACACAGAATAATTATTAGTTGAGAGAGACAGATTGTAGTTGAAAATCAGTTATTTTTGGCAAGCAACAGTGTCGTATAGCAGAAATTATTCTTGGTATCTAGAGATACCTTCTGAGTAAAATGAATGACATCATAGACAATAGAGAAGTATTTCCTGTCCATCCAATAGCAGCACTTACTGTACATGTATTCCTCTCTTGAGCTTTTAGCTATTTCTGTAATTGATTTGACCCTAGCAGTGGCTCTACTGCAGCACTGCAGAACCTGTTGGTTGGTAAGGAGATCCATCAACACTTATGTTACCAAAATGTTTGTTTCCGGCCTGCCATAATGGAACTTCTAGTTTTCGATGCTTCCATGCCTGTAATTGTTGGGAGGAAATCGTAGGAGGAGCTTTTTGTAAGGTCTCTTGCGTGATGGCCAAATGTGCAGTGAGACATGAGAAAATCGAATCGTACAACACGACAGACATGCCTGTCGTCATTGTTCAAACTTTGCAGCGTTAATAGCTCACAGATCTGTTCTATACTGTAGCACTGTATACTTTTGCCCCCATGCTACACATTCCTTGTACTTGATGATGACTTCTTTGCCCAGTGGAACTATGTTGCACATGACTCTTGGGAGCATGTCTGGTATTCATGTCACCCTCTTTAACCTTCTAACTGTGACAGACAAAATGTTCAGCTCTGGTTATATAATATAACTGCCTGTACAGACGTCACTGGCCTTGCTGCTGATGTCGCCCATCTCCCAGTGAACAGCACTCCCCCTTTGTAGTCACTAGCGTCATTCATGGATGTAATGGGGAATGATTAAGATGTTTAATTGCCTTTGTGAAAGTTCCTTCTTCTAGTTCTAACTGGGATTATTCACGTTGAGTGTGTTAACGTGTCACTTAGATTTCTCATTCATGGCATTAAAAGGAAAGGACAATTCTAGAGAAGTACTGTGTATAGTACAGAACATACATATATGAAACATTTCCAGGGATGTTGTTATAAGTGATGCTTATTATTGTCTTGTTTAGTTGTAATGGTAAGCATCTTGTGAGTGGTTTTCAGTGCTACCCACTCTGTTTAAGTGTCAGGTGAAAATAATTCAACATGTCTTCTCTCTATTTTTGCATTTTTTTCCAAGCCCTATCTATACATACATCTGATTCATAATCCTCACGGTTCAGGCTTTATCTGTGTATCCCAAGACAAAAGGTCACTGTCAAGGATTGGGTGTGGCTGCTGGCTAACTCAGACTCAGAGGAGGAACATTTGGTTTCACAATCTGTGTGAACCCAGCCCCTGTATGAATGACCTACATGTAAGTTATTTTGTTCAGGGTGTTGGCTGAACATCTATTACTTTGTTTATACTGTACATTAAAACACAAAGTATTGCAGCAAACTAGACAGTAAAGTGAGTCACAGCTGAAATAAAAAGGACAATTCATCCCAAAAAGAATTCCCATAGTTATAGTAGTCCCATGTTAACATAGTAAAAGAAAGACTCCAATCTGTGATCTGTGATCTGTGTTAATGAACAGGTAACTGTGTGCACACTGATTTCACCCCCGTCTCTGCAATACTAAACAGTTAAAATCATGATGAGCTTGTATCCTGATTAGGAGCATATAATAGCATAATATTAACTTGAATACTGAGGCATGTGCACCAACGTTTCCATTTTCTGTGTGTGACATGTGATGATTCATTATAGACTAATACAGTCTTTGCTTTATATTTGTTCAGGCTATGGGAGTGGGAGCTATTCATTTATGTTCAGAAACCTCAGAGAAAACAGTGAATCCCGCCTGAGGGCTCAATTTAACTTCTGTAAACTCAACTCAAGTGTTTTTTTCCCCCTTCTACCATTATGAACTGGTTTATTATGAACTTACTTTGTGGTAGAGTAGCTATACTATGGGTTGTAGTGTGCTGGTACTTATAGGTATTTGAATAGTTGATAAAGATGATACAATGATGTTTTCCAGCCCAAAATGTCTCTTCAGGGCATTGTAACAGTATCAGGATCTTTCTCTATCCAAGGATTCAATTAAAGATGTAACCCATTCTCTGAGCGTATGCGTAAGGAGAGAGAGAGAGAGAGAGAGAGAGAGAGAGAGAGAGAGAGAGAGAGAGAGAGCTGTCTTGCCCTTTCCACTCGTGCCCTAGAATTGTGACCCACATATTTGCTCACACACTGCCTTAGGTAATTATAATGTAGGCAGCAAGGATTGCATCTTTTTTTCTCTGTAGCAGCAGGCAGAGACCTGTGATGATTTAATAATGTAAAATAATATATATGTAGCTATGTTTATATATGATTTAAGCTTGATTGGGTCTACACATTAGAAAGTAGATCTTCCTTGAGTTTGTTTCAGAGTAGGGCATTATTGAAACAAGTTGTGGTACTGTGCATATGTAAGTACAGAATATACATAGTATGTGTGTACTTGTACAGTACATGTTTTGAATGAAAATGTTCACTAAAATAGCAATTCAAGTTTGTGGTTGAAACTATTTAAAATTTAAGCAAAATAAGATACAAAGTCTAACAAAGTGTGTACATAGTAGTTTGACCAGGTTTGAGCTCATCATACACTAGTACAAAAAAGGATAAATGTTGATGAGATGAAGAGAATGCTGTACTGCCACTTTGTAGAATACTGCATGCTTTTCTAGTACACAAATGGAGAATACATGTTGTTAGAAGACTGTCCAGTGGGGGTGCAATGTTGTTTTGTTGAGTGCAATGGGTTCATTGCTGCCTGGGGCAGAGGGCTTGTGTTGAGCTGGTGTTTTTTTTTGCCAGATCCATAATTTGTGGGAAAAGATGTTCAGGACAGGTACCATGTTGATTTGATCTCCATTGGCCAATATTTCTGTTGATCTTGAAATGTTTTGTAGCTGTTGTTGCTGTTGTTGTTGTTTTGTTTTGTTCCAGTTCCCATTGAGATTACAATATCTCTTTTAAGAGGAAGCCTTGGCCAAGATAGCAGCAATTACAATGTTGCAACAAACATTAAAAGCACAAATAGTAAACATACAATAGAAACTCACAGAATCAAATGCCTAAAAGATAAATAAAGGAAACCGAATCTTGCTAAGGAAGCAATTACAAATTCCAATTGGATTTGCCACCAAACCCTTTATTACATTTGTGAAAGTCCTAATCGGTATCAAGCTCATCTAGCTGCAGATCTGTCTGCAGGAAGTTCCAGACTGCAGAGGCAGGCTGCAGCAAACATAAAAGATATGTTTGCCGAGTTCAGTATGAACCTTAGAGACCGAATTTAAGAGGGCGCCATTTGAATACAAACAATACATACTTGTTTTGCGTGAGATATTCCCTCAAAGGTAAAAGGGAAACAGATCAAGGATGTACTTATAAACAAATATGTCAATGAGTGAGTCTGAACAAGGCCAATGAAGGCCACCCAACTCTGAGTCTGGCGGGTGCAATGATGAGTGAGAGCTTTGCTGCCTGTGATCAACCTCAGAACACTGTTGTCCACGGTATCCAGTCAGTGCAAGTATTTGGCAGAGCCATACTGCATGTGCAGCAGATCACTATAGTCAAGCAAAGGGAGGTACATAGCCTCAACCAGTTTTAACCTTTATTAATCCTGGGTAGGTTACAGTAATACCCGGGCCTGCCTCATACTCATACAGTTACACACATTCACCCCTGGCAGCTGCCCAGTACAACCACTGGAGCAGTTGGGGTTTAACTGGTTTGCTCAAGGGCACTTAACAGTGGATATTGAAGAAGGGGTGAGTATTACTCATTCACATCACCACCATGGTTCTTCCTGCCGGGCCACACACAAACTTTAAAATCCAACCAAACCGTTATAATACTTTGTTGCACAGTCTTGTGCCCTGAAAATAGCCAATCTACAAGCTCACATCGTGTTGGGCTGCAAGGTGAGCTTGTAGATCAGCTATTTTTGGTGCATGACGGTGTGTAACTAAGTATAGATTAGGCTTTACATCTTTCACGATTATGTTTTTTGACTCAGTGGTCCAACAATAAATCATTACGAAATCATGATCTCTTCTTTAAGCCAACTTACAAAATACAGTCTGAAGGGGTCATGTTATAGATTTTAATCTCTGAGAAATCAGCTCCTCAGGCATGTGTGAAAGAAATGACTTCCAGAAATGCACACAGGTCAGTTCGAGATACGTTTTGAGTTAAGTGTATGTTTGATGCTCCCTTGCTTTGAGTTGTCTTGATGGACATGACTGCTTGGATTATAGAAAGAAGAAAACTAGATGCATCTCCAGCAGACAATGTTACCATGGTAACACAGAGAGAACAGCAGTACCACAGTCTAATTAATGACAGTCAGTGCTTCACAGGAGGACCATGGTGACATCACCAACACCACCATCAAGAGGCAAGATGGCTTAATGCCTCAATGATAGAAATGCTAATAAATATATTGTTTTTCATTGACTTAAAGGCAACTGGCTAGGAGATATGTATTGAATGTAGGAGACCATTTATTATGTATTGAGGCCTGTTCATAAACAGTAAATGTCATCCCATTATCTAATGACCTACATAAAAGACTAGAACTAATCTCTATGTAGGTGGATGGTGAATAATGCAGTAAAATGTGGGAGATCTTTGATGAAGCTTCACACTTGTTGCCTGCTGCCTGAGCAATACTTATTTCCTGAGTAATCTAGCGTTGTCATCCTGGTATCGTTCAGTTTATTACACTGTAAATGTAAATGTGTTCATTTAACTCTGAAAGTGTACAAATTCAGGATTTTACAGTGCGCCGTCTGTTGTCTTTTATGTACCACTGTATGATTGGTTGCTCTTTTTTCCCTAGACAGACTTAATCAAAACAATCTTCTGCATCATTTGATAGAGTTTTTCTTCTTGTCAGGCCGTATTGCATTATGCATGTGTTCCAAAAGGTTTTGAGAAGCTGTTAAATTTTTAACAGGTGTAGGTCTAATTTATAAACATTCTACTTTAACTATTGCTTCATCATTGTTCAATTAGTCTTACACTCTCATCCTCTATGTTTATATTCAGGCACAAAGGGGGGGGGGGGGGCATGCCCATATATGGGCATATACTGATGACATCAACAATCTCCACATATGGGTATACATGGGAAAGTGAACATTTAACTTAAAATTATGTTAATTACATTGCATTACCATTCTAACGTTGCTGTACCCAATTCTGCAACTCAAGAGATATCCCAGTTTGTGCACCACTGATTGAGATAATCAGAGAGTCTATTAATGGCGTGGCTGGATCCCCTGTAGCCTGGCACCAGACAAATCTGCCAGTGCAACAAAAGAAAAATTGCCCTCTGCGATTGGGGTCTGGCACCGCTCCGTTGTGAATCCATTTCCTGCTCCCGAAGTCTGGGGTGACCAATCAGGGCCCAGTAATCAAATATGGGAGATTGAAATTGGTAGTTGGTTGTAGGTCTACTCTAACCAATGCCGTGCCGAGCCATTCTTTTGATCCCGCCCTCATAGAAGCACAAGACTCATATCCACGCAGTGATATAGTCTGGCCACGCGAGGCTAGATTCCCTGAGGATCTCTGTCGTCATGATGACGTCATATTGATGATGTCAAATTGATGATGCCCAAATATTATGAATTCACAAAAGGTTAAGAATATATAATCATACAAAAAAAAATATTCACAATATGTAATAGATTTAGATTTTCTTTATTGGCCTATACTGGCATCATGCGCAAGAAATGTGGTCCTGTTCGGTCCAGTGGTTTGCGAGATTAGCCTTGTAGTACACACACTGACGGACAAATAGACAAACGCTCTTCTAGAATCTCAATAAAGTCTTCTATGCACACCCACACCCCAGGGCTGATACCTTCCATAGCATTAAGGTATGAAGGTCTTGAGCAACTTTTGAGAATGTTTTTAAAAAAAAACACTCTAACCTCTGAAAATCTCATAAATATCTAAATGATTTTCAATAATGCCAGTTGTGAACTGTATGAGAAATTTGTACAAGTTGACAAGTCAATATGGCCAAGTAATATAATATAAACAAAATATTTAATATGCACAACTCATCAAACAGTTCTTCTATAGCCTACACCACAATCATGTCTATATTATGTATTTGTTTATTTTAGGACAGACGGCGCACCAGACCATAGCATATAGCCAAACAACATAACATCAAACTGCACCTGTGCAAGTACCAACAAGTTATATACTGTATAGCTTGGCGGCGTAGCACGAAAATCGTTCAATTTTGTGATTAAAGCGCCAAATTTGGCAGAAGTGTTGATTGATATATTAGAAACAAAACTGGATATTGGGACATCAGAAATTCTCACCCTTGTGGGCGTGGCAGGCATTTTTCAAAATGGCCACCAAACCTTCCTAAATCACCCTCTAGCAGCTACAGATTTTGCCTTAGGAAGCTGAAATGTTGCATGAAGGTCAAGTATATGTTTGTGAAGCTGTGTGTGCGTGTTCGTGTCAATTGGTTAAAAGGGGGTGTGGCAATGGGAGTGGCCGATCAAAGAAATTGCATAACTTTGATATAGATGTACAGATTTTCACAAAATGTTGTGGAAAGGTTGGTCATGAACAGCTGAGTAACTGCTCATACCATCTTCCAAAAAGGGGGTGTGGCAGTGGGAGTGGCCTATGGGGTACCAAAACAATCGTTCATTTTATGATGAAAGCACCACATTTGTCGGCTCTGTTGATAGATATACCGGTATGTTGAACAAAACTGGATATTGGGACATCACAAATTCTCACCCTGGTGGGCGTGGCAGCCATTTTTCAAAATGGCCACCAGCGGTTGATCAAATCCTCCTAATTTTTGTCCTAGTAAGCTAACATGTTGCGTGATGTATGTGAGTATGAAGGTGTGTGGGTGTGTTCATGCTAATTACCTAAAAGGGGGCGTTGCAATGGGAGTGGCCTAGTTAGCAGCAATATTTTGGGAGAATTGTTCAAATAGTGATACAAGTTGGAAATTTGGTACAAATCTTTGGAGATCACGCTTCGATTTAGAAAACCGGGCCACTCCTAAATCAAAGATGGCAGCCATTTTTTTTCAAGATGGCCGCAAACACTGTTTTTGCATTTCTGCATATCTTTTAATTATTTGAGGTCAATCACCAAATAGCACTCCCATAGTATGTTTTTGAACATTTTAAAACAGGAGTTACCATTTCTAACCATCTAAATTAAAACATTTCAAAAACACGCCATACAACTGTGCTCACAGTCAAACTCAACGACAAAATCTCATGACTTCTGAACATGTATAAATGTTTTCCCATCTAGTTCTGTGTCTTCCTCTGTGACTCCAGCCACCCGCATGTCGTCTCTCACCGCATCCTTAAACCACCGCTTTGGCATTTGGCCTTTCGTCAGTGCCACCGTTTCCAAGCCGTACAGCCTCATGGCTGGTCCCCCTACCGTCCTATACATCTTCCCTCTCACTGGTATCCTTCTGTTACAAATAACTCCTGCATACAGAAAAACATCACATGGATGCACCTGGGACATATCAGTGTTGTAGCCTGGGGTTGATCGGTGTTTCGGGTCTCAACATGGGTGGTGGGTACGCAACATACACCCTCGCTGAGGTGACCCGGGCTGGGGTTTGTCAAGCGCCCGACTTACATCCCAGTAGCTACCCACGGTCAGTCCTCTTAGGGCAAGACAGGGCCTCTCAGGCCGCTTATCCGGGGCTACTCTGCCAGGACTGGGGGAGAGCGGAGGATATGGCATGTGGAGGGACTAGGCTCTGTGGATGGCCTCCTGGCCGGGCTCCTCCTTCGTCTCACCAGGTCCAGGACCTGAGCGTTGCACCAGACTCCCCTGTTCTAAACATTTAATTCTGGCGTGATGGTTTCTTGGGCCGTGGTGGTACTACAGGCTCCACTTGCAGCTTGCTTGAATAGCCCTCCTTAAAGGCCTCACCATGGATTTGTTGGGCTTCCTCCTCACGGAAGACACAGGCTAGGGCGCTAACCCATATTGCTCCCGGATGCTGTCTACATTCCGGCTGTCAACCGTCTCTCCAGTGGTCACCAAACTATTCCTGGTTGTCACATAGTCTATTCCTTTGAGCCACTATGCATAGAATAACACCGACACTGTCCTCCATCCGTTCCCTCAAAGTACTCCTTCCATTTTCTCAACACACCGTCTTTGGTTAATAGAACATTTCCAGCCATCCTTCATCACCTTAACCTCTTGCTCATCCTTCCCATCTCAGTACCTGTCTAAACAATCGGTGCAGGTCCTTTTCTCCCTCCTTGGTGTCCAACCTTTCATACAACTTCTCAAACTCTTTTCCTTAACCCTCACCACTGTTGTCTCCGCCTTACCCCTTATCTCTTTGTACTCCTCCCTACTTTCTTCATCTCTCTGGCTGCCTTTCTTATCTCCTCCCTGAGCTCCACAGAGCATTGTTCTTTCTTCATCTTCACACCTAACATCAGCTCCCAGTACCTACCACAGGACTCAAGCCATGCTACTCGATATGCTGAGTTGGCACCTTCACCGTAAATTGTAACTCCTATTTGAAAATGTTCAAAACATACTATGGGAGTGCTTTTTGGTGATTTGGTAATTTACCTCAAATAATTATAGTCAGAATTATGCAGAAATGCAAAAACAGTCACATTTTGGCAGCCATCTTGAAAAAAATGGCTGCCATCTTTGATTTATGACTGGCCCGGTGTCCTAAATCGAAGTGGGATCTCCGAAGATGATTTGTACCAAATGTCTCGCTTGTATCACCATTTGAACAATTCTCCCAAAATATTGCTGTTAACTAGGCCACTCCCATTGAAACGCCCCCTTTTAGGCAATTAGCATGAGCACACCCACACACCTTCATATTCACATACTTGAGCAACATTTCAGCCTACTAGGACAAAAACTAGGAAGATTTGATCAACTGCTGGTGGCCATTTTGAAAAATGGCTGCCACGCCCACCAGGGTGAGAATTTGTGATGTCCCAATATCCAGTTTTCAGGGTCCCCACACATTTTTAGCAATGAATTTCCAAAACTTTTCCAGAATATTTAGCCCAATTTCCAGGCCTATATAACAATCATTCGGCGCAATAATGTGTCTCTTACTCCTATGTAGAATGCCCAAAGATAGGCAGTGTAGCAAAAATAAAGTTTGAGACATACATTAGGCTGCCGTCACACAGCCCGTTCGGCGAAAAACTACTTATGTTACATATTTCGTGTGATATTATTCATGTTTATGAAAATGTTTTGTTTTAACAAAATCAATAGCCAAAAACAATTTCAATTCAATTCAATTCAATTTTATTAAAGTGTCAAATCACAACAAGTTGTCTCAAGACACTTTACATGTAGAGAAGAGACCCAACATCCCACCCTGAGCAAGCAATTTTGCGACAGTGGCAACGAAAAACTCCCTCTTAATTCAACAGGAAGAAACGTCAGGCAGACCCTAGGCTCTAGGGCGGGGGCCTTCTGCCTCGACCGTGTTGGGGGAAAGAAGAGAGAGAGAAAGGGAGAGACAGAGGAGAGACAGAAAGAGATACAGTGCAAGCAGTAACAATAACAATAATAGCAAATATAATAGTGTAAGATACTAGCATATGATAGTATAATATAGTACAGCAATAGTGTGTATGCAGTATATAATGGAATAATATAAAAATGTTTAAGATAATATAATATGCGGTATAGTGTAGTGTAGTAGAAGTCCACGGTCGTGTCCAGGTCGTGCTCCATGGAGAGAGGCCCGGTCCGGTCCGCAGTCACAGTCTTGAGCCGCAGCTGGGGGTCCGTAGTAACAGTCCATAGACTCCATGGAGAGGCCCAGGCCCGGTCCGCAGTCACAGTCTTGAGCCGCAGCTGGGGGTCCATAGTAATAGTCCATGGACCTGCGACGTGGGTGGTAGAAGAAACTCCGGGGAACGAGTCCCCGGTTGTAGAATTAGTGGCAGGCCTTACTAGAGCGTGAATCCGTACAGGGTTAATTACGATTGTACCAATGGGACACAAACCCACACAACCAAAGGGAGGACGAGAAGAGAGAGGACGAGGGGAGAGAGGAGAAAGGGGAAGGTGGGGGAGAGAGGATGACTATAGGGGGACTGAGTCTATACACTTCGGCTATAGGCTTTATCATAGAGAAAGGTTTTTAGTCTAGTTTTAAATATACAGAGTGTGTCTGCTTTACGGACTGAGACTGGGAGAAGGTTCCACAGCTGAGGTGCTTGAAACTTAAATGCTCTACCTCCTGTTCTAGTTTTTTGGGGGTTTACTGGAACCGTAAGCCTTTTTTCATACTGTGGACGCAGTGGTGTTCTGGCTGGTTTACGGGGCTCGATGAGTTCTTTGAGATATACTGGTGCCTGTCCATTGAGAGCCTTGTATGTGAGGAGGAGAACTTTAAACTCTATTCTGTATTTAACCGGGAGCCAGTGCAAAGAGGCCAATGAAGGAGTGATATGATCTCTTCTTCTGGTTCCTGTCAGTATGCGCGCAGCGGCATTCTGGACAAGCTGCAGGCTATTTAGGGACTTACTTGCATAGCCAAATATTTTTCCAGGACCCTTGATAAATTCCAGGACCTTTGATGATGTTTGATCAATTTCAAACCTTTTCCAGTACTGGATTTTTTTAAATTTTATTTCAAAATATTTCCAGGAATTTCATGACCGTGGGGACCCTGAGTTTTGTTCCCAATATATCAATCAACACTTCTGCCAAATTTGGCGCTTTAATCGTAAAATTGAACGATTAGGCGGATTTCTTGTGCCACGCCGCCCCACTAGTATAGGTAACACAGCATTTGAACTAAACTAAGCATGTCAATCAAAGAAATAAATGAGCCCTACCTTTATACAATGATTTGAAGCTTTCTGCCTTTTGCTCCTGCATATTGTTCAACAATTCGGGAACCGTAGATTTTGTGTGCCTTCTCTATTTGTAAAATCCCCAAGTTCGACACCTTTGAAACTGTTCCTTTGTTCTTAAGTCTGTAGTTGTCTCAACCTTTGCGTTTCGAGTGCACACACACACACACACACACACACACACACACACACACACACACACACACACACACACACACACACACACACACACACACACACACACACACACACACACACACACACACACACACACACACACACACACACACACACAGAGTCTCATTTTAGGTGGTAGCTGATTTAGCTAGATTTTCTTACCTTAATAAAAATGGTCATAAATACTATATGCTTCCAGTCGCTAGTTTAAAGTCTCCTTTCAATCATCATGATATGCGTTTTGGTAAACTATGGTCCCATTTATTTTAAAATTGACGATAAAGTAGGTTATGCTCTAGGAGTGGCGGGATGATTTGATTGACAAGCTACACAACCAATAGCATTCATTCCCCGCCCCCGCTCTTGATTGATAAGCTACCCAACCAATAATGGTCTGGTGGCATTCTGCAGGATATGACGCGATATGACGTGATATTGAAAGATTGCTGAACAATCGGCTTCATTTTCGGTTGAAAGCAGAGGTGTGGCTTTGTCCATCTCTTTTATACAGTCTATGTTTTTGACCAGAAAAATAAAAACATTTTAGTTACTCCACTGTGCCCCCTACAGATCTGGTTAATGGAATTTTTCTATTGACCAGATATTTCCTTCGGGTGAAATATTTTCTTTTCTGGCCAAAAAGTGTATTTTATTTCCCACTAAGGAAAGTAGGCTTTCAACATCTTAAACCCGTCTTTGTTTTGGTGAGTAGCAAAAGTGTATTTTTTATTTTGACTAGAGATGAGAGGCTGCGGCTGCTGCGCTACCGGGGGTGTGCGGGCAGCGGCTCAAAAGTAACATAGCGTTAAGAAGAACTCCTTCTAACGTTAGAAGAGCTGGATGAAACCTAATGGTTTTGGCAGGACCTGTTGTACACTATTGTAGCCCACTGATCTACATGTTGATAGATAGGTTGTTGATTAAAGGGGCAGTCTTGAATCATTCATATTGGGAAATTGCCCAAGGTTTATTTATTGTTGAATGATTATTGCTATTGTAAGTTTCAGTGTTGTTTGTATTTTCTGTTTTATAGCCTGTCATAAAATCGTGGACGTTTGACAAAACATTTGGAGATAGTGAATTATGATAGGCCTATAATTAATGAGTTATATTGGCTATAGAAGTTGCAAACCCGATTTAAATTTTAAGTCAAGCCAGGAACTGAACAACATAGAAACACATGAGAAACTAGAAAAAGTGCTCCTCGGAGCACAGGTCTCCGCCAGGTCAGGTACGTTATTGTGGCCTCCTGGTGGCGCTATAATAGGCCAATGTGAAAAGGGTGCAATTTCTTCTTAGGCCTTTCACAGCAATCGGACACTGCATTCATGATTTGTGGCATTTTGTTTCAAAAATCCAAAACGTTTTGCTAAATTAGACCTGCTGGTGGCGCTATAACAGGCCAATGTGAAATGGGTGGCATTTCTTCCTTGGCCTAGTGGGAATGTGCGTGTGAAATTTCACGGAAATTGCAAGCTGCATTCATGATTTGAGGTATTTTGTTCAAAACAGACCAATCCTGCAAACTTTGGAAGCCAACCTTAGTCAATCAGGATGGAATATGGGAAATCGGACAGATCCAGGTTGATCACATGACGTTTGGATAAAATCTGTAGGAGTAATGTCAAAAAAATGGGTTCTGCACAAATCGGCCTCCTGGTGGCGCTATAACTGGCCCATGTGAAAAATTTGGGGCAGAGGTTCTGAATTGGTATTGAGGGAATGTGTGTGCACAGTTTCGTAGCGAGCGGGCCAATAGAGCGTCGCAGTTCCCGCCCACTTCCAGTTGCCGGAAGTAAATACTCAATGCATTTTTCCCATTGACTTTTCCGAAAATATTTATATAAATTAATTTAAGCCTAGAATCAAGCCATCCAGGATTCTGGTGAATCATGACCATAAAACATTTGATTCTGTGAAAAAAACTTTTTTGAAAACGGCAAAACAAAGGGTATTTATTAAACATAGTATATCATATCATTAAATATAACATTTAAAAAATCACAGAAAAAAAGGTTTTATGGTCATGATTCACCAGAATCCTGGATGGCTTGATCCTAGGCTTAAATTCATTGATATAAATATTTTTGGAAAAGTCAATGGGAAAAATGCATTGAGTATTTACTTCCGGCACCCGGATTCTGCGCAACTGCGATGCTCTATAGTGCCGGAGATTAGCTGGGAAATTGGGAAATTGCCAAACACACACACACACACACACACACACACACACACACACACACACACACACACACACACACACACACACACACACACACACGGACGGACGGACGGACAGACGGACAGGGGGTAAAACATACTCTCTCGCCATGCCTTTCGGCCTGGCGGAGACAATGAAGTATAGCCTGCACGAGGAAATCACGCATAACAAGTTGTTTTGTTTGCTGACTGTCACTGCACCACAGTGATTGGTCAGGATGTTTCTATTATCTCGCCTACATCCACACTTCGGATCTTCTTACCGGGTGGAGCTCCGCTACGTTAAATGTAAACCTGAAGAGGATCAAAAGGCAGCTTATATCGTCGTTGAACTTGAGAGGAGTGCACCGTTCAGTTGAACATAGACTGTGTTGAGTGTGTTCCAATCGCAAAATCCCTTTTTATTTTATTTTGTAGGCTGCAATGAATCAATCGCCTCGAATCCGTTCAGTAATAATACCATTAGAGTTAGAGCCGCGTGTTAAAAGTGATCTGCAATAGGCACGTGTTACAATGTAAACATCTGTTTACCCCGGTCAGTAGACCTCCATTTAACTCTGAGAGTCTAGTATAAGGGTAGAGGGTATACAATGTAACGAAATGGTCCATTTGGTCCATTTGTACACTCCCGAGTTAGATTACAATAGGATTCTACGCAGTGATGTAAAGTAACTAGGTACATTTACTCAAGTACAGTACAATTTTGAGGTATTTTTACTTTACTGGAGTATTTCCAGTTTTCAGTACTTTTACTTCTACTCCACTACATCTCAGAGGCAAATATTGCACTTTTACTCAACTACACAATTAATTGAAAACTTTAGTTACTAGTTACTTTGCAGACATAAATTATTCTATTATAAAACCTATTTGAAAATGGCCGATCTACAAGCTCACAAAGGTTTATGCATTGTGAGCTTGTAGATATGCTATTTTCAAACATTTTAGTACTTTTACTTTTGGTACTGTAAGTATATCTTGATGCCAATACTTTTGTACTTTTACTCAAGTAACATTTTGAACACAGGCCTTTTACACTTGTGTAACAGAGTATTTTAAAATTGTGATATTGCTACTTTTACATAAGTAAAATATCTGAGTACTTCTTCCACCACAGGATTCTACTGGTTAGTTTCAGCAGTGTGATTATGATGATGTCGTTAGAGCGAGTATTGAGCTACCAGCTGACCTACTTTCTCTCAGTGCTGTTTACAAGCGGCTGCCAGCGAACAGACTGGAGGATGTTGAAGTGCAGGGTTTAATGGAAAAAGACGGACGGCGCTCAGAATCCAGGAAAGGATCGCGAATGGAATTCGGTCATATGTTGATTAATAATAATAAGGGTAGACTTCTTTTGACTGCTGCTATAATTGCGACCAACCACATTAAATAATGTGGTTATGCAATTGAACGTTTTCTGACGTCTGTGGTGATGATGATGAGTCAAGAAGCGTAGTTGCACATTAACAGCTATGCCGTAGTTTACTATGAGTAGGTTTACCAAAGTGAACTATATGGATCTCTGTTTCTACTGAAGACTCGTTTTCAAGGTATGTGAGTGATATATCATTTTAGATTGTTTTATGTCATTGTAATGCGTTTTATGCCACTGTAAGAGGCTGTCACACACGTTGTCATGTCCCATGGTACCGGTTTTGAATTGTTATAACATCAAAGTTCATGTGCGGCCCTCTTTCAAATGACACTGGAGGTGGTCTATCTCATGATTAGCCTACAACACCCAGTTAATCATTTTCTAGAGGACCTAGACTGTGTATGCTGTAGATATTGTTGGTTAAACTATACTTCTATATTTGAGACTGCTTCACAGACCCATGGGTCTGTGAAGCAGTCTCAAATATACTCTATGATTTAATTCTACAATATGCAAGTGTCCTGGTTAGAACATATAGAATAGATAACCCATATTCTGCATTCATGACCAGCTCTGGAGTGATTTTCATTATTGATTTTCCTCTGGTCATTATTAGTTAAATTACAATATAAAAATAGCTCAAAGAAATACATATATTTGTAATTGAGTATAAGCATTATTACTGAATGCTCTTTCAGGGCTATTCTTACTTAGTTATGATCATATGAAGTCCACAATTCCATATATTGCAGCCATTGCCATCTTATGGTTAGAAATACATCTTGAGTGACTTGTGTTGTTTTGAACTCTGTGGACATGATGTCTTGAATTCACATCAAGAATTGGATTCTGAATGAATGAGATGGCTTGAGTTTAGCCAGTGTCACTGTGTGTGGACGTTATGTGCAATGCATGTTGAAGGTAAAGGTCATTGAGTCCATTGGTGGGCCCGCCCCTCCCCTACATTGTTTTCCTTTAGAAGGCCTAAGGAATGGAAGTGTTGTGACGTTTCCTTATCACTTGAGGCCACTACCCTGCCTCCGAATGTACCATGAGAGGGTATACATCCCAACACAAGAAGTCAAAACATTGAAGTCAACAAACTATCCATTTTCAAATAGGAAGAGCTGCTCACATAACTACTAATACTACTATAACTACATAACAGAAATAGAGCTGACATGGGTTTAGTATACACTGTGAGGTTCGAATATTATGATAATAATACTGATGATAATATTATTATGATGTTATGATTATGATAGGCCTATAAGCCAGGCATTACTTACATCTACAGTGATTGGTGTCAAACGGACGTTCAAAACTGTTCCATGATATAATAATATATCATGATAGTTAAAGGAAAATAAGCCCTTTCAAACCATGGTGTTTGAAATGGCATACTGTTATGACAGCCATGACAAAATGGTGGCTTGACTTTGAATATACATTGGGTATACACTATACAGCAGCTCAAACTAGGAGTTAGAACAAGCAGATGTATTACATGTAATGTAATGACGTAGTAGACCTTACTTTTCAATGTTTGACCATGAAAAAGCTATCATCTGGGATAACTGGGAGTTGGCAGTGTAGATTTAGCTGTTCTATACATACATTTGTTTTCCACATATTTCACTTGCACACATTTGTTCTTTATATGAATGTCGATGCTTGAAGAAATTTCAGTAAAACATACCCAGCTCCAGGAATGTTTGTCTCAAGACTTGAGCTGTCACTACAGCATGAGATACAAGTAGAGGTTTTTCAGACAAGGTAGTTAGTTTGCAAAGCGGACAAGAACAGCCACTACCTCTGAGAATAGTCTCAGATTAGCTAGTAGTTTGCTAAAAAGATCTGAACACTTACTCTGGTAATACAAACCAGAGTGATTTCCATTTGCTTTTTTGCCATTAGACAGAAAGCATGAGCTATCATAAATTGGATCGACGGACTATGATTTGTTCATTTTATTGTAGGATTTTTGAAAGATTTCACCTATAATGACATGCCTAAAATAGAGTTGTCAGGTTTAAAGGGGTTAGTGGTTAACTTATGAAGAAGAAGAAGAAGAAGTCAAAAAGAAAGAATAGAACATGATTTTCCTTGAAAGTTTCCTTCCAAATTAACCCCTTTCATAGGATATGAATGAACATCATCAGTAGACATTTACTGTCTTGCATTGACGGTGTTATGCTGACATTTTGCTTGTGGCAACCACTTACGCCATATGCTTATTTCCAAAGATCCTTTAAATTTTTTTTAAAGAATGACGGGTTGTACGTTCTTAAGTAATAACTCTTTCACAACTGTTAAAACAGGGAAATCGTGGATGAGATACAACATGTGCACAAAAGACGGCGTGACCATCACATAGTCAATGTTGAGAAGCTGTGTTTTATTAATTTACCACAAACCATTCACCTAGTGTCCAAGGGTGAGTGACCACAATTTGAGACTGGTGTGGGGCAGTCCATAAGATGTTTTTATTTTACAATGAAGCCATTTTAGGGTAAATTAAAGGATCTTGAATGGATGCTATCTCTAGCATGCTTTTGTTTATCAGTGCAATTTTATATTCATATGTTTTGTAAAAACATAATTATAGTTAGGTTTCATATCAACACAGTTTAAACATTAAAACATTTAAAGCTACAGTCCCAGACTTAGTTCAATGAATAAAAGGTTATTTTAACCAATCTGTATGGTAGAGTAGAGTATGTTAAGATGTAACGACTTTAGCACATCTACTGTGCTTAGAGGTGGTCTCCCTACTCTTCCATTGAAATATTTTAGACCCTAGTGCGAGTAGGACATCAAATAAAGTTATTTGAAGCAGATGGCATACCGGATAGGACAGGACACTAGACGTGCCACCATCTTTATTGTAGTTCGGACATTATAGCAATTACAGAGAAACAACAGATATATAGGCCTAACTTACGCATTTTATCTTTATGTGGTCTGTTCTTAAGTTATGGTTGATAGTAGTGTAACACTGACACTGTACCATATTCCATCATCAGAAATAAGCAGGAAGGAGTAGGAGTGAATTGCAGCAACAGTAGTGTGTTGCCCTCAGAACTGAAACAAGTGTATGTCCCTGCTAGCAAGCATAAGGTTTCAATTCTTCCATTAAACTCTACTGTATTACCCTGTAACAGCTTATTTCCTGAGGGTTTATGTACAGTACCATGAGAAACCCGGAGCACGAGAGAGTATGCATCTCCCTCTCTTTTTACAGTATACTGTATTTACAGTACATTCCGGGTTTGGTCATGAACGTGAACCTGAGTGTATTTACTCCTCTGTCATGAGTTCAGGTAACCAATTTAAGACTTGAACCCCTCAGGGCATCTGTAACCAGAGCCTGGTGCTTTGTAGTGGTAAACTTTGCAAGGTGTGGTTTAACCTCAATGCATTCAGTGAATGTGGGTTTGTTTGTGAGGCTGAATATCACAACGTTGTTTAGAATAAGGCTGTATACTGTATGTTAATTGAGCAGGTGCCCTGCATCATCTTAATCCTAAACTCAGAAACAAAGTTTAATTATAACATTTTGAGGAAAGGTTTGCTTCCACAGTTGACGTCCCCAAGGCTGTCTTGCTTTATTGTCAGTGATGATTGGGCCTGAAATGCAGGATCTTCTGTGTTTTCTTACTAGGCTTGTTTGTAGGCTACTCAATCCTCAATATTTGATCAGTCTGTTCTCTTTCAATGTCTTCTGTAAAATAGGAAAAACAAACTGGGTAGAGGGAAACATTTTTCTGCCAACACAGAACATGCACGCACGCACGCACGCACGCACGCACGCACGCACGCACGCACACACACACACACACACACACACACACACACACACACACACACACACACACACACACACACACACACACACACAGAGGTCAGAGGAAAGTTCAATGCACAATCTGGTGTCAGGGTTTAATCGTTTAATCATTGCAACATTTGTGTTTGTTTTGTCGAATCTAGCATACGGAACATACTGTAAAGGAAGTTTCATAAATATCTTGGATATTTGAAGGGTTGCATGCTTTCTAGGATGATGATATTATACAAATCAAAGCTGTTACATGTACAGTACATTTACATAATACAACTGAGGATATTATTTCAGCTGATGTTCCTTGGTGGCAGTTGGCAAGTGACATAAGCAGTCAGTGTGCATTGGTCAAATCCAGTTAATTATCCAACGGTGTTGGGCATTTATAAACATAGCTGTAGGGCTAGAAAAACAAATCTGCTCTTTGAGAGAAAATTCCAAAGGAGTTAACAGTACACTCATATTTAAATTAGCCTATTGTCCAATGTCCAAGTTTGTTTTGTCATTGTTAATGCAGACCAAGGATAAACATGTCATATTTATTTTTTATTATCAGAAAACCTTTTGGACATGTGAGACATGACAGAGGTCTGGTTAACTCAGGTCACATTCACAAGGCAAAAGTTAGTGCTGCACCACCAGTCAGCCCAAAATGTCACATTTCTAGCTTTCTGCATCTTATTCATTAAACACAGACCAATTTCTGGATGCAGTATTTTGTTATAAATGGATGTCAGCCTAGTTTGTGTAATTATCTAACTCTACTCTAATCTCTCCTAAAAAACACTCCTGGGATATATGCAGTGGAGTGTAGGGCAGGCTACATCATAGCATTAGCTGCAGGCATTTAATTTCCAATTTAATACTATCTCACTAAACAGGATTATTGATTTTCTTTTGTGCTGTCTAGCATAAATAACTGTTTTTTAGCATCTTGACAATTTAACTTGTAGGATTTTAAGATTTTTCGTCTGGCATTTCAGTTATGAGCTAAGACTGTGGGAATCACACTATTTTCTTTAGCCTCAGTGAGCTGCTTACCCCCTGCCTCATTGCTGCTTATGTTTTTCTTTCTCTTTAGTATTCATTATCTTGTGCAAGAAGATGTTTGTTTATTTTTTTGATTAATACTTTGTTTTGTATTGCAGAATTAGAGCAATTTTAATTAAAACCTAAAGAGGTTATGTAACTTAATATGAAATTAAAGGAGTAGTTCACCCAAAAAATGACAAATTGTCTCCGCCAGGCCAAAAGGAATGGCGAGAGAGTATGTTTTGCACCCTGTCCGTCCGTCGGTGTGTCCTGTCTGTCCGCGAGCAGCTAATCTCCGGCACCATTGGCCTGGTCGCTGCGAAAATGTGGACACACAGTCAATTCAGAACCTCTGCCCAAATCCGATTTTCCATATTCCATCCTCATTGGCTAAGGTTGGCTTCCAAAGTTTGCAGGATTGGTCCTCAAATCATCATCATCATCTCAAATCTGGCGGAGTTTTCGGTAGGAGACTCAATTAACCTGCATTGACCCCGCCGGTCATCAAATTATTGGCATAGGAATGCGACAAAAACAAAAAATGTTCCATGAATTCAAGGCTTCTTTGGGTGTTTTGGGGGGGAACTACTCCTTTAATTGTAAATTAAACTAGAAAAAGTGCTCCTTGGAGCACAGGTCTCCACCAGGTCAGGAAATCGCAAGCTGCGTTCATGATTTGAGGCATTTTGTTCAAAACGGACCAATCCTGCAAACTTTGAAAGCCAACCCTAGCCAATAAGGATGGAATATGGATAATCGTGGAGATCCGTGTTGATCACATGACTATAGAGATACTGTGTACCGTTTTGCATGATGTTTGGATAAAATCTGTAGGAGAAAATGGGTTATGCACAAATCGGCCCATGTGAAAGATTTGGGGCAGAGGTTCTGAATTGGCATCCAGGGAGTGTGTGTCCACAGTTTCGCAGCGACCGGGCCAACGGTGCCGGAGATTAGCTGCTCGCGGACGGACAGGACACACGGACGGACGGACAGGGTGCAAAACATACTCTCTCGCCATGCCTTTCGGCCTGGCGGAGACAACAATGTGAGTAATAACCTTCACAAGTTAGAATGTCACTGTCATTTGATGCATTTCTAGAGTAATGTATCCCGGTAGAGTGGAGTGTTTTGCATCAGTCACAAATACATCCAAAGCAAATGCATTCTAAATGTGAAACCACCAAATGATCAGTGATTGTTTTTTTCACAGCAGTGTGGCGCTAGTGGTTCAGGAGGTAGAGTGGCCGCCTGGGAGCTGGAAGGTTCCCGGTTCAATCCCCAGCTCCTCCTGGCTGTGTGTCGAAGTATCCATGAGCAAGAATCTTAACCCCGAGTCCCTCAGGGCTCAATACTAGTGTGTTTTATGTTATTGTGGGGAAAGCTTTCGTTGAAAATAGCCGATCGACAAGCTCACAATGCAACGCAACATGTCACGTTGTGAGCTTGTCGATCTGCTACTTTCAGCGGAAGCTTTCCCCACAATACCGATGCTGGGGTTAACCCCTAACTGCTCTGCCTCTGTCATCGCTGTGTGAATGTGTGCTAGCTTACATTGTGTAACACTGTATACTTGTTATGTGCCGTTGCAGTGTGTGTGTGAATATGAAGTATGTTGTAAAGCGCTTTGAATGGACTTGAAAGGCACTATATAAAGGCAGTCTATTTTCCATTTACCACATGGCCATGTGTATTGTGTATGCTGTATTGATGTGGTACCAATAGGAGATATAACAGGCAAACGTTGATCAAAATAACAATTCTTCTATATTCATTCATACATTGTGTAGACTTAGGTAATGCAAGTGTTTAACAATAATTAAACTCTTGAGAGCGTAAAATGAAAAAAAAAAAAAAAAAAAACGCTCTCAAGAGTTAAAGATCTACCAATTAAGGGTCCATTTGGTTACCAACTCTCCATCATTTAGCTGGGGGCGGTCCCTGGACCACTGGTTGAGAACCACTGGGCTAAAGGACATCCAGTGGCATCATCTTCTGTTGGTCAACTATCAATGTCATTTACTGTTAGCACAAACAAGCAGTACAGTATGAGAAGTTCTGGCATGGTAACTGCCCAAAACAGTATATTATAAAGATTAATACATGTATTGTATTAGTAATAGTATACTGTATGGAACTGGGACACAGCAGCATACTTATCAGACCAGAAGAGTAGAGAATAAGCACTCTCAGAAATATGAATATGGCCACCAGCTGCCAACTGAGGAGTAAATGATACAGAGTACAAAATATTTCCAGACTCTCACAGCAGTTTTAATCAGGATCAAGAGGAAAAAAGTAGTGCATGTCATGTTTCCCTGCAGTGTGTCAATGGAAACATTAACAGCACTGGAATGATGATGGCTTATAAAATGCTTTCCACTTAGTGTTTTATGTCATGAATCAAAATGGTTGAAAATATACTAATAAGATTGCATAATTTAGTATATGATTATAATCATACACATTATACTCATCATGGAGATGTACAGTATTAACGCAAGTTAATACTGTACATCTCCATGGTGAGTATAATGTGTATGATTATAATCATATACTAACTTAACTCTATGAGAGTTAAATAAAAACAGATTTTACTTTGCATCTGAGCCCTTTAACTGTCATCACTTAGAAAGTCCTCGGAAAGGGATAGATTAGCCTATGTCCTCATATAATTAAGCTTTACTCCTTGAATTGTAGCCTTCTTTCAGACATTGTTTTGATAATGTCTGGCTTTGAACAGCTTTCATTTGTTTACTTGGCCTAGGGCAGGCTACAGACAGACTGTGAGTTTTATTTGCAATAGATATAGACTGTTATAGTTCCCAGTGGTGTTTGCTGCATGTTGGTAAGCTTCCTTTATTCGGAGGATGTGAAAGAGGTGGGCTCCTTTAGTCTCTTTGTTATGCTGCGTTATCAAAAGAGGTGTCTGCCTCAAGCATTTTTCTAGGTCAAGAGGAGCGCCTCTCGTGCGGAGCATTTCTTTAGTATTGAAGTGCTGTATCCAGGTGGAAACCGAAGATGGTTTATGAACTTTGTTTTGCACTGTAAAATAGCGAGATGTCAGGGCAAATACATGGTGTAGCCTTCACATCAGGATCTTTTATCTTCTAATGTTTTCACACTGATGATGGGACATACGTATCCTGTGTTGACAAAGATGCCATTGACGTTTATATCATAACTAATGCTACAGACTTCTTCTTTGAATCACTGTGACTGCACATCAACATGTGTACAGCACACAATTGTTCTTTCTCAGTTCCCTGACCCATTTAAAAAAATAAAAGTTATTTTGCATTATATGTGATACCCATGATTCCAGATGCATCCCATTGTTTGCCATTCAATCTAGAGATACATTACATTTAATTGGAATTGATTGTGCTTTTTTCATAGGTCTTGGAGTTTGTTTGGAGTGGACAGAAGCTGTTGATCAGTCGTTTTACCCAAGACGTTGAGGCACCATCAGCACGGATGGGATTTATACGACTTCAGAAAGGGCCTGGCTGGGAAAGGGAGTGATAATGGACAACATTTCCGACTTTGGTGGCCCTTGTCCATCCAGCCGGGGGGAATGGGAGTGAGTGCCATTTCATATCACTTCATATCATACATTGACGTTTCCTTTCTATTACATAGTTACTAAGTTGTGTAAATAGTTACACAATATTTGAATCATGTAATGCAGGTCACAACTATGGGGTCTAAATGTTACAGTGGATATACACTGATGTATACACACGCATACACACGCATCATATTGTATCATATTCATATTTTCTTTATATTTGGGATGTTTTCTGGTTTTGAATGAACAGTTATAGGAAAATATTTTATCCCAGTAGTCACTATCCTAGATTTTACCTACACACATAATCTTTTAGATCAAATTAATATTTTATTTTTGCATTAATCCACTAACTGACATGAAGTAGCTGCAGTGTATAAATATTATAGTAGCTGCAGTGTGGCTTTTATAATTATGTCTTTGGTTTAAGATGTGCCAAGAGAAGCCATAGAAGTGTCTCAGATCCATAGGTGATGATCTGCAGTGTCATTTCATATCCATTAATTTACAGTTCTATGTAGAATAGAGATGCTGCATTTAAAATTGACATTGGTCTTTGTGTGTTGATTTCTTGGCATCTGAATTGTATTCATCTGAGTTGCTTCACATGCTCACACTGGAAGCCATTTAAACTGCTTTTGGAAGCATATTTACAGTTTGAAAGTTCTGATTCCCAAGACGCATGTAAATGTCCAGTATACATGGGGTCAGTATTTCATATTTAAATCAATGGTGGTCTAATGCTGCACATCACAAATGACTTGGGGGCGTGTCTAATTCCAATTTTGCTAGTTAGATGGCACATATGGGCCCTTTCTTTGCCAGTGCCTTACCCGTTCTCACTACCTGTGAATTACGCACAAAGGAGCTGGCACTGTCCCTAAACGGTATCTTATGGCCGCTATATCCGCTATTCATTATGCCGCCTCCGTTATTTGCGCCTGGAGGTGTGCTCGTGGCTGTGTTGTTGCGCTTTCCCTAAAATTGCTATCTTGCCCACACATGTTTTGGAAAGTGCATAGCGCATTCTAAAACCACCCGCTATGCCAAATTCGTTTGGTTGAGCGCGCAGCTGCAATGGACATGTCGGGAATCTGGCCGGGCGCACATTACAACGGCACAACTTTCAGAGGCTGCCTCTCTCCTAATTCTCAGCAAATGTCTGAGATTCAAATTAGGCCTATCCTATAATCAGCAGAAGTGAGTGTCAATTCCTTGTTTCAATTGTGTTAATATAAGATGATAGTCTATTCAAAGAAGACAATTTGTGCTGTGTGCGGTGCCATTCGCTCCAAATTACACACGTTTCATTCATCCATTGCGCAGGAAATAAAAAACGTATTACAATAATATAAAATTCTCTATAATCAACAGTAACATGTAGGTAATACTTATGTGTATCAAATATGGTTTTATTGAAAGGCAATCAAAGGCTAGAGCGCATGAAGCAAACGTTGGGTGTATAGTGTCCAACCTTATCGGCACCTCAGTGCGGCTGCAGAGTTCACTGCAGAGTTCACTTCGGAATTAAGTGATTGCGAATGTGATCGTCATTCCAATTTTACTGTAGTCCACAAAAGTGTGACTGTTAATTCCTTGTGTCAATGTGTTTTTATCAGCAGTTGCCAGTTAAGCTTATCAAAGACTAATACAATATCGTTTGATCTGCATTTGCTATAACCACACCAGACCATTCGTTGAATTAATCCAAAAAACAAGCAAATTGCTGTAACAGCAATGTGTGAGTGATAATTCTGTGTATCAAATATAACCTTTCCAGGGGAACGCCCCTTGCACCATACTAAATCTCTAAATAGTGGGTATAGGGCCCCAAGTGTCTATTCCCATTCGTCTTAAGAGCCAGTTGCACCTGCATTGCTATTTAGATAACAGAGAACCAAACCGTTTTCTGCTGAGGAAGCAGATCTGCTCGTGCATTGATTGAAAGTGCACAACCATCTACCGGAGCAGAATAATGTGATATAATGATGTCAGGAGACAGGAGACAGGGAAAACAAAAGCTCTCTGCTCACCTAAAATATCAAGTAGAACCGTCCTTACTGCTGCTGGCATTTTTGGGGCATGCAACTAGAAGTAGAATCACATCTTTCTCCAATGTCCCATTTATGTCGAAGAGATATCTGTTATACTGTATATTTGAACTTAATAATCACATGCTCATCCTTCGTTAGGTTCTTTAGTTAAGCCACCTATTTAAGCATGACAGGAATACTGCGGCAAGTTAAAATCAAGTGCTTGAAAAAGGTTCATCTTCTGCTTCAGGCCACAAAAACGACGGCGCTTCCTAGCTTGGCAAATTGGCGGGTGCCATTGGCACTTGCCCGATGCAATATGTGGATAATCTGGCCCAGATCATAATTTTTCAACCTCAATACTGAGTCTCTCAGTAATAAAATATACCATGATGAACATGAGTGATGTGTCGAATTCAGATGGATTTTGATTGCAAGTAGTGTGTGCGCATTGCAAACCCTAGTCAGTTGTAAACGATCAATGACACTGCACTTTGTGCTGATTTGTGTCGGGTGTAAGATAGGGCTCATAATGATCATTCACAGTATCTATTCATGTTAGTTCATTACAAACGTACAGCAGTACAGTACATATTTCTCAGTTCTCATCCTTGACATTAACAGAAGCAACATTTTACATTCTAAATCTCTATCTACAGCACCAACAGCTGTGTGGACGATTTATTGGATGAAGATGACAAAGACAGAGCAAAAAGGTACTGCTCTGTGTGTGTGCGTGTGCGTGTGTGTGCGTGCGTGCGTGTGTGCGTGTGTTGTATAATAACATTATTTTTAACAGCCTGCCAGTCAGGAATCAAACTTGACCTGTCATGTCCTTGTCGAATAAAGATTAGGACTACTGTTTTATATTGTCACTGATTCTCTTATTCTCTGATTACTTGTTAAGGGCATCCCGTAACAAATCGGAAAAGAAAAGAAGAGACCAGTTCAATGTGCTCATCAAGGAGCTATGCACCATGCTGCAAGGCCAAGGACATCCACGCAAGATGGACAAGTCCACCATACTGCAGAGAACTATTGATTTCTTGCAGAAACAGAAAGGTATGTTGAATTTACAATGTCCTGTTTAGCCAGCCATTGTTTTGCAACTGTATTTGGTGATTACAAAGCAAACCAGAATTTCTGTACATCCTAAGTTTCATGCTCTTGCTGCTGCTGTTGTGACACCTGAATTTCCAGATGAGGATCAATAACGTTGGTGATGGCTATAGTCTACACTCTTGCAGCGCATTGCATTGAAGTGCTAAATCTTACCTACCTTACCTAAACAAGAAGGAAAGAACATGCATCTTTCACTACCCAATTCAAGAGCAGGAGAAAGGGGCGGAGTTTGAATATTATTTGTTTGGGTTATGTTCTAGCAGACCACGTGTCCAATTGCTGTTGTCATTCTACACCAACCAACAAAGTGTAGCTCGATAATTAATCCATGATGATGGAAATCCTTGATGTGATTTTAGATTACAGCCTAGGCCTATTTAATAGCGCAGTGGATATACAGCATCTTCAACACAAATGCCTTGCATACTGCCTTGATGCAACTATGGGATAACGAGGGCTTACTGATTATAGCTGAGCTGAGCAACCTGCGGACAGACAGACAGACAGACAGACAGACAGACAGACAGACAGAAACACGTGTGTGTGTGTGTGTGTGTGTGTGTGTGTGTGTGTGTGTGTGTGTGTGTGTGTGTGTTTGTGTGTGTGTGTGTGTGTGTGTGTGCGTGCGTGCGTGCGTGCGTGCGTGTGCGTGTGCGTGTGCGTGTGCGTGTGCGTGCGTGCGTGTGCGGTTCTTTGCAAAAAGGAGCACATAGCCATCATTGTCTCATCAATCACATAAACCGCTCCAACGTCAAATGTTTTAGTGCAAAGACTGATAATCCCAATCACTATATGTATCCACCTGGGAATACAGGGGGATTTCCCCGTAGGCACTTTTTTCTAGTGTCTTCAGCATCAGCCCTTGCACAGAATGTTTGTGTAGTTCTCTGTCTTTGTGTACATGGCTGCCTGTAATTGTTTGGTATAAGCAATGGAAGAGACAACGGTTGCTACAGTATGTGTTTATATATGAGCAATATACAGTATCAACACATAGCATATACTGTATTACTTGATATATATGAGTAATATACCAACAAAAACATATCATTTGGTGTCTTGTTACTGGATCTTGTATCATCATGTTTTTCCAGGTTTTACCTGGCAAAACATGGAATTTTCTTTTGAAAGTGGTTACCAATTACATGCAGCCATACTGGACAAAAGAGAACTACACAAACATTCTGTGCAATGTGCCTTTTTTCTAAATGCTAAATTCTAAATGTTAACTGGTTAATACAGTGCCCAGGTAGCTGGAATATACTACCCAAGTTTCTGCCAATGTTCAACATTCAGGTCTATTATTTCTAATTTTCTTTTCAGATCTCACTGCACAGAATGAATCCTGTGACATACAACAGGACTGGAAGCCTTCGTTCCTCAGTAATGAGGAATTCACCCAGTTAATGATGGAGGTAAAGCCCAAAACTGTAGTGTGGAGAATAGATTGTACTGCACAGGCTGAAATAACTCTGCTCACTATTTCAGTACAATCAATAAGACCACTTTTTTTACCCACAAGAATACAGGCAGTCAATAAAAGTTATCATTTTCTATTCTTCTAACAGGCTCTAGATGGTTTCCTTGTCGCATTAACAACAGATGGAAACATCATATATGTATCTGACAGTGTGTCTTCACTTATTGGCCATTTACCGGTAAGTGACAGAGACGCAGAACTGATATCGCAACTAAAAGAAAAGGCTGCAAAAAGCCAGCAGTACACAACTTCCATTTATTATAATTGGTCATTGTGTTAATGATTGATTGGAACAGATTTATTTGTGTGCACTAGCAGTGTAATGGTTTCTTTCACCTATAATAGAGACATTTCTCACCAAGATAAGACCACTAGACTACCTTTTATGATGCTTTGCTACTCACTCTGTTCATAATAGACCAGTGGAAATGTGTGTATATGAGTGCAAAATCTAGAATAACTCAAATACCATAAATGATAATCATAAATGTACCCTTTTGTATTAGTCAGATATGGTGGATCAAAACATCTTGAACTTCCTCCCTGAGCGGGAACATGGGGAGGTGTACAAGCTGCTATCATCCCACATGCTGATGAATGACCCCATTGCTGCTGACTTCCTTGACAGTGAGGATTTCCATCTGTCCCTACATATATATATATATATATGTTAACCTCACAAACACACACACACACACACACGCACACGCACACGCACACGCACACGCACACACACACACACACACACACACACACACACACACACACACACACACACACACACACACACACACACACACACACACAGACCCATACCGTCTCTGCCCTTCAGTGGCTCCTGTATAGGTCCCTACATGTCGCAATGCCAAAAGTATTACGACAAAGTTTATATTATATTTGGTATTGTTTTGTTTGTTTCTTATATACATATAGTCAGACATTCATTCATGTTCAATGATAATGATGTCTATATACAACCCATAACACACAAGAAACTCATTTATACTGTGAGATGCTGTTTTCCCAGCATTTTGTATTGCATTGTATCTATAGGTGCTTTTAGCTGTGACACATGGGTCCTTTACAGTATATATAGAGCAGGTTACCAAATTTGGCATTGTAAGCTTAAAGGATTGCTGATTAGCATGTCTATGATTAGCCTTTTAGTGAATAATAGTAGCTATAGCCTTTTGTATTTCAGTGTATCTTTAGGTGTGTTTGTGTTTAGCTGTGACACGTGGGTCCTTTACAGTATATATATAGAGCAGGTTACCAAATTTGGCATTGTAAGCTTAAAGGATTGCTGATTAGCATGTCTATGATTAGCCTTTTAGCTAATAATAGTAGCTAGCCCCAGCTTCGTAGTTAAGACCTTTAATCGCTGTTATGTTAACAAAGTAATCTAGAGCAATGCGGTATCTGGGTCTCAAGACACTGACCTTAATCCTGTGCTACAGTCGTGCTGTTCAGAGAAAAAGTGATCTGGAAATAGCTGCTTTCTCAGACTGTATTTAGAACTCAAAATACAAAACAAGTTGTCATGGAGTCATGTCTGGAATAATCATCAACTGCAACTGGCTCCATTTTATCATAAGCAAGTCTCACACCATTTCTGCATCGATCTATCTGGCTTTTCTTTTGTGTGAAAATGAATGTCTGACTCATATTGTGCTCATTGTGTTACTCAACATTCTCAGATGCATGGCTATTCTCAGAGCAGTTAAAATGCTACAAACTGAACTTTCAGACATGCTTAGTAAATAATTTGCAGTAAAATCAAGAGTCCCCCATGCAGTACAAAGTGATTTTGAAAAGATAATATCTTGTTGTAGATACTGAAAGTATTATCTGCCTTGCCAAACTATAGCTTTTTCATAATCTGTACATCTATCTGAATAATGCACACTATCTCATGAATTGCCATTTGACTGCTATCTGTTTTTTTTTCTCCAGGCGATTCACATGTTGAGTTTTGCTGTCATTTAGCCAGAAGTAACATTGACCCAAAGGAACCACCAATATATGAGTATGTGAAGTTTGTCGGAGATTTCAAGTTTCATAACAATGGTAAATACACATTTTCTTCCTCAGTGTTTACTTAAGGTTTTTAGATGTAAAACAATAACGTTTTAAATAATTTGCTGTCAACACTAGCTTTCTAGGGCAAACTAATAAAATCCCATGTTCTCTTTTTTAGAGAAGACAGCTGTAACCTTTTTATCAAACAAATTTGCGTCTAACTGCTGAAAAGCAGACATAACACGCACCATGATGTAATATGAAGTAATGTAGCTGAAATTAATGCAACTTGTAACGGTGTAATTGCACTTACCTTCATTTGTAACTTTGTTTTAAGAGTGACTTGACGTCTGTTTCACAGTGCCTACATCCTCATGTAACGGGTATGAGCTGACGTTACCCAGAACCCTGCAGTCATCGCTGGAGGAACAGGTCTGCCTTGTTGCTACTGTACGCTTAGTTACTCCGCAGTTTTTAAAGGTAAGATACAATTTGCTTCCACTTCAACCTGATCAGAAACTATACTTCTGCTAATTGTTAGTAATAACACTAATAATTTCTACAGTCATAACCGAAAAGACAGCATTGAAGTTGATCCCTCTATTTTAATGGGAATTTCTTTGACCAGGATTCATGTACTGTGGAGGAACCCTGTGATGAATTCACCTCCAGACACAGCCTTGAATGGAAGTTCCTATTTTTAGATCACAGGTAAGTGAATTAATCAGTTTTTGAGAGCACCAGTGACATGTACTGTGTTTCCGTGTTCCCCACTAGAGCCCTTTATGAGAACTTAGTTTGCCTTTATACAACCCCAATGTGTTCCTGGAAACATTATTGCTGACATGACAGAGTGATTACGACTGGTTCATACATTTAAATGCTGCTATGGAAAGGATTTGAGTGAAAGGACTAGAATGCTTGGTCATAACCAGGAGAGACATACAGCAACTTACCTTCAGTGAGCCAGTGATGGGCACTCATTTCAAATCAACTTAAAGTCACCTATCAGGAGGCTGGCTGAATGAAGGAGTGAGACCGGCTGTGACATGAGAACGCTATTAAGCTATTGTGCAAGTAAATGATTGGGAGGAAATGGTATGTCTTATCCTTTGCTGAGCTATAATTGGTCTTTCTCGGCTCCTTGTGAAAGTACTGTGTTATGTCGCATAGTGAAGGTAGCCATTCTTGAGACTCGAGTGCCATTCTGAATTGGACTCGGTGAGGCCAAGGCTAATTGGATTTTACACATTACCGATGAAGGAAATAAATCAAGTGAGCACATTTGATGCAGTGACTTATTGAGTAAGGTGTTAATGAGTAATAACACATTTATTTACTGTGTATTCATGGCACACTGCCTCTGTTGAATCACCAAGCTTCCACCATACACATTTAGACTCTTTTCTATATGTTTGAGCATATCACATTTTTCCAACAAGTTCCAATTCAGGTACTGTCAGTTAATCTCTGCGGTGTAAGATGGAGACAAGCTGAAAGAACAGAAGTGTTCTGAAGTTCAGAGCGAACCAAAATTCAGAACACAGACACATGAGATAAGGTGAGGTTTAAGAAGGTTTATTTGTAGATTATGGGTAGGAGTTGAGGAGCAATGGTGAATGGCATGAGTAGGCTGGAATGGCAGGCGGATTGCCAGGTAAGCAGGCAGGCAGGCAGATAGACGAGGAATGATACTGTGCAGAAGGAATGATATTTAGTACAAACTTGCTATCAAAATACAAAGAACAAATCATAAAACTATGTAGGTCTGATGCGTGCCACTACCACTGATGCTGAAATAATGTATCCGAGAAAGAGTGGGGGTAGAGCTGGGGTTAGTATACAGGAGAGGTGATGAGCTGAGGGATACCAGGTGTGCAGGACCCAGGTTAGTGAGAGAGAGGACAGGAACATGCGCATGCATGCACGCACGCACCAAGATGTGTGTTCTATAAGAGAAAGTTGTCTTTATACTGATAAAGCAGAATGCAGTACCATAAAATGGACCACATCCTCACCGCACCCTTAGCACCGCTGCTAACTGAAACCTCTTGATCTCCTTGTCTCATGTATGTTATAATTAAATAATTGTCCAAAGATATTTGTCTTTCATGAAGATGTATTCAGTATAATGACTACATGTAATGTGTATATTTATTTTGAAATTATGAAATATCTCTGATGGCATTTCTTTTCCAGTTAAATCCAAATGTATCTTTACCGTACACAATACTTTTTTGTGCTAATTATTCCTTTCCTTTTCCAGAGCTTCACCAATCATAGGCTACTTGCCCTTTGAGGTTCTTGGAACTTCTGGCTATGATTACTATCATGTGGATGACTTGGAGCTTATAGCACAGTGCCATAAGCAATGTAAGCAACTCTCTCCTCTACACTGCTATATCCTGTCTCGTGTCTTTCATGGAGCCTCCCTCACTGCCAGAGGATCCAGGCAGCCATCTCACAAAAATAGGTCATCTTACTGTAGTCACATCTCTCTTTCCACTTCACCAGTGCGTGGAAATATTCTGGACCTTTAACATAGTGCAGAGCTTGCTAACATAGCCCCAGTGTTTTAAGATGCCCTGTTGTTGTTATGCACGGGGACATGCTTAGTGGGTTGTTTGTGGCACGTGAGCAATGAGCATGCTACATATTGTACACTTACACTCTGTGCTCTCTCCCCAGTAATGCAGTTTGGGAAGGGCAAATCTTGCTACTATCGCTTTCTCACCAAGGGTCAACAGTGGATTTGGCTGCAGACCCACTACTACATCACATACCACCAGTGGAACTCCAAGCCTGAGTTCATTGTCTGTACTCACACAGTTGTCAGGTAAATGTTTTTGCTTAGGGTACCATTAAAGGTAGGGTAAGTGATATTTTTTGGTTAAAACAAAACATTTTTAGTTAAAAGGTCAAAGCACTATATTCTGATGATGGCTATATAGAGTGTTCAGTAGCAGGGGTCTCTGCGTCCCTCCAGCTCTTTGATAAACAGAAAATAGATTTGGGTGGCCAATCTTCAGGCAATCAGGAGAAAGTACCCATTTATGAGCTTCAATTTGAGTGTTCCAGTTCCAATTTTGTTTGCTCATTTCTTTGTGTCATCACTTCCAAATTCACTTATTTATCCTGTAGGCCTATCCTGTGTGAGTTCTCTCCCCTGATTGGATAAAATTGGTATCCTAACCTGAAAATGCATTTTCTGTCTAATCAAGAGCTGGAGGGACGGGAAAACCCCTGTTATTGAACAAACACTCTATACCAACGAGTACTATCAGAATAAAGCAATTTAACACTTGTTTTAACGTAAAAATCACTTATCCTACCTTTAAAACCACTTAAGGCACAGGTCAGCTTGGTTACCACAATGCAACACAACTCCATTCTCCCAGTAATGAGCAAAACATATAAGCATGTGAATCCTTTGAGGATTCTATGTATACATTCTTAAAGTCTGTGTTTGTACATAGTGGAATATTGCATGTCATTTTACATGGCCAAATCTCTGCACAGAAAGGCTATCAGGATCAATGTTCTCCACTGCTCAATTGGTTCATGAATAATCACTATTATGATTGATGTCTTGTGTGAAAGTTGTAAAATAGACTTAAGACATAAAGAAAACGTATCTTAAGTTCTTATGCTGCATACACTACTAGATAGCATGATTGCCATTTGGCATAAACACTGTATTGTCCGGTACTGCTCCACCCATATATGCAACAAAATGTCTGCATGACTCATAAATAGTACTGTACTATAATTGCTTCCTCTGAGCTATAATTTGGTGTTAGCTGTACCATGTGGCCAATCAAGCTAAACAATGTGGTAAAACATGAGGTGACAGTCTATTTAATTTCAAAGATAAAAAATGGAATGCGATTAGGACAGATTTGCTATAGAATTGAATACAATACAATACAATTTCAAAAGGATAAAACAAGCATACTAAAGCGCATGAGTGTTTCAACAAGCATGGTCTGATTCATTGTTATTGGTTTTACCTGAATTTGTTTGTTAGTTACACCAGAACTCAAGTCTGCTCTGAGGCACTTACTTGTAGGTGGCAGAATACATACGTGGCTGTTATTAGAATGCCTCACAAGCTCTTGTTAATACATTTCATTGGTTCAATATTCATAAAACCTGCAGACACACTTAATCACTTACATTTCACTTTCACTCACTTTTGTGAGACACTGTAGTATCACGAAGTAGGGCATTCATTTATGAAAATTAAAACGTAAAATGTTGAAATGTGGAGATACAAGGTTTTCTATTCTGACAGCAACAATATGCAACAACAAGCTATATTTGCAGTTGCCACAACCTCTCTTTCTGCTGTAAAGTTACGCAGAAGTACAAGCGGAGAGAAGGAGGGCGTTTGGCCTGGAGGAGATGTCACCCCCTGAGATAGCCTCCTCCTTAAAGGTACATGATGTGTGTTCTAGTGCAGGCCATAATAAACTGCACAGTAAAATCCTCAGCGTTCATTTAGCTCCCAGGGTGTAACAAATGACCTATGGGTCCATTTGGTTAACCTTTTTCACTCTTGAGAGTTAAATTAACACTAAGGGTTCTACTTAAGACAATATTTCTCTCCAGCCATTTGCCCAGATGCTTTGTACTGAATATTCCTTTGTGCCCCAGGCTCAGGAACTGTACTTGGACATCTGCTCCACACTGGACCCTCCACGGGACAGAAACAGTGGTGCGCGTTCTGCATCCTCCCACAGTTCCCGGAAATCCTCCCACACTGCTCTGTCAGACTCGGCATGTGAGTCATCGTCTGCCCCATTATTGTTATCGTCATTAATATCAGGTCACTGTAAAGAAAGTCAGGTCCTGGTGGATATGCCAGGTCATTGTAAAGAAAGTCTGGTCCTGGTTATAATGTGGTTATACTAGGTCATTGTAAAGAAAGTCTGGTCCTGGTTATAATGTGGTTATGTTAGGTCATTGTAAAGAAAGTCTGGTCCTGGTTATAATGTGGTTATGCCAGGTCATTGTAAAGACAGTCTAGTCCTGGTTGTAATGTGTTTATGCCAGGTCATTGTAAAGAAAGTCTGGTCCTGGTTATAATGTGGTTATGCCAGGTCATTGTAAAGAAAGTCTGGTCCTGGTTATAATGTGGTTATGCCAGGTCATTGTAAAGAAACTCTGGTCCTGGTTATAATGTGGTTATGCCAGGTCATTGTAAAGACAGCCTGGTCCTGGTTATAATGTGGTTATACCAGGTCATTGTAAAGAAAGTCAGGTCCTGGTTATAACATGGTTAACAAGGGTTTTTAATCTTTAGGTTTGCCACAATATAAATCCAGAGAGTTCATTTATCTCTTAGTGTAAAAATGTGAATCAACATTCAGGATTTTACAGTGCACGATTTCCTCTGTTAATGGGGCCACAGTGATAATCTTTAATGATTTGATTTGATTTGTTTTTTTTTGCATCTCCTGCAAAATGTATTAAAAGTTATGGCTCCAAACAGGGCCGGCACGTCCATACAGGCGACCTAGAGCGGCAGTTTGGAAAGGCGGCAAAAAAAGTTGGGAAAAAAAAAATTTGGATAATAAATCGGTAAAATCAGAATTAAATAACACAACCCTAACCTAACCCTAACCCTAAAACCGAAATAAAGTAACCAAAGACAAAAAAAAGTTTCATAATCCGCTTAGAAGCGGGAAAAATTTCGCCGCGCGAGGGCGCATCAAAGGAATCTCACCTAGAGCGGCGATCAGCCCTCCACCAGCCCTGGCTCCAAAGCAAGTGGAAAACTAATAAACATAGGTCTAAAGTAGTCGATTTATAAACAAAACTGTTAAAGGAAATGGTGGTGGGCAGTGGTGGACAGTAACAAAGTATACCGTATTTACTTGTGTACTGTACTTAAGAATTCTTTTTCAGTATTTGTACTTTAATTGAGCATTTGTGTTTTTGAATACTTTCACTCAACTACATTTCAAAGACAAAAAATAGCAGATATACAAGCGTTGTGATGCGACACGTTGTGAGCTTATGATCTGCTATTTTCACTGTCTGCCTAATGTTTGCATGATAGATCAAATTAGAAAATAATAACAATAACGGCAAAGGTGCGCTCAATAGAGCGCAAATCTCCACAAGGAGGCATGCATGGATTAAAGTTCTCAGTCGCTACTCTCCACAACTGGATGGTCATTTGGATTCCATAGAGGTCAGCATGTCTTTCTCATGGCTTGTAGCTTTAACACTGCTGCAATGTGTCAAGGCCAACAATAATAATAGATATTTAGTTTTAAGATTATTATTATTTGAATTGGTCAAAATAGCAATGGAATTCATATTCAGAATAAGCATCTTCCATACTTAGAACCCTAATAGTCTTGTATATTTCATAAAAGCAATGGTTAGAGTTTCAACGTGGTTGGCTGTATGTAGAACAGCTGGAACATATAGGTTTAGAATGATAATACCAAAACATAATAATTCACAGTTTGGGACTTGGCCTAACAGTCATAAGAAACAGTCCTCAAACATTTATTTTGTGAGTGAAGACTGTTTCTTAAGTCAGTAGAGCACACTTAGCTCGGGACTTCAATAGTATTTTAATTATGGACTTGGCCCAACAAACATTTTCAGTCGTGAGATTAGTTTTTTCTTGCTTTAATCCCCGGGCATTCTCTAATAATAGCAATATAAATGTCTACCTACAGTCATGAAAGAGTAATGTGGCATGTGTACAACATCTAAACTGTCTTCCTCCAGGGATGTCCCAATCCAATCACCTAAAACAAGTTATTTTCAAATCCAGCATGCTCGTTCAGCGTCTCTACATGTCTGTGATTTCAAAATGGTGCTATTTTCATTTTGGTGCAAGCTGTGTGGAGAAATCAAACCCCAGTCAGCACAGTGGTGGGCAGAAAGTTTACCCCTAGGCCGCCCGAATGCAACACCTCTGTTTTATAATTGGCTATCATCAACTTACTATTAAGCAACTTACTATTAAGCAAGCATTTTTTTGTGTAATTATAGTTAAACTTAATTTTTCTTTAATTTAATTTAATATTTGTGCCAGTGTGTTCATACGTGAGCGATCTTTCTCCCAGCAGCTAACTCCTACACAGAAGCATGCACACCATCCATTGGGATGGACAAGACTTCTACCAGACTTCAGCCAAGCAGTTCAAAGGTCAGTCCACCCATTATTTATGGAAGCTTGTCAGTCTCTCACAGGTCAGGCCATCCATTATTTCAGTATTTGAAAAACTAAGTACTGTAGTCACTGGGAAAACAACAACTGCATGACCAGACAACATGTTGTGCTGAGGGTTTGTGCCGCTGAACCTCACATCTCTTTATTCCCCCCTTGTAGACTTTGGTACAAAGACAAAATTATTTTGACCTCCTTCCCCAACTGAGCCTCCCCCTTTCTCCTATCTACAGAAAGCAAGTAATGGTTAGTGTTTAGTCATCCTCTCCCTCCTGTCACCACCCATTCTTCTGTGTCTATGGTCTTCCATTATGATAGTTACTTACCCCGCCCTTTACTTCCTCTGTCATTTATTTTGTGTACAAATGCTTCCAGCCTAGCTGCGGAATTACACCGTATACCCGGGTTTTCCATTTGAAAGATCCATGCACATGTACACAAAAAAATAGAGCTCAATAGATGATGTGGATTTTGTGACACTGGCATTTATCTGGTCACAAATCACAAATAAATACATTCTTAGTATTGGACGTTTCCATAAACGTCCATAAATAAAATAAATAAACAACTTCCCTGCCACTTTTGTAACTTATCCAAAGACACCTTTAGCTGAAGTATACCAGACCCTTAATTGGTCAATGTTTACACTCTCATAGCTCAGTTAACACTGAGGAATTTGCTGTGTATCTGACCCTGGTAAGTACATCCATCTTCTCCTATGATGATTGTGGGTTATGTGCTCCCAGCAGCAGCAGCAACAGCAGCAGCAGCAGCAGCAGCAACAACAGCAGCAGCAGCAGCAGCAGCAGCAGCAGCAACAACAACAACAACAGCAGCAGCAGCAGCAGCAGCAGCAGCAGCAGCAGCAACAGCAGCAGCAGCAGCAGCAACAGCAGCAGCAACAGCATCAACCGCAACAGTCCATGTATGACCTTCAACAGCCTCAGCTCGGTGTGATGAATCAGTTGAAGGAGCAGCTGGAGGAGAGGACACGGATCCTGCAAAATGACATAAAGACACAGCAGCAGGAGCTGCATGATATCAAGGAAAAGCTACAGCTTGCTAATCTCCAGGTAACACTCCTGCAGATGACTGCAAATCCTCCCGATTGGAGCCTGAAGATAGCCTTCCTAAATGGGGAGATAGAAAAAGCATGTTGAACTTTAAAGGTGTAAAAATATTATATTATATATTTGTTAATTGATAAAGTGTCAATAAAAAACAACAATTGTATAAGTATTTAATCCAAATAATTGTGTGGGCTTATATGCAACACATGTGGGCTTAAAGGGTACATGTGTGCCTTATATCTATCTTTGACTTGATATCCAATTTACTGGCAAATAATTTGAATACCTATCAGAAATGTTTCCATTTAAAGATTTTGGTGGGCTGAATTGGGTCACTTCCCCTACATATGTACAACTACAAAGTTAGTACCTACAATATGGCTACAAAATATCAGATGCAATATCTAATAATATATTGTGTATGCTTATGTATAGCACTTTGGAATTGCCTTTGTGTAAGAAATGGGCTATACTTGTTAGGTACTATGTACAGTTCAACATTACATTGCACCAGATTATAGATACAAAGCTAAGCATAATTTTTAGTCCCATCTAGTAGTTATGTTTCAGTTTAACCCCTGCTCTCTGTCTCTCTCTATGGGTAAACATTAGATGCTTTTACAGCAGCCTATTCACAGTGACTTCAGCCAAGCCCAACAACCCCAGCAGCAGGGTCCAGGAAGGCCCACTCAGCAGAGCCAGTCTGGAGTAATCAGGCAGATCTCTGGCCACCCAAAACAGCAGGCCGGTGGTGGCCACAGTTCAACCCCTCACTCTCTGGTCAGAGAGCACAGCTCACCCTCTCCTCAGGTATTACACTGCTTTAGGCGGAGAGTTCTTTTGTGGGCATCCCACTAATTAGTTCTTAAGCTGGTTAAATAAAGTTACGTACGTAAAATGAACAAAAGAGTGCTTTCAGGCAAAATCAGTGCTATTTTTTATTCATTTTAGTAGTCTTTGTTTTAGCGGCACCACTTGTAGCTCTGTTGTTATTACGTTTGTCTATTAAATTAGCGTACATTTCCGGTACATTTCTGGTGCCTACTGTACGTCATTTTGGGTCACACCTGAGAATTAAAAAATGTTTTTAATCGTGTTTAGAGAAGAACACACATTTATGTGGAATGGTTATTGTGAAAAATAACTTGTTTAATTGAATAAGTTAGTATGACTTTAACTTGGCTCTAAACACTAATAGAATATATTGACTTCTAACTTAGTTCAGTCAACTACAGTCAGTTAGGTCACATGACCAGGTAGCAGATTGACCTGGGTCTTCTTATGTTCTTGTCTTTAATGCAGGTCCAGCAGAGGCTTGTGCGCAGTGGGCAGATCCAGTCAGTCAGTCTGCCAGTGCAGACTCACACCAGTCTGACCATGCCCTTCTACAGCAATCCCATGATGTTCTCTCAGACCAACGCAAGGCCTCTGCAGGATGCAAACCAAAGACACATAGATAACGAGTTCAACCAGGATGGACAACTACGGTGAGTAGTTTATTCCTTGCTGGAAAGTCACATAATGGCCCACTCATATCCATTATTTACAGCAGTGGTTCTCAAACCTTTTTAATTATAAGGACCCTCATAACTCTCAGAGGTGGTCCATTTGGAATCCCCTCAAGGGCCCCTGAGGGTCCTTTGACCCAACTTTGATAACCACTGATTCAAAGGATTTTCCCATAACATAGTAGTCCTACTCACCCATGTGTCCTGCGAACATCGCAGTTGAGGATGCTATACTGGAAGTATAGATTATATAGAGCCGATTCAGTTGAATTCACTCTAACAAAGTTAGAAACACCAAGCTACATTGGGGTAGTGGTTTAAAATGCAAATCATTCAAGTTTTTATACACAAGGGGTTGTGTTTAGGTATTTTGTTTTTCTAGTTTTGTTTGTAATTTGCACACAAAGATACAGGTTTACAATTAACAATAAATTATCTAGAAATGAGCATATATGATCTTGTTATTAGTAAGTCGAGCAGCAGTGTTCTGTTTCAACTGCAGGTGTAAAGATACTAGTATAATCCTGTTGAGACATAAGTACTTTAATCCTTGATATATTCTTCAGGTGATAGTAGACTGACTTTGTAAGTGATGTAGTCGTTGAAATTGTAGTTCATGACAACACCAAGACCTCTGACTTGGGTAATAGCTTTTAACATTACCAATTGAAATTGAGCACTTAATTTTTGTTGTTCTTCCTTGGCTTCAAAATCAATTACTTGTTTTGTCTTTGTTTGTTTGAATACATTTCTGTCACATCCATACATATACAGTATTGGATCCCATATCCCTGATATGGTTATGTAAATCTGTGTCGTCTGCATAATCATGGTAACATTTTGTTGTTTTCCATAATGTGAGCCAGTGAGAGCATGTACGTAGATGTTGAACAGAAGAGGCCCCAGAATGGTACTCTGCTTTAGATTTTTGTCCGCTCAGATGTGTTATTACCTACTATAGACACAAAGTAGTCCCTGTCCTGTAAGTATGATTCAAACCAATTTAGTGCTGTGCCAGAAAGTCCCTCCTAGTTTTCCAGTCGGTCTAGTATGTGGTTGACTGTGTCGAATGCAGCACTGAGATCCAGTAATACTAAGACTGAAATTCGGCCACTGTCTGTGATTAAGTGGTTGGCATTGAAGACCTTAACAAGAGCAGTCTCAGTGCAGTGGTTTGGTTGAAATCTGACTGGAAGGCATAAAAGCAGTTGTTTCATTCTAAGAAGTTGTTCAGTTGTTGAAAGACATTTAGTGTTTGAACGATTTTAACTTCAAAACAGGAGGTTTGATAGACCTTTTCACAACAAATAGTTGTGTAATGTTACTTCCTTCACCTTCCAGGTGTTAACGATACTAATTAAGGCTCTGTACCATTAATGTGTAGCAGAGCCTTTACAGTAAGCCATCATAAACAATAGCCAGATCCCAATAGTGAAATTTCCTCCAGCATGGCAGTGTTACAGTGAATTAGCTGACCTGCTGAAATAATTGACCATCTTGTGGTCTTCACATAATGCACATTGAGGTCTTGCAATATGTGGCCTAAACACCACTAGGTTTATCACTTTTAATAAACAAGCAGCAGTGATGATTTTTGATCGGACATTGAGGTTACATGAAGTCCTCAAGATGGCCACCAATTTTACAGTAACATCTGGAAGATTTGAGTGGAGCACAACTTAATTAGTATCATGGTAACACCTGTGGAGGAAGTCTTACAGAAATAAGTTATGTTAATGACTGCAGAGAAATTGTACTATTGTTTATTCGTGGCATGTTTAGATTATAATTTTTTAAGAGCGGCTTGATGACCTATGGGAAGAAAGGTGTTTCAAGAGACATGCATGTTGACAATTTGTAGAATATCTGAGATACCATTTTGTGCATCACCACAACCTCAATCACCACAACCTTAGTAATATTCAGACCCTTAGAGATTTTATGTCCACTCCAGAGTGTGCCCCTGTTGTGTGTGGGTTCCATCATGTGCTGATTCAGTCCATATTATCAGGAACACACCGTTCATTACAGTCCTTTTGTCCTGGGGGTTATCAACATGGATGTGAAAATCATCAACAATAACTATTGTTGCTTTAGCTGCAGTTCTCACCACTGTTCTAGCAACAACTTTTGCAAGATCTCCGATCTGAGTCTGGGTGGGGGGTAAGTTTGATCGCACCATTGACCATCTCTTTCATCTGGCCAATGAATTCTAAAGGGGGGGGAAAGGGTGACTGGAGATTAGGGTGATCTGGATGGGGTTTGGGGGTGAAGAAGGGAATCCTCACAGTGTTGGTGAGTGGGGTGGAGAAAACTCTTGCTCTTGGCTCATCATAAGTGAACGCTTATGTATAACGCTATCTTCAGGCGGGGGCTGAGGTGGCTCTTTTTCAAGGTTTCTCCCGCATTGTTATCTCTGATTGTTTTGATTTCTTTTGTCTCTTGTCATTGGCAGAGGGAACAGATGGGTGATGCAGGAAGTTGTTTACTCCTGACTTGTTGAGGCGAATTCCATCTACCTTTAAAAGATATCCCATAAAAAATAAAATTCACTGAATAGACAGTACGTAGTTGAAAACTGTTTGTTAAGTGCAGACAATTTGCTGAATCTCTCAGCACATCTTCTGTCTGGCCACTGATAACCCCCTCAACATTCAAAGAGCTGACCATGTTCAAAAGACCAGTGAAGTCTTGTTTCTGTACTTCAGACTGTTTCTCAATATTATTGGTCCGTAACTGTATGTTCGGTGGGCTCGCTCAACCCCAACAATCATTACAGTATTATATTAGAGATGGGAAACTTTAGGTTTAAGGTTGAAAATGGTTTCCTTTACAGCAGGTATTACCCGAGAGATAGTTAATTTGAGGTAATGTTAAAATGGTTGATGTTTAGGCATTACATTGCTGATGGTTAATTTGAGGCATAGCATGGGTTTGGCTAATGCTTCCAAGGTTCACAACCACCTTAGTGGTGGGGGAAAAGGGTACATCTTACTGAACAAGTTATGGTATAGCGACACCTTCAGTGATAGTGGCAAATCAAATGGGTGTGCTGAACTGGGCGATCACAAATGGACCCAAACATTATTTACATGGAATGTTAGCCAAACAATCAGTCGGCTGGAAATGTAATTTATTGATAAGCAATTTTAAACTCTAGATCTAGTATTATATTATCCTCAAACTTTTCCATATTTTTCTTTCACATTTTGTTTGCTCAGTTCATGAAATGCAAAACTCATGTCCTCAGCCAACAGCACATAATGTGAATGGCATAATGGAAAACAGAATCATCATCAGTGAGCTTAAAGATAGATATTTGTAATTTGCAGGTTTTCTGTGTAATTTTCCCATGAAGTTAAAGCGAAATAATGGCATGAATAGTAAGCTAACGACCCAGTGATATAATAGATTACATGTCAAGATTTTATGGCATCAAGTCAGGTTTCTAGCTCTTAAAAAAAGGTTTCTCTCCTGCAGCATGCTTCTCAATCAGCCTGCAGTGCAGACGCTGGTTTCCAATAGCAGTGTAAGCTCCCAGCCTTCTCAATGCAACACAGGCATCCAACAACCCAAGTGAGTGTGATGGGCTAGATGTATCCTCCACACACAAATTCATTTTGAACCACCATTTTTCTCAGATGCCATATTTTCATTGCTGTGTAACATGGAAAGAGACATATTTTTTTCACTTTAGCATAGTTGTGTGTTCTGATATACCAGTGGTTTTCAAACAGTTTATGCCCAAGGCACAACAATGGGCAAGTCAAAATCTCAAGGCACACCTGTATTCATAGAGAAAATAGCTGACCTAAAAGCTTGTAGAAACCTCTGTGAAAAGAGAAAAAAATAAAATAGAGAGACACCAGTCTGACAGTGGTGAAAACATTTTGTTTAGTTGAATCTATATTATTGCAATAATAATGTGTGGTAACTTGTCACAAAATCCCAAAGCACACCTGGACTTGTCTCACGGCACACCGTTTGGGAACCACTGTGACATATGTACCGACTGCACATCTGGAGGCTAAAAACGACGTAATGGCGTGTACATGACATGTTGGTTATGCCCTCTGCACAGGTATACGCTGGAGCAGCAGATGATGGCGCCTTCGTTCTCCATGCAGCAGGTCAACTGCAACGCTGTTCTGGTCCCGTCTCCGGTCTTCACGTCCCCCATCATGATCCCACACAACAGTTTCATCACACACCAGGCCCAGCCAGGCTACCACACACAGCCCCAAGCCTCGCAGCAATCACTACAACTACAGCAGCCCCACCAGTTCTTTCAGGTAAAAATAGAATATCGGCAATAACAATATGGTAACCTGAGGGCCGGGGCCCACTGGCCGTGAGGATATTGCAATGGAATAAATGGCAAAACACTAAGATTTAAATGATAATTTGAAATATAATATATCCCTGAGCAATTCCCTCAGAAAGCCAACTGTGTGGCTGAGATAAAAAGATATAAAATTAGATATAAAATAGCAAATATAGCAGATCTACAAGCTCAAAATGCATCGCTTTGAGCTTGTAGGTCTGCTATTTTGTTACTTTTGTGTGACAGTATAGTATGATGAAGTAGGGGATATATTTACGAAAAAACTAAACGTTGAAATATGGAGATACAAGGTTTCTGCCCTGACAACAACGATATGGATTTAAGAAAAGCGAGTGCTTTGTAGTGCTTTATACATCATCCATATACTGTACATTCCATGTACATTCATCCATGTCCAGTATGTGGTTGAGCTACAGTGCAGAGCCACAGTATATTTGTCACTCATATACTGTACTCTGCTTTTAATGCCATAGATGCAGACTCAAGGACTCCTACATGGTGGATCCACTCAAGCATTCTTACACGCGACTACAGTTCCACAACAAAGTACTATGGGATATATCCAGCAGCAGCCACAAGCACAGCAACAGTCACAACAGCAACAACGGCAACTCCACCATTCCCAAAATCAGACTGGCAGCCTTTCAGACTTCCGAAATATGCTCACTCGGTAGCCCTTTGAACTCAATGAGCTCTGAGATATCATTCAAAATGGTCGCAGTTTAGGTGAAATAGCGTCACAGCATTGAAAGAGACAAGTCTTGGCGTCAAGCTCTGTGTTCTGTGCCAGAGCTTATTTCTACAGCAAGATTGCTTGTAGTGACCTTACATTTGAAAAAGAAGTCACCTTTTACATGAATTTGTTTCTACACCAATTCCAAAAAAAAAAAAAAATCAATGACATGGCTGGAACAAGAGGATTATCAGAATGCTTAACAAAACGCTTCTTTCACATGTTTACATGCTGAAGATTTTGTTCCCTCAAGTGTCTCTAGCTGTATGTTTGTTCCATCCTCTGTTGTCCTGAAGTACCTCCATTAGTCGATAAATGGAAATTACATTTTCTAAGTAAAGGGTGGTATAATTTTGATAGCCTTCTACCAACATCAACGCATCGTCCCAGACTTTCTACTCTCCGAACATAGTTCAGAGCCTCTGAACATTGGCCAATGGAGGTGTATGGAAAGGTCCACTTGCCGCAATCAAAATATGGTTCATTTATGAAGCAAGGGAATGTTGCACCTTACTTACAGTCAGGTACACAACCCTTTTGCCCTGAAACCTATGATATGTTTTATAATGAGGTCACTAAAGATGTTTTTAATCCTAAACTTCAGATTCTTTACCACTTAAACCCTCTATTCTTAGTAAATCGGACCTGAGACTGTGAGAATCCTGCTGCTCCTGTGAGAAATGTAGTTGGGCCGCTTCCTTCAGTCTACACCAAATCTCTTCGCCAAAAATAATCGTTCTAAATTGGCTATTTTTGGATAATGTTCCCCCCAGAATAGGCATGCTGGGGTTTTTATCTGTAATTAAACAAATTTCAGAGGGACTTTATTGAAATGTGCTACACTAGGAAGCCTGGGCAATATATACCTTCATTATTAAACACAAAAATCTAGATTTTTAAAGCCTGAAGCCTAATTTATACATTGTCATACAATGGTGTTGCTGCTGTAAATAATTGATTTGGAACTGAATCAGTTATTTTTGGTAAGCGACACTGTCGTATGATGAAGTATAAATTTGGCTTAAATCTGGGATTGAAGGGGTGCCATGATTGTATCATGACAGAAAAGCACTAAAATTAAGCTTGTGAGTAGCCTACTTTTGTTGAGTGGTGGAGCAGAATCTTGAAGTGAGACATGGCTTACAAGTGGAGGTAAAAATGTGCCTTTAACAACCATGGTAATTACATGGTGTGGTTTGCTGGTATTGTCTGATGGCTTTAAAAATCCAGCTCAGGTCCTTTGAAATAGTTATATTTTCATAAGTAATCATTTATTATTTTCCACATACATTTTGAAAAACAAAATACCATTTAGATTTGTATTGGATATATTTGTCACAACAATGCTTTTTGCAACTTTTCCATTTTCAATCAGCATTTCTTTTAACAGACTTGTAATGTCTGTTATAATGGTTTCTTCAGTGTTTCCCTGTTTCAGAAAACTGTTTAAATGTGGTTTATTTATTAATATATTTTAAAATATGGGGTGTCGAAAATTATTATATGGGCAAATTAGTTTTATATGTTATATTTATGCATTGAGGCATTAAAGATAAACACTGCAGTCTTAATGCCTTAAACCTTTTTAAACTTTGTTCATCGTAGAATGCTTTGAACAGGAGAAAAACATGCACAAACGGTTGCCTTTTCCTGGGGAGATGTGTGTTAACGGAATGATGTTCTCATGGTGCCCTGCAAATTGTTTTCTTTTTCCTTTCTTATTTATTTATTTTCTATTTTTAAAGACAACAAATTCTGTGTTTTTCTCCACTCTGAGGTCATGCAATTATTCTGATCAAAATCAAACTAGAGCTGCAGCGAGCTATGGAATCAGCCTATTGCTACTTATTGAAAGTCAGTTTCATTCAAAAAGAGAAGTACACACATGGCAAATATCAACAATGAACTCAACATATAGGCTCTGCAGAGCACAGAATTATAACAAAAGATTAAAGCAAGAAACACAGAAAGAACTGAGGTTGGCAAATCGTACTTCTTCAAAAAGCGAACACAGAAAATGATACATTGTGTCCTACCATGAACTTGACATTAAAGGAACACTCCACTGTCAAATTTGCGATGTCTCTATGATAAATATATGTACAAAATTGTAGTGTGAAATGAAAAAGTGGAGTATTCCTTTAACAATCAAAAGTACCAGCAACCAGTTTATAGCTTAACTTACCCAAGGAACTACAATAATCAACACCGTATCACAATTCCTTTACACAGTATCATGTAAATTGAATGCTGCCACGATTAAGGCATAATTGAAAGAAGAAAACGGTGTAATCAAACATGAATTATGTTGCTTATTCATACCACTACATTTCTTCAGGTTGTTTCTAAAGGAAAAAAGCATACTAATGACTTATTCTTTTCATAATGTTCTGCATACATTTTAGGCAGTTTGTACTGTTTGCCAAGATCTTTTTAAGCAAGAGACTGCTGCTATGGCTAAGAAATTAATTAGGCATGCAACCATTTATCAGACTTCATAATCAGGCTCCTAACTTCACAACAGTAATTTCCGAATTGATTATGTTTTGCAGGCTTAATTGTATTTATTTGAAGAAGACTACTTGTGCTATTGTCCCCTGAATGCGTTTTTCAGAGAAGTGCTAGTTTGTTTCCCTGGCTGCAGCATTTTAAGGGTTAGATAATTAAGAAGGTAATATGGCAAACCTTGTTTGGCCTAAGCTTTTCTCAGAATACAATATCAATCAGAATCAGATGTATTTGTCAATTAGGGCGAAATTCATTTTCGAGCAAGCTCCATCATTTCATTGTTTTCCAGGAACGAAAGAAAAAACAGGGGGGGGGGACAAAGAGAGGGAAAGATATAGGAGAAAAAATATATTTACATACACATAGCATAATAAGAAGCAGGATTGTACGTAATGTTAGACATGAGGTGCAAAAGGTAGCAGCACAACAGTAGGTTCACATAAGAAGGTAGCCACATAAGGCAATAATAATAATAAAAATAATAATACAATCTTAGAGAAAATCCTTTAACAAATGTTGTGAAGTTTGGAGTGGAGTTTTACAGTCTCCTTGCTAGTTGCATGGCATGTATGGGTTATGGTGTCTTGTCACCTGACTTCAGGAATAACTCCTGAAATACACCGTACAAAATACACTAGAATCTTTACACTTTCTTTTATAAATGACAATCAAACCAACCACTTACAGCAGTATTAAGTGATTGCCTCTGCCAGAATCATAAACATAATACAATGAATAATATTAACTCTAGCTTGTTCACTTGTCCCATGGGTTCCATAGTTGTGCAGTTCTCTTGGTTTATTTCTTTCCCCAGAAATTTTCACTGTGGAACATATGATTATACTACAATTTCTAAAAGGGGTTCTTACTGGTCAATGTGACGGTTCTTAATGTCTTGGCTACCTCAGCTTCAGACATTAATTTGCAAGTTACCATTTGTCTCTCATGGCCGCTGTCATGTACAGTAGACTAGTGCCATTCATATTGGCTAAAGACACTCTTTTTTGAGCATGTACGTTCAGTGCCGTTTTACACTTTACTATGTGCAATGTCAGTTTTAAAAAGACGAATGTTAATTTATACTTTTTAAATTATGTTTCCGAAGAGATGGACTCTGTATACTATAGAGTTTATAAAAAGCCAATGTAAATTATATGGAAAAATATGTATTTTTTTATGAAAGTATCTTTAACATTCCTTCAACCATTAATATCAGCAGTATCTTACAAGGGGTGCAAATTGTATCCACTAAGGACTATTAGGATATTGTTCAGATGGGTCTGCCTGGCCAAGAATGTGATGGGTGATGGCATGGAATTAGTAAAGAGGGGGCGGTTGTCGGTCAAACTGAAGGTTTTTACCCTCCAGGCCTCCAGGCAATAATATGAGATGTACATTATTTGAAAAATACAACTTTGTTCATTTGATAGTTGTGTAAAATGTGACCCTTCAGATTAACTGAATACTACAGAGACAAACGAAAACCAGTGTCATCTTTTTTTCCCCCCAAAGACTGTACTAATGTAAAATGATGGAAATTGAGACGTGTATTGATGAATGATGTGGTGCTTTTTCTTGGCATCATTTAAGTCAATTTATCCTTATAGAAGCAATGGTAAATAAATACCAAGAATTATAATGTTATTTTCACAGAATTTTGATCTCAGAATGCTTATCTCCTCCTGCAAGACAATATCCACAGAATAATGGTACATTAATGGACAGTCCCAGCCATACAAGCACCAAGACCGCTGTGTATGAGACTTCAGAGGGGAGGATTGTATGTTCACTGGCCACTCCTTGTGTGGGGATCTGTCACAGAATAGTACCCACTGGAGCTTAAAAGTCAGTGCTCAGGACCCATCAGGGCATCAGGGCAGACAAAGGGAAATGTTAACAGGGTTATTTTATTAGAGGAACACCTAGTCATTTGGAACCTTACCTTTTTATCACGAGTCAAATGCACAGTGGGAGGAATCAAATGGCTTCATGGGATTGTTTCAAACAGATGTCTTCAAAGAAGAGTCATTAACTTTGAGAGCACCACCATCAATAGTTATTTTTGTGGATTAATTCCAATAGAATTGTTTACATTGGTACATAGTTGCCAAGGTGCAGTAAAGCTGTTCTGGGAATTTGTGCAGGGTCTGTGTCATATACTGTCATATACTGTCATGACATGTCATGTTTCCTTGATTTTGGCAGTTCCTTTCTTCTTTTAAAGGGAATTCTCTTACTAAAATGTCCCAATATGTTTTCCCCCTTTGTGTTGAGATTTGACATAATTAGCTCTCGAAAGTAAGATAACAATCCATGGCATCATTAAATGCATACCTCATGATTGTTAAAAGAACATTGTATAGACAGCTATACCCATATATTTGATGTTAAACACATAGATGCTAAAAGTTAAACCTAAAATACTAAGGTTTTTTTCAAATCTTGCTGAATTCTACTTGTAAAACATTTTAATAGTTTTCCCTTCATTGAAAAATCTATTCAAAGACCAGATATTATCTATATACATACCCTATGAAATGATTAATTGCCTTAGAGGTTTGAAGAAATAACGATTTGCCTGATAATTAAACAGATTGAAAAACGGCTGGTGAATCACCGTAACAGCTTGTGTATTCTGATCATGGGTTAAGCCATGAATTGGTAATAATTTAGCTTTAGATGACTCACCCCTTTCTCACCATTTGTCAGTGATATGGCAGAATGTTGAGAGCCACTGAGCCATTGCTCTCCCAAACAGTACACTGTAAAATCCTGTTAATTTAACTCGGAGTGTACAAATGCTTCCATTTGTGCACTTTGAGTTAAATGATCACTCAGGACTTTATTGTGTAATCGTCGCATGTTTTTTATTTCAATTTGAAACTGTTCATGTTTTTTGAAGGCATGTGATTTTAATCACATTTTAATCACTACTTTTATCTAGGAAAAAAAGAGTAGACAGTCATGTAATGTTTTGTATATAATTTACCAGGTTATGAACAAAGCAGACCTGGTACAACAGCCATTTCTGCAGTTGCAATGCAGGAAAATAAACATTGAATATATTGTAAAATAGAATGTACAAACATTTAGAATATATACTTGTATATTTTATATGTCAAATAGATTACACATATGTTACATGATTTTAAAATTAAAGTAATTTTGTAAGATTATGAAGTGTCTTATTAGGGGAAGTGATACTTTCTTCTGAGTTCAAGTTGATGTTGCACAGTCACTTGTATGGCTTGGTCTTTTGTTCTGTATTTACAGTACCATCAAAATAAGCTTTAAAATGTTAATATTGTTTTAAAAGAAAAATAATAAATATGTTTACATACTGACATCATGTAGATTGCTATATTGAATATTTATAAGTCAACCTTGATATTATGAAATATTTCCAAATAAATATGTTCAAACATTTACCATGAGAGAATTGCTTATCAAGTCAATAATTTATTCTCAGCTGTCACAAATATTTTAAAATATGCTCTCTGCTCCTAGGGTTAGGAAACAAATGAACACTGTACCGTAGGCCTACTGTGCTGTTCCTGCCAAAGTGTGTGCTTAACTTCAGCTCAACAGAGCTAAACTCCACTTCCCCATAGAAATAAGACAAAATCCAATTGTGACATAAGATCGGTTCTTTTACTGATGATTCTTCATCTCTTACAGGGTCATGGAATAAAAACAAACATACATAGGCCTACAACATGAAATGATGTATTGTCCTCTTTACAGTAGCTTGTAAATACAATTGTTTTTTTAATACAAAATAACCATTAACTGCTGAACATGAACGTATTTATGCATAGAAGCTACATGAAATTGTCACTACAACATGAATTTACGGCTTCCAAATGAATTATAACTGGTGAAAGTACAGTAAGTAGAAGGTAAGTAGAAAAGCATCACATTGGGCACAGAGATGAAGAGGATTCTCTTTGCTGCTACAAACTAAAATGATGTTTGCAAGCCCTCACAGCTGTTTTTTTATCAAGTGCAATCACCTAAACTCACATACCTGCCTTTACTAATGTCACAATCACCTCTACTCATCAAGAGGGCCTTTCAATCTAAAAGGTACTTGTCTTTTTTTCGAAATAAAGTCATTCCAACAGCATAAAATAAAAATGACTTATAAGACAAAACAGTACATTGTGTCCCACCACGGAATTTGTGGCAGTTTAGTCGATTTGTGACATGAACCATATTAATCAATTCTAAATATTATTACATGCATCACTATTTGGTCCTATTCTGAACGTTTTGCTATCTGATCCTTAATACCCACTGCGAAGGCTCTCAAGCAGTTCTTGAGGCCACTGGCCCTAGTGGCAGAGTTCCATTTGTACACTCTCAGAGTTACAAACCTATAAGGTTTTATTTGGACCCCTGGTGGTCCCGGGATCTACATTGACACAGAGATCTACATAGGGGAATAAAACACACATTTATTCATAATGCATATTCATTTATAGATAGATAATAGGTATTACATTTAATATGTAAATCCGACTGGACCCCTCCAGGCTGGCAGCTGTTATGTTACCTCCACTGACCTTGCTTATTGACCTATCAGGAGGTGCATTCTATTCAAAGACGGTACTGTATGCGCAGGTGCACATTGGATTTGAGAATGTGGAAAACGACAGCTGCAATGATTGTTAGGCCATAACAAAAATGTTAAAGTCAATACCAGAAAACATGCACAGCACCTCAAGGAGCTTCATGAGCAGTATTCTGAAACAACTGGACACCCGGCAAGCCTCCGAGTCCTGCTGGTCTATGTCTGGGTTGCTACGTGTACCTCTACAGGCCGCCTTCTGGACATTGCACAATGAATCTTTTGCAAAGCAGTTTTTGTAGATAAATAGGATGAAGTGAATTATTTGACTTTGTCCCTTAAGAGTGTACTGCTTTGGTTCCTGGTTTTCACAGACAATGTGGGATTTTGTAGCCCACAAAATAGGAGAAAATGTTTTTAAAGCAGCAGCATTTATGTTCTGTGTTCTTGAATAGCTTTGTTGTCCGATTGCAGGTTGACAAGGCCAATATTTCAACAGTACTGTAACTGGAGTAACTGATACTATGAATTGGGCTGGTATGCCCTCTGCTGACAAGTTGAGAGTGACTTGCAGTGATTCATTCTGATAGTAAAATGTGACACAGCTGCTTGTAATGCAGCTGGTATTCTGTATCTGTAAACATACATAATGTGAATGTAACTTGGCTAATTCAGTCTAGCGTTAACCTTAAAGATGAGCTCTTCTATAGCTTTAAGCTAGACTTCAATGCTGTGCAGAGGATCATTTGGCACAAGGCTGCATATTGAGGCAAGAGAATAATGGGGGCTCTTACAATCCATGACATGTCTTGATGTGATACATAAGAATTTGTTTTTCATAGGCTACCATTAACCACCTTTGCAAGGTTATATGCAGAATCGCCAAAGTCAAATAAAAGTCCATGAAAATTAGGTGAGTGTGGCAGAGATGGGTAGGGTTGGGATTTGGTCAGTGTGTGTGTGTGTGTGTGTGTGTGTGTGTGTGTGTGTGTGTGTGTGTGTGTGTGTGTGTGTGTGTGTGTGTGCGCGCGCGCGCGCGCGTGCGTGCGGGTGTGTGTGTGTGTGTGCGTGTGCGTGTGCGTGTGCGTGTGCGTGTGTGTGTCTGTGTCTGTGTGTGTGTGTGTGTGTGTGTGCGTGCGTGCGGTCCATTCGGACAATGAGGCCTGATTTATATGTCACACACCAACATGCTAACAAGTATAAATCAGACATAAGGGAAAACAGTGATCTTTTATATTCAGCTCAATTGTATTAAAGGCACA